>NC_091484.1:69233014-69538774 GCF_947461875.1 Haliaeetus albicilla | reverse complement strand
AGATTTCTAGCTACCTTGGAAATTGATTAAAGCTTCTTAGAATCATAGAATCACGGAATCATTTAGGTTGCTCCATGAATTAAAGTAGCCTTCCAGTATCCAACTTTCCCTTATTCTGTGTTGTTTCATAAACTTATTAAGACTATACATTACAATTCTACTTTAGTAAGAGCTCTTAGATTACAAACACCAACATTTGTGTCACTAAGATCATTAAGTGCTCAGGTGGTGCTGGAGTTTGGCACAGAACATCTCTTGTTGCGTAAAATTAAAGCAATTCAATCCTGCTGACTGACTTCCAAAAAAAAAAAAAAATCTGCCAAAAGGAGCAGCTATGTTGAGTTTGCCAGTGGTGCTGCAGGTAGCTGCTATTTGAAAGAACAAATACCATGCAACTAAAAGATGGGGCTTTCCCCCCACCGCAGGTGATTAGATTTGTCCTGGGAATCAGATTTGTTAAAAAGAAAAATCCCGTTGGGTACTTCTTTTCAGCCAGTGTTAAACAACCAGATTGCAAAATAAGTCTTGTCCCTGATTCCACCGAGTCAAATTGTACTTAGCCACAGATGAAGTGGTGGTGTGCAGGCAGCTGGAACCACAAAATCAAGCTTTAATGAAGCCAGAGTGTAAGTAATCACTTCATTTTCCAATGGCAAATTAAAGTTGGAAAATTAGTATTTATTATGGATTTTTTAGAATGAAGAAACAGTATTTATACTTGTACTGTAGTTAGGAGCTCTAGTGAGTTTGTGAGAGATTAATATAGACAGAGGCTGCATGGTAATTGATCTCAGGCTGTTTTCTGGCTTTGATTTCTGGAGATCATGGGGGTTTTTTCCAATTCAGTAGTCTTCCTTAAAGACTACAGTGGAAATCAAAGCCACAGCACCAGCAATACTATTCCATGATATGGAATAGGTAGATACCAGACTGTGAGCTTCTAACAAACAAAGGTGACCACTAATTCACAAAAAACTTTGTGCAGGTTTTGGTGGAGCCATTTGCATGAGGTTTTGCTCGTTAATCTCACCCTAGAATTTCTTAGAAGGGCAGGAGAAGGAATGGCAGCACTGGGTTACACATAATGACTTTAGGCGTCCCATCATAATGTAACAGAATCATCATGGCAGAAGGGGGTCTGATATAGAGTAGTTTGGAGACATTAAGGGAAAAACAAAGTCCTTTCTAGATAATCTTTGTCGTTAGCTCCTCTTTGACATGACACATGGCTCTTTCAGAACAAGTCCTGATGTTGCATACCACTGGATGCACTCATCTCATTTTCTTTTCAGGATAAGACAGATTTATTTCTTAATTTCTAACTTTCATGCCAACATACGCTACGTCTAATCCTCCTTTGCTCTCTTTTTTCCCTTATTCACATGCTGCTCTTTCCTCTGCTTCTAAACAGCCACCTTTTGGTACACAGATGCCATCCTGCATCCAGGATGGTGGAAGGGCTGCTCGTTTTCAGCCAGAGTCTGGGTGCTGCAAGAAGGATGGGCTCAGGCCTGTGGCACTGTCCTTGACTCCCTCAATCCCTCTATTGTGTCAGGGAGTCAGAAAAAAATCCCCATATTACATTGTTAACACATGAATTCCCAGTACCAAAGCATGTAAATTTGCTTTTTAACTCTGACAAATATGGAAGAAAGCAGCAGATGAGTATATGAACACTTGAAAGCACTTCGTGCAGAAAGTAAGAGGGAGAGAATGAAACGAATCTCTTGCATAAGAGTGCTAGTCTCCAGCAAAAGTGGCTCAAGCAATGTTTTGTCTACGCTTCTTATGAACAGTGGGACTTAGAAAGAATTGTAAAAGTAAACTGTTTGGTGGATTGCTTTGAATACTGCAGGCTACATCTAGGTTCAGGGTAGGGAGTGTTTGAGGGTCCTCCCCCTGCAATCCCAGTTCCCTGGTCTCGATGTTACTGGAGCAAGCCATGAGTCCTGGTTTTCTGCCCATGGAAACCAGGGGACAAGGAGAGGCACGGGGCTGGGGCACAACACTCCGTCTCCGTTTGTCCTCCAGGCTGGAGGCTCAGACACATTACTGCATCCAAAAGGGTGGGCGCAACCATGCCATGTTAGTCTCTCTTTCAAAAAGCACTGCAGAAAACACAGCTTACTACCAGGCTGCTGATGTTCACGCCATATTCTTCCTCCTTCTTTTGCATAACTAAGCATTTGTGGTGATTCAATTGCTCTTACCCTGCAGTGTAGGTACCATAGTATCTAAATACTTGAATGAGTTCTTCCCTTTCTGTTGCAGCTGCCTTGCAGTAACATGCTCTGAAATAGTAGCATGCTCCACAAAGCAAGAGATGACTAACTGTTGCAACCTGTGCATCTTACTTTTATTTACAATTTAATTTACAATTTAAAAAAATTAATTACAATTTTTTTCATTCTTTTAGGTATACAATTGCAATCAGGAATCAACCACTGTGAAAGAATCATTTATATGTAGTTTGCAATTAAAAGGCCATCTACTTGTGCATCCATGTCAAATCAAGGAGCTTCAAACTCATCATAAGAATGCTCGGCATTTTCTGTTTTGTTGTGTTTTGTTTTTTTCCCAAGTGTTGTGCAACTACTCACTAATTAATCCTCATAACAATGAGAAACAGAAAGGTCAGATTTATTTGGGGTTATACGATAAATCAGATGGCAGAGCTGGGAGTAGGACTTCTGGGGAAGTCATTCTTAGCCTTGTGCTCAATTCATAGTTTTTGTTAACTTTCCACATGTAATTCATTTGCTAATTTTGCTCCCAATCCTTTTTCTCCCCCTCCCCCCCCACCAAGTAATTACTATTAGCTGAAGTAGTGCCTGTAATGTAGTCAATGCTTCCCAGACATGCAACCAAGAAAAATTATTTTACAAGGCTGCCTATAAAAATACATTGCATGTCTGAGATCACTTCGAATTAGGCTGGGAGATTTTAAACATTGGTATGTGCAATGTATTCAGTATAACTATGTAGACTGGTAACAACAAAGTTATCTCTTTTACTCTTGCTTGATGTGATTCTAACTTGTAGCTTCTTCCAGTTACTGAGAGCAGCATGCTCAAAGTTAGTAAAATGGAGTTTCACTGACCATGGAAGTCCTTAAAATTATGTTTTTCTCCCTTCCAGAGTGTGATCCTAGTCTCATTTGATAATAGATTTTTACCTGTGTAACAGTAAAGATAAAACAAACTATCATTAACTTTTAGTAATGAAAGTAGGAAGGGGTTTTAAGTCAACTATTTTTACATTTCTGCTATTCTCTGATTCCTAGGAACAGTAAGGCCCATCCAAAACTAAAACCACATTTGTTCTCCTCATACTTATCAGAAATCTATATTTATAAATGCATACTATATATATAGACACAATACACATATGCATTTTTGCTATATACTTATATTTAAATACTTCCAGATGTTTATATATTTTAATAGATAAATATAGAAAGTACTTTACAAAAATATCAGAAGTTAACTTGCTGCTTAAGTCCGGCTGTCAGGTTGTGTCTGGAACTGTCTGTTCTCTTCTGCCATCATGCGGATATGACTGAAGTGCAGAAATAGAGCAGCTGTTAGAAGAGGATGATGCCCTGAGCCTCCCGGGTGCCTTGGGCAAACTGGTGTAGCTGCCTTTTCACTTCAAAAATGTCTGGCAAGATGCATGAAAACCATAACAATTCTCCATACCTTCAGCTCTTTTACCACCTAAAAGTTCAATGCATGTTGATAAAAACAAACAAACAAACAAAAACAAATAAAAAACCCAAACCCAGTCACCTTCCTGCAGAGGTGTTTTCTTGGAATACAGATTGTTTGCGAGGATTGTGATATTCTGGGTGTTTATTCTAAGGAAGTCCAGGAGCTGAACCCCTCCAGGCTGGTTTCTTTGTTCTCAGGGACCATCCGCATCTCTGGAGACACAGAGACACAGGCCACCAGAGACTAAGGGGCTGTTATATGGATATGTTCTAAATATGCTTCTTTCAGTTTAGTGTATTTAATCCTATGTCCCTGTGATTATGCTACTGACAAAATACATCATATGTAAGATGTATACAACACAGCTGCTTCAAATAGAGACTCTTCTGACTTTACAACTTGTTAAACAAAGAATTATCCATCTAGTTCCTGACTCAGAGATGTTCTGCAGGTTTTTACTCCTCTATTAAAGGCCTAAAAGGGATAATAAAAATTTATTAATATTTTATTTATTACAAAATTATTTAAAAGTCACCATCTCTCCAGAATTCCTGTATAATGGCATTCAAATTCCTATAGTTTTCCCCATAATTAGCAGGAAACAAATCTGATACATCTTTTGGATAATGCTGAGGGAGTGTTAATGTAGTATATGGTAGCTTTTAAATACTGCATTTGAAGAGACAGTGTGTGGGGATTTCACCCTCGCATAAACACTAGTACTCTGGGTAAGTGCATATTTTGTCTCTCTACTGAAAATAACAAAAGAAGGAAAAGTAAACTTATGTCTTTTCGTTAAACAAGGGATAAAATAATGCCTTAGAAATAAGCTACAGAAGTGTAAGGTTTTTTCCCAAGTGTATCCTAAGTTTGTAAATAGTTAATATTTTCTTTAACACCAGTTAATCTATAAATATCTTTTTGACCTCTGGATAACAGCAGGCTTAATACATCTGTATGTCAAACACTGCAAGTTTTACTTTGATTCACCCACTTTAAGATAAGCCATCATGTGTGCCAGACAGCTGTTTTTTCTCATAGCTTCCCACATAACTAAAACTTCTGCATAGTTACAAAGCAAAAAATGACACCAGAATCACAGAGATATGTGCATTACTCAAAACTAAATGTCTTCTGCTTACTTGCTTCAGCCAAGTATAAACCATGAAAAAGTATACTAACTTAGCTTCTAAAAGCAAATGTCTTGTCAGAGTGTTTCACTCCAGTAGTAAACACTCCATCTTCAGATTTTTCCTCCTTTGCCGAGTATCTGAAGTAAATAGTAAAAATAGTGCAACCTTTATTCAGGGTGGTAAATACAATTTGAAGTAATACCGCTCTCCATTATAGAGACTGCTTTCCACAATCTAGATTCTTCAATATAATAAATGCATATTTTAATGCTAAATAATTTGCTGCAAAATTCTCATAGTATATAGCAGAGCTCTCTGTATCTATTCTTACATATCTGCAAGCACTTTGTAAACATTAACTCGTTAACTTTATAAACATGGTAGCATTTTAACTGCCCTTAAAATTACACAGGTAAATATCACCGTCTTATATCTATTAAGGACAAGAAGACTTGGATGCTTATGCACTTCCAATTTGGGCATCGCAGTGCCTAAAAACTCGGTGGCTGGAGTCAGAGGATAATGTAAGAGAGCCAAAGGCTGCTCTGTACAGTCAATGGGAAGAGTCAAGCCCTTCCAAATGTCAATGTTCAATGCCTGAAAAAAATCAGGTCCCTCTAAGGGGTGTCCAACAAAAAACTGCTTACAGCTAGAAAATAGGAAATGCTTGAAAGAAATCAGAAGGAAAACAGTATAGAGAATGCAAAGGTTGTGTTAACGGTGGGAGTGTAGCTAGGAAATAATTTGGCCTCTGCATGGTCTAGATAGGTATAACGGAAGTAGGAATTGCTTTGGACAAAGCAAGAATGGTTGGTTAGAATGTGATACGTTAATTTGGGTGATCAGGAAGTTTCAGGAAGACTTTTGTTAGAGCATACCATTTTGAAAAGCTATTATCAAAGCCCTAAAAGCTTTATAAAGTCAAGACCTAAATGGCATTAGAAATACCACAAAATGCAATCGGAAACCAAAAGCAAAACTATGTGTACCGTGCAATATATACAAATACATACATGAAATGGTTTGAATTAAAAATAGGTTTTGTTTTTTTTAGAGCTTTCACCAAACTGGTATATATTATATCCTTCCACATCTTGTTCTGCCAAATAGGTGGAATGCTTAAGAGGGATGGTAACCGCTGCCAAGGTTTGCTTAGCAAAAAATTCTCTGCCTGTTTTAGCAATAAATAATGCTCACTCTACCACATGTTTTCTAAGCAAGGTTGTGACTTCCTTTCATCTTGGTTTGGTGAGAGAAAAACCAAGAAATACTAATAAGGGTTAATTAAGCCACTTGTAATCTCAGCAGACTCTAAAGCTCAATAGGAAGCCAGAAGCAGCCTCGCTGGAGAGAGAACACTTGGGCCCTACTCACTGCCAGCATCTTAGCTCATGCATTTTACATGCAATCAGCATTATATAAAAAATACGGTGACTAAGAAATGCAAAAATAACTATTGCAAGAAGGAACGTAAGGCCAAACCTTCCCTCAGAAGGAGGCTAGAGTCAGTTCATTCATTTTTCTCCTTTTACTTCACATTTCTTGTGTTTGAGGTTACACCATGGCTCAATTTTAAGGGGAAAGTTGTCCCGTGATACCTTTTTGACAGTCTGGTGATTGGGCAGGCTCCTGCAATCCCCACCACACGGAGAAAGGCTGGCATTCCAGCTTGCTTCGTTGGTCTGTGGCACCACGAACCCGCAAGGTCATTACGAAAAGGCAGACAGAGAAGTCTCCTCTACACCTCTTGCAGAGACAAATCAGCAGCAGCTTTCATGTGTCACACTGGATTCAGGTACCTTGCTGTGTATTACGATGCGATGAGTAAGACTGGGAGACCTGGTCTTTGATCGAAAAATGTAGGCGCCTCCCAACCAGAATCAGCAGGGTTTTAGCTGTGGGTGAGGCACCTATTTACCAAGAGGGCTATTTCTGCAATTACTGACATGTCTGACTGCAGTCCAAAATGTGAGCACCCAGGACATCTGAAGATCTCCGAAACATAGGTTACTAGAGACTTTTGTGGATTTCAGACAAGAACTACTGTGGGCAGCCTCTTTTGTTCCCACCTTAAGTGATTTGTCATTGTCTGTAGGAGTTAATGTTGTGTTTGGCTGGCTCCTGAATTTCATTATCCTCCTTTGATTACCAGGCTCGATACCCTCTTCATTTTTCTTACTAAAGTTTAGTTTTCCATGTAACAGATTGCAGGGAAGCTGCTCTACTGATCTCCTCATTCCAGGACTGAACAAATAAGTGAAACTTGCTAATGTTACATCATTATTATTATTATTATTATTATTATTTCTCAAGTTCCCAGAGCTATGGGAACTTCTGACAGCTCATGCAGAGCACAAGGCTGTTAGTAGTTATCTTTCAATAAAATACGCTAATGAGAAAATTTCTCATCAGATCTCAACAAGTGTGTTTTGTTCCTTATAATGTAATGTTGACATATTTGTGGGCTGCTGTTCTGGGTCTGGATGTCAAAGCATATTAGACTTAGTACATTGTATTCATGAATTTGGTTGGTAAAAATAAATTAACACCTTCTGCGGTTTCAGTTCTTGATTAGGTACTTTCAAGTCCATTGATGGCATATTCACAAGCAAATGTCTCAAAAAATGTTGGCATAGATTAGCTGAGGTCATCTCCCTTATCTGAAATCACCAGGTATCTCAAAATCCAGTGAAATTCAGAAACGTATTTGAAAACAGACCAAGTTCATCTACAGATTCCTATCCTAACTCTAGTTTATTAAATACTTGGAAAAGCAATGACTTTAGTCATCTTATGAACTATACAGATTAAAAAAGGATTTAGTCAGAGTTTAAACTGGCAACTATGAATGTTTCAGCCCTTAGTCATAAACTTCATGTCAGAGTTTTCCTGTCTTTTCACCCTGGGCAGTAACCCTGAACAGACTGGGCATGCAGTGGTTATCTTAAGTGTGTTTATAAGGTACATACAACCCTTCACAACTACGAAGATGACATAGCATGTCATCAGACATGTACATGGTAACCAAAGTCGGGATCTACTCTAGCTGACAGTAATGAACTCTGACGGTGAAGCAGTAGTTATTTCTGTCCTAAATGACAAACTGCCATGTCTTATTATCTCGAAGCTTTAAGGCCTGACACACTCTATTTCATCTAATGAAAACAGTTTAAAACAAAAAGACAAGTCAACATATGCCAGTAGGAATGGATATGGAGCTGTATTTCCCCAGGTAGCCGAGAACTAAATACCAGTGATTTTTCTAACCATGGTGGTGTTTGTCGGTTCATTTTATTTCAAGGTGTGCTTAAACTTCAAACAGGTACTTGAATTAGCATCCCAGCATCACCTCAGTTGGCCACTTTTCCCAGGAGAAGATAGAAAAAGGCTGAAGTTATCACAAGTAATTACCCCTAGCTGAGCAGACTTTTTGCCAAAAGAGTGATAACCACCATTTATAGTCAAAAAGAAGAGACAGTGAAAGCTGACACCTTGTTGCTTCTTTCTCTGTTAGGAATGGTTGGTTGTAAAGTAGTTCAGACTAGCAATGTCCCCATAGATGAACCTCATGGTACAAGACATTTACCTTTTCCTAAGGGTAATTCCATTTAGTATTTAGCTCTGAATCAGCCTTTTGCCTCTTGTCTAATATTTTGCATTTTCAGTGCTGTAAGGCAATGACTGCATCTTTGCTTTGGTTTTATGCAGCACTTGAGCCATGATTACAATTCCTACAGCAGTTATCACTACCACCATTGCATACCCAGATATTCAAAGTCCCCTTTCCAGGGCCTTCTCTGTCACACTAGTATTTCCAAAATTCAGCACACAGGCAAGGGTTTGGCCCAGAAACTTAACTTCAACACGGTGTTATCATAAACCATGGGAGTACAGCATGTCCTAGAAAGACTCTGCCCTGGTTCATATTTAAAGACACACATTTTTAATGGAATTTTATCTTTCCAGACATTTTGAAATTCATTAAAATGAAAAATACTTCTTTTGGATTCCTGGAAGTAATTCATTCATTTATACTTAAAGTAAAGGCTAGATATTGTAGTAACTGTAACTGTCAAAAAAGACGACATGTTAGAAAGGCTTAGGAAATACAGGCTGCATTCCTGACAGGCAGCTGAGGAACTGCAGGGAATTAACAATGCTGGGGACATTACATTCTTTTATACTATACTAGCAGGGACCAAGGACCCTGAAGTGTGGTTTAAAGACAGGATTAAAACTTTACAACGCTTCATAATTCCCGTTTCAAAATTGCCTAAGTATTTGAACAAGAGGAGAATATGACTCAGTTCTACAGAGGTGAGCTAAATATTGCCACACTTGCCAAAACCAAGAAAGTTTCTTTGCATTCAGACTGCAAATGAGTGAAGTATCAGGTGCTAGTCGGGCAGTCTTCAGACAGATGACCAAAATTAAATGCATACATGTGAGAAGGTATTAAATGCTGTTGGGGGGTTTGAGTTGCAGGCAGAAATAAAAAACATTCGGTTCAGGTCTTTGTGATATAGTCCACCCTTTATAAGACACCCACAATGAAGCTGCAAAAAAAGAAATTATGCAGAAGCAAAGAAAAAAATGCTGTTATACACTGTAGTAAAAGATTAATCAAACTATTCACACTAAACATCCATCTCAGTAATAATTCAATTGATTTCATCAAATCTTTTAGCAGTATGCATATAACCCAGCTGAGCACCTAAATGCAGCAATGCATCATGGCAAATCACCCCAAATATAGTAACCACCTTGAATACAAGAAAAGATTCCTCTAGACCTTTTCTTCTATGTCTACCTATATCAGAAAAGAGCAAAACGGGAGTCCACAAAAGTGTAGGTCCTGCAATGTAGGTCCTCGATGAACAAGATGGGCCAGGAACACTGGATGGCCAAAACACAAGTGCTTCTGTCAGGATATATCTTCAAACTGGTTTGGAAGGTTTTTTTTCCTTTATCTATAATGGAAGGGGTAAATTCTGTCTATCCAGGTAGCAGTTTTCAGAAACTCCTGAAATGTTTTTGAAAAGGAGTCTATTACTTCAGCTTCACCTTTCACAAGCTCTACACAAAACCATACTTAACCATAAGGTTTCCTTACTGGGACACTAAAGTATCTTTCCATCTTCCTATGTCTTATGTGTTCTCTGATTCCTTTAAAAAGATATTGAATCTTCAAGTTTGCATTTTTAAGAAAAAAGTGGGGGGAGGTTTATCTTCTAGATACCAGTGTTTTTGTTTCGGTATATAGTATTTCTGTTTCTATCTATAGATATTCTGGCTTAGAACAAATTTGGCAGCAATACTGTGGAGACAGTGTTAAGGTATTAGCATGCTGAAGTATGATATACATCCTTCACATATGTCGCAACATCTGAATTTGTAGCTCTGAGACTCTGCTTGTTTGAGTTTATCTCCAGTGCCTGGATTTGTATACGCTTTGCTGGAGGCACACAATAATACAGCAGTTCTGAATCTGAAAATAGCTTTACTAGATTTTTTACTGAATTTTATATTTAAAGTAACTAGGATTCTCTATTGGATAACTCTCATATTCCTGTTTGCTAGCTGACTATTAACTGAATAATTCAGCACCCTAAAATTGCAATACATGTGCAATAATAATAATAATAATAATAATAATAATAAACACAGTTGTTAACTGCACTGTTTAGCTGAAAGATGAGCCCAAGTCACAACATTTACAGTCAGATCTCAATTTCCCTGTTTTTCAGGTGATGCAGTTGTACTGCTGGCTTTTAACTTACATCCCATTTAAATAGCCTTTTCATTTGTGTGTGTATTGCTTATTTATCTTCAACAAGACAAAATAAACGTCTAGGATACAAATGACTTTTTTGTAGGTATTCATTAAAGAAGAATAAAGAATAAATTTTTATGAGGTACAGAGGGGCTGAGCTGAGGAGCAGGTGTTTCGAATGTAGACAGAATGATTCACTTGCTGCCAGTATGTTTAAAGCTCGCCATTCCCACCCTGGAGAAGCCAGACAGTACTGTCCTCTTCCCCTTGTAAACTCTGGTTGCTGATGTGATGGGAAACAGTGAATGTTCTGCTTACAAATTTAGCCTCTTCATCCCAAGAGGTCCTACTAGATCCCAGGCTCTGGGACAAATCCAGGCTCTTTTTTCATGCCCCATGTATTTCAGAACAGTAATTCAAGACATATGCATTTACCCGCTGAAAGCCCAAAAGAAAGCTGTTTCCTTCTTGTGCCACATGAGCAGCCTTTTCAGTCTTCATCAACACAAGTCACAGGGCTCACTCAGAACCAGGAGGGAATAAATGAAGGATCAGGACATGTATGTTATAATTTTCTGTATACTGGTCTCACCTGTTTGTTTATAAGGCTTCTGTCTTCCCAGATTATGTGTAAATATAGGTATAATAATTGATAAAAAATATATAATAGGTTGTCTAGAGTCTAACAGACTAAAGTAGTATGAGAGTCCAAATCAAAGTTCCTCCAGTCTCTCTGAACTGCCTGACAGTAAGTAATGAACTGAGAAACACTCTTCAGTGCCATTACTAGTGGATGCATTTATACATATAGAGGTAATGAATACCATACTTTTGCTTTTAGACCCCTTTTCTTTCTTATTTCTTACTTCAAAAGTGTAAAAAAAAATTTTTTAAAATCCCAAGTTTCCCACTTGTATTCTTCATCAATAGACAAAAGCATGGAAGGGGAACATAGGATACAGCAGAGTAGTTGTCAGAGAAGCCTGCAATAAGCAGCAGACACTAGAGTTTGCAGAGACAGTGAAAGGCAAAGTATTTTGAGACAGCACATATATGAGATTTTTAGTAAAGTAAATGATGCACAGCAGGAAGCAAAGCAGGAGAGGAGACACTGCAGGAGCATGCCTTATTCTGCCAGCAAGGTAGTTTGAAAAAGACAGCAATTACCTTCTGAAGAAGCAATATGGATGGGAAGAGTCCAAGATTATTAGAACCACTTTTTTCTCATGAAATTTTATGATAATGAGGGCAGTCAGGACAGGAATGTCACAAAAATAGCTGTTGCTATGTTCTCTATAAAATTGTGCTTTTTGCACTGGCCCAAGCCAGGAATTAAAGAATCAGGAAGAAACCAAAGGCGGGGGGGGAATAGCAAAACTTCTTCCAACAAAACCAAAAACTGAAGGTATGAGCTACTGAGCTTATACTACCAAAGCTGTGTTTTAACATACATCAGCTCTTTGTCACACAGTACATTGTTTGTATTCTGACTTCTGAAACAGTTGGAATAAATCACCCAAGCAGCAACTGCCTGAAACACATAAAATCTTCTTATGAGTTGACCTGATGTATTATCACAAGAAATTATTTTGGCTCCTGAAAAAAGTGGCAGTCATGATCACTTGAGTTCACAAACTCCCAGCTCCTTCCAAGGTGCAGGCTTATTATCCTCAGAATATTAAAGTTCCAGAAAAAGAACATTTCTAAGATATTTTAGCAGAATATTTATGAAATGGTTTACTGGCAAAGTTGCTGTTGTTCGTTTTATGTAAAGGAAGTTTATAGGTGAAAACTTGTCTAGTTTCTGTATACATAGTAAATGAAAGATTAGCTAGGTGTTTCTTTTAGAGGTGGATTGTGTGAATTCTTAACATTTTTTGTATTCATTTAGAAAAAGAACTCTGATACAAGAGTGCCATTAACTTCACAGGTCTCCAGAATGGCTTTATGTACACTGAAAAAAAAAAAAAACCCAAACACAAAAAACCCCAAACATTTATGTTATTCATAACCATTGCAAAAAGGTTATTAATTTTACATTTTCAAACATTCACTAATTCCATCAGTATTCATACATCCCTATGGTGGAGAGTCTCTACCAAGGAGGTTTACACAGAAGCAAATGACAGCAAAACATTTTACAGAACACAGAGGATTTGTCATGCCAGGCATCAAGACAAAACAAGGACTGTTTCTCAAAACTACAAGTTTATTCTCCCATGTGTTGAACGTTGATGGAAATCCTTACAACAGTTACTATCTGTTCTTGCCACTTTTCCTTTCTAAAAATATTTGATACTTCTTGCCTGCGCATACACAACCAAAACCCTTATGAATTTATTCTGAATGTACAAAGCATGAAATTTGGAGTTTGGCATAATGTCAGTGTAAGGAGGACACACACATACCATTGCAAAGGCCTTAACAATTCAGCCGAGAGCTTACAAGGTTTTCATATACTCATGCATGAGGAATGCAACTCCCATGAATTCAATTGTGGGTCAGATTTGTCTTTTGAGATTAAAGCTCATATTAATATCTTGGGAGCATATGAATTCAAAGAGGGTGTCTGACTATGATGAATGTCACTGCTACATGCTGAGAACTCCTGCTGCACATTTCACTAACATGAATCTTGCAGACATATTTCTTGCTATAAATCCGCCCCGAGTTTATGAAAATCTGCCACATAGATGGTCACATTTTAAAAGTTTCCTGAACTTTGAAAGATTTTACTGGTTTGAAAAAGATTCTTTGGATAACATTATGGCCCCGCTGATGTGAACAGGAGTTTTGTCATTGATTTTAGCAAGGCCAGAATTTCAAGCCTAATAGCTGAAGGGGATATCTGTAAAAAGAGAAAGTATTTAACCAGCTACTGGTCAGAGCTTGCACTGATCTAGGCTCTGCTCATGTTCACGTGGCTACAGCTTAAATCTACAGTCTCCAGAAAATTCAGGTATCTACTTGCAAGCACTTGGTTCACACAAAGTTACTTTCTACTTTCACCAGTGAAACTATATCAAATTGTAACTCACTGCACTTTGTGAATTTTCTGTGAATATGTAGTAAGTAACAAAAACAAAAACAAAAAAGTTTGAGCCTTAGATTTTACTTCTTGTGAACTAAGTGACACTAAGTATTACTCTATTTTCCCAAATGCAGGTACAGAGTTTCTTCAGCAGAGGAAGACAGTTTCCAGCAAGGAAAACACAATGTTTTGAGAGCTGTGTGAAAACTTGAGGTCTATCCTTACCCTTTGGTTCTCGAAATGTACACCCCCACTTGCCCTCTTCAGCGTCTCTGACTCCTAGAAAAATTACAAGTCAGTAAATGTGATGGTTTGCTCTGTGAAGACCTCACCAGTGAGACAGTGGCTGTGTCCTGACAGTTAACGATGAAAACGCCTTATCAGATTTGTACATGAAATTCAGTGGCAATGTACATCATGGGTACTTGCAGCACGGTCCTCAGGGTTCCTCTGGGGCTTTCACCAAGTACTCTCCATAGCCAAAATTTGTGTTGCAAAGAGCTGCTGAATTAAAAGTCAACTCATTTTATGAAACAAACCAGGAAATGCCCCCTTCATACAAGCAGCCTGACACTCAGGACCCCTAGATACAGAGCATGTTGTGTTCTTAGAGTTGATTTGGCTTCAAGGTTATAATAATGTTTCTTTACATGTAATGTGGATATCTGTAGGCATTAAACTCAGGAAATAACTTGCCTGTATCATATAAATGCTTGCCTAAAGTTTAGGGCTAGTTGGATATTTTGCCTCAAGGCTCTAAAAATTCTTAAAAAAAATAGAGCACTCAGAAGCAGTGTAGGTGTTTCATATTCCCAATTACTGTTTGTTACTTTCCCAAACTCCCCCCAAAACAAACCCCCTCCATCATACCATCTTTCAAAAAAGAGTGTGGAAATTATGTTAATGTCAGCTACACACCTCATAACATCACTACCAGGGAACTGGATTGCACATTTTGAGGAAAAATAAGACTCAGCATGTATCTTTCATCCTGTTTTTTATCCTTTTACTCCATGGAAAGTATTCTCACCTTGGCTGTGAATTTAGATAAAGTTGCAGTCTGTGAGAGGAAAATTATGTGGGTGTGGTTTGGGGGTAGTGGTGGTGTTATTTTGTCTTTCTGTGTGGGTTACTTTTAATTCTTCTTGGACACCTGATATATAACCCTATATATCGTGATATATAATGTGATATATATCCTTATATAAGGATAACCTTAGTTTTCTACATTTTAACACTTGAGGCAAAGGTCTGACTGTGATACATGGCCACAATGAAGCTCCTTGGAAAATCTGGTGGTATAACTCCTGCTTCTGTTGGAGAGCTCCTAGATTACAACAAGATTATAAATGCTTTCTCCTTACTACCCCAGTTCCAGCAAGAGGGAAAAAAGACAATTATGAAATAAATGTTGGCTCCCTCCAGCCAGCTGATAGCCCCACTTGGTGTTTCTCGGCTTAAGATTTGTTATGTTTTTTAAGTGCCATTAATGCTTTTACATGATTCTTCATTTGAAAAGGGCTGTATGAAAAATTCAACTCGGCTAATCAGCATAACTAAGTGATAGCAATTTCCCACAGAAAACAGGGACTCACAAGAAAAAAAGGTGAACAGAAAGGACCTGATTTACTTTTGTGATTAACTACTGACTTGTGATACACTGGAAACATTCAGAACAAGCAGAGACAACACTGACAGGACAAGGAAAAACTAAATGCAATCAGATGATATTCCACCGCTCACAATGAAAACATTGCACACTCTTTACAGCTCTTGTTAGGATTTCAAACCTCAGAGAAAGAGAGGAGTGATTCAAATGCCAAGCTCTTTTAAAATCGTGATACACACTTGAACTTAAAAAGATGCAGATTTTGATTCAGATTCAGTTCTCACTAAAAGGTGTGGGCTTTGAGCTCATCATTTACAGGCATTTCTAGCATCTTCTTACCTGAAGCTTAACAAAATGAAACAGATTCACAAAACCTTTGTGAAGCATAGAACATTTCATTTGATCACTATAGAGAGCTAACAGAGGGTGCCCACAACCACACAGATATCTCCAAGAGGTGGTGGGCATCCACCTCTTTCAGAAATCAGGCTTCCACCTTGCCACTGTCTTCCAAAAACTTAAAGGAAGTTATAGAGAAGCTGGAGGTACTCTCTTCTCTAGGATGCACAGTAGCAGGACAGGAGACAACAGGTACAAGTTGTTCCAGGGGAAATTTCACATGGATTTAAGGAAAAAAATTATTCATCCTGAGAAGAATTAAACACTGGAATAGGCAGCCTGGAGAAGTGGTGGAATCTCCTTAGCTGGAAATATTCCTTGGCTAGACAGTGCTCTGGAAAACCTAATCTAAGGTCTGGCTTTTGGCTGGAGGTTGGATCAGGTGATCTCCAGAGGTCCCTTCCAGCCTGGAATTTTCTGTAATTCTGTCCTGTAACTCACCACTTCCGTTCTTTTCTAAAATGCGTTGGTAGTGCTTAAGAAACATTAAGTTGTGTGAAGTGCATGTTCACCTAATATATAAAAACATGTGAGAAATAAGATCATTAAGTTATGTCCATCAGATTCAGATGACAGATATTGCTTGAAAGTCAAACAAAGGTATTCCGATGGGGTGAGAGTGTAGAAACACTAGTCACTAGCGCTATGTCTATCCCTGTCAAACTGAGGATGCCTGGGCACATAAACCAAGAGGCATGGAGTGCTCTGCATCTGTGCTAGCAAACTGTCAGTGTCTCCAAAATAAATGCCTGCAAGCAAATGCTTATTTGGGCTGGTCCCTGGCCAGTCCTCACTGCCAGCATCTCCTGCACAGGGTGAGTGTGAAGAAAGTCCTACCTGGGACAGGCAAAGCTGCTGCTAGATAACGTTCAAACTGTTAATCAGACAGATAACAGTGGTCCAGGGACCAGAAATGTCCCTGGGCAAACTGGGATTTAAAGCCTAAAAATACCATGGGAATAGGAGGAAATAGGCCTTTATTCCACTGCACATGACCCAGCAACAAAACATTGCACATACAAGGCACAGTTAGCAGAAAATATTCTTTCCACTACAAAAGCACAAGCTCACTTTAAAAACAAAACAAAAAATACTTAGCTTGTGGAATGGATATGGTGAAAGTATCTTATAAATCTGTAGAAGATAAAATTCTAGATTATTCATGGTTTGATTAGTCAAGGGAAAGGTGTGACATTAAATAAACAGAATGTCCTTGCTATCTGAAAGGAGATAAGTTGCTTGCATGAGTACATTCAGTGTTATGCTGGATCTACGCTACCAGTTTGATTCACCACCCTTTTTTGCCTGGGCCCTGGCTCATTGACAACACCACTATATAACTTATTTCCTAGTTCATTAGCAGGCTTGTATTGGGTTTGTGTGGCAAGGTTTTGGTACCACGGGGCTACAGGAATGGCTTCTGTGAGAAGCTGCTAGAAACTTCCCCTGTGTCTGACAGAGCCAATGCCAGCCGGCTCCAAGATGCCAAGGCTGAGCCCATCAGTGACAGTGGGAGTGCCTCTGGGGTAACAGATGTAAGAAGGGGAAAAAAACTCCCAAAGCTGCGCAATTCCAGCCAGAGAGAGGAGTGAGAACATGTAAGAGAACCAACCGTGCAGACCCCCAGGTCAGTGCAGAAGGAGGGGGAGGAGGTGCTCCAGGCGCCGGAGCAGAGATTCCCCTGCAGCCCGTGGGGAAGACCGTGGTGAGGCAGGCTGTCCCCCTGCAGCCCAGGGAGGTCCACGGGGGAGCAGATCTCCACCTGCAGCCCGGGGAGGACCCCACGGGGTTCCCGAAGGAGGCTGTGACCCCATGGGAAGCCCACGCTGGAGCAGGCTCCTGGCAGGACCTGCGGATCTGTGGAGAGAGGAGCCCACGCTGGAGCAGGTTTTCTGGCAGGACTTGTAACCCCACGGGGGACCCACGCTGTAGCAGTCTGTTCCTGAAGGACTGCAGCCCGTGGAAGGGACCCACGCTGGAGCAGTTTGTGAAGAACTGCAGCCCACGGGAAGGACTCATGTTGGAGAAGTTTGTGGAGGACTGTCTCCTGTGGGAGGAACCCCACACTGGAGCAGGGGATGAGTGAGGAGTCCTCCCCCTGAGGAGGAAGGAGCGGCAGAGACAACGTGTGAGGAACTGACCCCAACCCCCATTCCCTGTCCCCCTGTGCTGCTGGTGGGGAGGAGGTAGAGAATTCGAGAGTGAAGTTAAGCCTGGGAAGAAGGGAGGAGTGGGGGGAAGGTGCTTTAAGTTTTGGGGTTTATTTTCTCATTACCCTACTCTGATTGGATTGGTAATAAATTAAACTAATTTCCCCAAGTTGAGTCTGTTTTGCCTGTGATGGTAATTGGTGAATGATCTCTCCCTGTCCTTATCTGAACCTGCGAGCCTTTTGTTATATTTTCTCTCCCCTGTCCAGCTGAGGAGGGGAGTGATAGAGTGGCTTTGGCAAGCACCTGGTGTCCAGCCAGGGTCAACCCACCACAAGGCTCCACTCAGGCATCTGGGTATCGAGCTTTCCCTGAGAGGAAACCTGTGTATTGGTGACAAAACAGTCTGGTCTGTGGTCCAGAGAGAGCATATTCACACATGGCCACCACATGCCTCTGACACTGCCACAAAGGTCCTACTGCTCCTGATGTACACTTGCTCCAGTGAGCTGCATAGTTCTACAGACATTTTGAGCCAGAGAAATCCACTGGCATTGTTACAAACAGGGACAGAGAGAGTTATTCTCCAAGGCTGGGTCACTCATGGTGCCTGTGAGGAAATCCCCTCCATCCCCAGATGAGGAAGCTGTGCCCTGGGACACAGGAGCCTGGCACCTGCCAGAGGATGGCACAGCAGATTAGCAATGTGAAAAGTGGCTGTGACACCAAGACATTTAAATGCCACCCAAAATTCAAGAGATTAAAAAGTGGCCTTTATGAAGGCCAGGGATGCCAAACAAGGATGTGGTGTGCAGAGTTATACCTTGTGCCATACCACTCTATGGCCTCCAAAGCAGACGTTACGGCAAGGCTGGCATTTCAGAGTCAGTGAGCTCAGGTGCCTTCAACATCCCCGACCTTCAAAACTTTCAGAAGATCTAGCGGAGGGTCCATTTTTCAGGGTTTCACCATTGCCCCCCCCAGAAACATGGCAGGAGAGCTCAGATGGCCCGCTCCCCTTCTCCTCCCAGTATTCCCCAGCTCAGGTGATTGCCTCGCTCTGCCTACATTTGGCTGAGGACTCATAGGGAAGAAAGAGTAAGTATTCAGGCTGAGCTTAAAGGACAGTGTGAGACAGACAGACAAATGATCCCCCAAAAGGTATGGTATCCTGAGGTGGGAAGAAGTTTCCAGAATCAGCCTGACCCATTCGTCGCATCCCCCGCCACAGCAACACACAGGCAAAGGAGAGGAGTCTCTTCACGTACCGGAGTCCCACGTGCTGTTTAGTGGCAGCTGTGCAGACTCTGCCACAGCTTCAGCCTCTGACAGTCGCAAGCCCGGCAGATGTATGCAGTGAGCACTGCTCTGCGTGAGCCTCCCAAACCAAAGACATGTCTCAGACTATCAGGGGAGCATGTGTAGGTGCTTCCCTACTATCCTCCCTTCACAGAACAAATGGCCCAGCACTGTCTGCAAGCTGGCAGCAGAGAGGATGGGAAAGAAATCTTTCTCCTATTTTCATAGAAACAAGTCACAGTTGGCAGGATGGCAGTTTATTGGGTTTATGTGGGACATCCTGTAGTCTCTTTCAGGTGTTTCAACTTCTTGCCTCAACTAGGATTCCCCCTGTTCATGCCACAGCACAGGAGATGGAGGTGTAATCTCCCCAAGGCAGACACTCAGGGGTGGGGAGATGAGGAGAAGAGCCCAAAGCCATTAGAGCAGTCCTGACAACACACGGTGCTGCAAATGCCGCAGTGTAGGTGAGCAATAGCATGTGATGACACTTACCATTGCTTTTAGAAGTCTCTAACAGGGTGGCTGAGGTAGCAGGAGGTTCTCAAATGAGCCACAACACAGCAGAGACTGCAGATACACACCAGTAAAGCCCTGTGTAGTGTGGGGACTTTCACGCAGCACTTCTCACTTGCCCCTGCCTGCTCCATCTGCCTCTTTTACGACTCATCAGCAGGCTCAGGCACTGTGTCATGGCCATCCCTACCATCATATGAGGACACTTCTCTGTAGCTAAGAGACTGCTACCTGCAGAGTGCTTCCTAAAGGTCTGGGGTCACGAAATGAGGGATGATGTGCCAGGCTGGTTCCCTATTACGAAGTTGTGAACTTTGAATTTCATAAAGGCTCCATGTACGCTCATTATGGTACCCCTTCAATCTTACGGGATGATGAGCAAGACTCTGTACCCATGCAGGGTGTGCTGTGAGGATGGTGCAGGTCTCTGCACACCTGCCCTGCCCCAGCACTGCTGCTGCGTAAGGAGGGAGGGCTGCAGGGACGTCTTGGAGACAGCAGTCTGTCACCAGCCACAACACTCAACTGCCAGAGTAACCCCCTCAGGTGGATCGTAATGAGACTGTTTGTCAGGGTCCGAAGGATATGTAGGTGCGTTTGGCAGTATTTTGTGGCAATGAAGGCACTCGGTGAACAAACGCAATGTGTGTTCTTACAGTGCCATCTTGTGACACGCAAAGGTAAAATTTGTGCACTCGGAATTGACAAATACAGATTTATTATAACTATTTTTAAATGGGACTTATAAGCAATTTCCAACAACATGCTACTGAAAACTAGTGCATGCAATCAGTCTGCTAATTAGTTACAGGTCATTCATTACTTTTAGTTTATTCATCTGAAATTTGGAAAATCCATGCATCACTGTAATTTTGAACATCTTTTCAAACAAATTCAATGGCAGTACCAAAGTAACAGAGACTTCACAAGCATCTGTATCCCTTTTTGGACAAGGGTCAAGTCTGGGAACAATGGATAATTTTTGAAAAAGCCATACCAATTCAAAAAGCTATTTAACATTTTTGTTTGTTTTGTCTTTTGAGGGGGAAAGCTGGCAGAGTTTGAAGGCTTTGAATGCCCTTCATTTGCTGAAAAGGATCTCTCAGAGTGCAGTGTTTCCAGTGTTTCTCAGAAAGGACCAGGCCACTACATTCAACTGATCTCTTGGAAGGTTATTTGGACCTTTCTGGCAGCCAGTGCTTTGCTTCCAGCTCTCAGATGCCAGTCTCATGTTCTGTGTTGTTCTGATGGCAGATTGCTGATTTAATAGATGGAAATATGAAAAATTCCTCTTTCATGAAGCTGGGGGCATGAGTCTCAGACTGACTGCTTTGAAAACTAACACTAAAACCTTAAATTGGCATTGGCTGGAAGCCAAAAGATGGACTATAACCTGGGGCTACCGCTCTTACTGTGACCTAAGTCACGGGAAGGGCTCTGTATCAACTTCTCAATCGGATCCAAACACCAGTAGCCTGTTTCAAGTTTTTCATCGAAACACCAGCAATGCTGGGATTTGCGACACTTTAGATTAAAAATTAGAGTCAGTAGAATAGTAATGACAGAAGACAGTTTATGAGATTACTGAAGGAAAAGAGATGTTTTCATGGCAGCAGATGCTGACTTCCAAGCTATTTTGTCATATAGGACTCTATGCCTCTATTCTGACTTAGACAAATTACCTGCAAAGGTAAATTGATACACTCAAGAAACCAGATCCTTTCATCAGTAATCAATGCACATGGAGTTCTCTGAGTTATCAGAGATCTCCAGCTGGTAGCTGTCCTACAGCTGCTGCCGCTTCCACTGAAGAACTTTGTGTCCATTGCCAAAGAGACCTAGAGGTGATATGCAGTGAGAAAGACAGCGATGTGAAAGTGTACTGCCTCTGCCACACACTCGAGCGGAGGGAGTGCAGATTGCTAAACAGAACTGGGGAGGGAAGCAGTGGGGAGCTGTGATGCTCCAATACCCTTGTGATAGGTGCTGATGTAAAGCCTGCACCGATGAGGGCTGACTATCTATCACTTGTTCACAGTCCCATTTGGAAGGCCAGTCTGGGTAACTTAATGCAGAGACCTTGCTCCCTTTCTATTTTCCAAATAGAAAATTGTTTCCCCCTGTATTTTAATGATTTAAGACATCTTTATTTTCAGACCTAAAACTGCAGAAAATATAAATTTAAAGAAGAAACAAGAGACTGCTACTTATCTCTGCATCTACATATCTCTAGTAATATAAATTTCAATATCCATGATAAACTTTTTCATGTTACTGATGTTTACTTGGATGAATAATAAGTGCATTTTTCTTTGCAGTTTTCTTCTGTGCTTGAGTTTGATATACAGTTCAAAAATTAAAGAAAAGAACAAGCCCACATCCATGCTTTAAAATTTCCAGCACACTTTATTGATATAATTAACTTGTAAAGTCTTGTCTATTTTTACTGACAACATCCACCTTTCCCTGATGTGTGACTGAGTTGTGTAACTCTTCATAAAATTAATATCTGCTATAGCAGGGTTTAGGATTTGTCTCTTCCCCCTCCTCTGGACATTTAGAAAGTGTATTGGTCTCCTGATGTCATTCGACTGCAAAATAAGGAATATATTGTCACATACAAAGTCCTAAACTTTCAATAGAGAATACCTCTAAATAAGAAAATTGTATTCAGCCTTGTTGTATGGCATTCATCTCACCTAACTTCAGACATCAACAGTGTAGACACTTACAGCTAAACAAGTCACTCCAGTGTCTTTTTATTGGGAGTTAAAATGTGTTTTGGGATGATGTTCTTCTGATTTATTTTAGCTATCTACCTGGAGAACGAGATGAATTTATACCTAGATCATATTGACAAAAGTAACTGCTTCTCCACTGACTAGATTAACTAGCTCAAATGTAAACCTATGTTTGGTTAGATTAATGCCATCCCCATTGGCAATAACAACACATTAATAGGTATCAATTTAAAGAACAGTTCTCAGAATTCTTTTTAGTTAATGTTGTATTATTGTAACATCATTCCACTGTCTCAGGGTTTGTTGCAAGGCTTATATTATCTAAATTGGTTTAAGTCTGATACACAGCACAGCCACCCTCCCAAAGCTTTCCCTAAAGCTTAATTCTGTAATCTACAAAGGCTAACAACAGTCACTGCACAATCTATAACATTTGCCTGTATCTCAGCTAACTTAGAAACAGAAAGTTTGCATGGTGTGATACTGGCTTCAGTAGAGGTGAAAAATCTACCAAAGATTTCTGGTTCTTAATGGAGAACTCTGTCTCCTATAGGTGGGAGGGGAAGGGGTAAGGGAATCTTTTCCTCATTCTTTGGGGGGAAAGATGTTCAAGCAGATAAATGGTTGAAAAAATAGTCCAATCTCCTCTTGATCTACTAGTATATCGTTCCACAGAATTTGGCAGGGTTTTCAACCATGTTCACTGGTTCACAGAGAAGTATTTAGAAACTTATACAGAAATATTCTGCTATAATAATCAGAATATCAGAGTCCAGCTGTGCAGCATAGTAGATTTATAGGAATGAAAGGTTTAGACTTCACTGAATGATTTTTTTAAAAAGCTTGAAAAATTTCAACCCTGGAAACAGTTTTTGGTTTGGTTTGGGGTTTTTTTTGGAAACTTTACTTATAAAAACCAAACCAAACTTCATGTGCCATTGTAATTAAGCTAAAACTGTTGCAATATTTTGATCCTCATGAAAATAAATTATCAAAATTGCCCTCACAATTTGTACAGCACAATGGTAATTGTATTGTCCTTATAGTATTAGACATCAAATGCTGAAATTCAATTTATTAACAACACCTGCCTTTATTGATTTTCTCTATGGCACCATTTGACCAATGCTCTGAAAGTTAAGCAAACTTAATGAATTTAGTTTCACTTCTCTCTTACAACATTAGAGATGTTGTAAGATTCTAGAGAGTGAGGAACTGAAGTAGGGTGTCTCATCTTTACAAGAAAAAAATTGAGTTCTCATACTGAATTACTAAGTCAAGTTAAATAATGCAAGGTAACACTGAAGTCCAGACAGTTTGCAACGTTGACATGAGTTGGCAGGTCAAAATAAGGTCATAGGTGCAGTTTTTAATTGATCTATTAGTCGATATGAAAACTAAAAATAGAGTTTAGCTTTCAGTAGAATTTAATTGCATCTGAGTTGATTCAATGAGGTAAAGCTGAAATCAAATTTTTTCCCGGAAAAAAATCCAGCCAGAGTTGTTAAAAGAAATGACATCTGTGATGTGCTTAGTATCTACAATTCAAGTTCAAGTCACTTGATACAATAGTGCTCAGCAACCTGAAAAAGATTAGCTGAAAACCTAAGACACAATTAGGAAGATTCTGCCTAATTTCCTGAAATTCAGCTTTTGCCTTAACCTGTGTGAAGCTGGCATGGTACTGCACCTTCTCAAAGTTTTCAGCTGAGTGCTATTAAAAAAAAACCAAAAACAAACCACTAACTGAACTGCTGATTATGAGAAAAACATGGTCTCCTCTAATCTTTGAGCAGCCTATTTTCCTTTCAGTGCACATGCCATTATCTCAGTAGTGTTAATGGGATTTGGAACCATTTGTCCAGAGACCATGCCTGTCTCTGGGACCTCTCTGAGAGATACTGAACATTTGCAATTCTCATTGAGCTTAACAAGAACAAGTTTTGTGTCTTAAACACAGCACACTTTTTTTTAGGTTACATATAGTAGTGTGTTGTGGCAGAAAATCTGGACTGTGAAAAAGAAAGTTAAACTTTTTAAAAGAGATCTGAGCTAGATCTTACAAGCCTTTATGCATACGTGGTCTGTACATATGCAAGTAGTCACATTGACGTAGAAATCGCACTATCAGGCAGTGTTAGAGAAGAAAAAGAACAAAATTAAATTACAGTAAGGAAGAAATAATCACAGTCCTCTGAAAAATAATCAGTAACATGTTTTATGCATTTTTTTAAATTTTTATTTCTTCACATTTTTGTTCAATTCATCTTTCTTTGAGTCTCATCCAGTAAGGTCTCCCTCCCACTCCCTCCGTCTGGAATATGAATCTAATTCTTTACGTATTTTCTCTTCAACTTACTTTTCAACTCTGTCCCCAAAGCTCCTGAAATTTCAGTGATTAATTGAACAGAATCTGGAATACTTCCAAGCCTACCTCGTCCTTATTGGTTTGACAATGTTCCTGTGCTCTGGTCATTAGTACAGCATGACCCTGCAGAACTAACTCAGCCATGAAGCAAGTTAATCAGTAAATGAATAGAGTTCTTGAGCAAAGAAGTTTTAGCTTGAGTTCACCAGAGCAATTATGTGTTAATTAATTCTCTGCCAGGCACAAAGTAAGACAAATATAGGAAGTATGATCTTCAGAAAAATAATTTTCTGGTGAGAAGGTCAAATCCTAAACTGATGTAAATTGTCAGACCTTACTTTACTTACATTGAGCTGTTATGATTTATACCTTCTGAGGATCCGGCCCTATTATAAGAGGATTCACTATTTCAATTTTATTCTTAATCCTAATAACCAATACCAAATCCATGCCAGCTGAGCCTTTCTTCAAAGAAATAATGAGTTTCCTCTGAAAAATTGCTTCATGGGACTTAAATTATAAATAAAAAATCTGGTATATCTTCATTTTCTAGATATACATAGATGTGTATCATATTAGACATGAAAGATATATCTAGATCCTGACTTTTTTTAATGTTGAGTTGCTTACAAATTTATACATGTAACTTACTAAAAGGAGACAGCATTAAAATCCCCAGGAACATGCAGACTAGGACTTGAAAGAAAGCTTTGGATTGTATATTTTCTTATATTTGAAAAATTAACTCCTGTGAGCACAACTCAAGTAGACCATAGTTCAGAGTGCTGCCCAAGCAAAACGGTTTGTGAATCTCAAATGAAAAATACATCAAGAATCTGTTCTCATTCCCATTTCAATCAGTAAGTGTGGTGGGTTGACCCTGGCTGGACGCCAGGTGCCCACCAAAGCCGTTCTATCGCTCCCCTCCTCAAATGGACAGGGGAGAGAAATATAATGAAAAGCTCATGGCTTGAGATAAGGACAGGGAGAGATCATTCACCAGTTACTGTCATGGGCAAAACAGACTCAACTTGGGTAAAATTAATTTATTACAAATCAAATCAGAGTAGGGTAATGAGAAATAAAACCCAAACCATAAAACACCTTCCCCCCACCCCTCCCTTCTTCCCAGGCTTAACTTCATTCCCGAATTCTCTACCTCCTCCCTGCTAGCAGCACAGGGGGGATGGGGAATGAGGGCTGGGGTCAGTTCCTCACACGTTGTCTCTGCCGCTCCTTCCTCCTCAGGGGGAGGACTCCTCACTCTTCCTGCTCCAGTGTGGAGTCCCTCCCACAGGAGACAGTCCTCCACAAACTTCTCCAGCGTGGGTCCTTCCCACGGGCTGCAGTTCTTCATGAACTGCTCCAACGTGGGTCCCTTCCCTGGGCTGCAGTCCTTCAGGCACAGACTGCTCCAGCGTGGGTCCCCCGTGGGGTTACAAGTCCTGCCAGAAAACCTGCTCCAGCGTGGGCTCCTCTCTCCACAGATCCGCAGGTCCTGCCAGGAGCCTGCTCCAGCTTGGGCTTCCCACGGGGTCACAGCCTCCTTCGGGCACCCACCTGCTCCGGCGTGGGGTCCTCCCTGGGCTGCAGGTGGAGATCTGCTCCCCCATGGACATCCATGGGCTGCAGGGGGACAGCCTGCCTCACCATGGTCTTCCCCATGGGCTGCAGGGGAATCTCTGCTCCGGCACCTGGAGCGCCTCCTCCCCCTCCTTCTGTACTGACCTGGGGGTCTGCAGGGTTCTTGCTCTCACATGTTCTCACTCACCTCTCTCCTGACTACTGCTGGAGCTGCACAGGGTTTTTTTTCCCCCCTTCTTACATCTGTTATCCCAGAGGCGCTACCACCATTGCTGATGGGCTCGGCCTTGGCCAGCAGTGGGTCTGTCTTAGAGCCGGCTGGCCTTGGCTCTGCTGGACAGAGCGGAAGCTTCCAGCAGCTTCTCACAGAAGCCACTGCTGTACCCCCCTGCTATCAAAACCTTGCCACATATACTCAATATAGTAAGATATTTATCATTTATTTAAATGGGAACCAAAGCAGGTTTTAAACCAAGCAACCTCTTCATTATTTCAGAACCCAAGTTTTAAAAAATGATGACTGACTGGGGTTTCCTAGTTTTTGGATGTCCCTTTTGTAACCCTTTGAAGGGATTTAACATTCATAGGATTCCCAAATTTAGCCAGTAAAATCTGAAGGCACCATTATCTTAAGTCACTTTGGAAAGAAGGGGCCATCTAATCCACCAGCAGAACACTGACTATGTATCATCTTGTTAATCCTATGGCTAAGAGTCTAAATAAAATTGATCATTATCAGATCTGTTTTGAAATGAAAGCATTTTGTACACTGACCGCACCAAAGGTGCTGCTCAGTTTGGTTGTCTAGGCATTGTACTTTCCCAAGAAGGAAGATGTCAAGTCTTTGTGCTCTATTTCCATCAACACCGTTTCATTGCTCTTCAGTTGTGCTTTCAGTTCTATAAACATACTTAGGTGAGAGTGAAAAGAGAAAAGCATTTAATACTGGACTTAGCTGAATTGCACAGGTGTAGCTGAAAGCATACTTCTTCATGCCAAAACTTCATATTGGGTGTGCCTAAGGGTTCATGATTAATACAAGCTTCTCAGAAGTGCAACACTGAAATATCTTCACTGGAAAATTCATTATAATTCCTCTAAAATAAGCCAAGTCAGACATTATATCTCATCTATAATTACCCCATAAAATCTCTTACTATCTTTCAGTATTTTTTGCATTCCAGATAGTCAAACACAAACAAAATAGTAGTGATAGATGTGTCTTCTCAGAAGCTATTATTACCTCCAAGCTCACCAAAGTGCCCACAAAGGGGTACTTCTCAGATTCTCATCTCTGCAGGACAATAGGATTCATACTGTTTGCAGACACAAGAGACTGAACAAAGGTGACACAGAAAGGTGTAATATAAGCCTGTAGGCAATCATAATCAACTATCACTAATAGTCCTGACAATATGCCTGTTGCAATTACTTGAATTGCGTGTGACCAGCTAGTTATTTTACCACACCTGGTGATGTTCAACTTGTAATGTTTAGCAAATACTATTCTTCATCCTTCGTTTGTGATTAATCTCTTGCTGAAGGACAGTGTTTGTTAAGGAAAACAGTGTTGTGAATTTTAAAGAATAGAGAACATTTTTTAAAAAGTACCCAACTGCCCTATTGCATATTTAGATACGGCAGTTCTTTCTGTAGACCAGGTAACTGCATCTCCAGATAGATGTGTGACTGATCACTAAAACTACAAATAGATTTTTCATGCTGAAACAAAGAGCAAGCACAGAGGAAGTTTATCAATAGACACAAGCAGTTCTATGTACAGTGGAGTCGCTTCCCATGGCTTTTTGTAGAAATGTGGATCTGGATCATCTAATAAAGGGGTCTGCAGACTCTCTATCCGTCCTGCTACGTATTTTCACAAAACTTGTAACAATGATTTTTTTCTCTCTCTTCCTCTCTCTCACAAAAATAAAATTGATCATGTGTTTCCTTAGTAAACAAGGATGAAAAGAAAAGTTGGGATTCAGTTTTTTAAAGGAAAGTAAAAGGGGAAAGGAAGTACCCCAAAAGGGTTTGTGAAGGAAACCATTGTAGAACAAAATAAAGAAATTATAATAATACTTTACATATAATCCAGTAAAATACAAAAAAATCAAAAACTAAAGTTGCATGCTGAATTAGTATTTCTACACACATATTGCATCTCTTCTCCCTGCCTTTTCTGTCTCTGACCCTAAAGACAACAGAATAAGAGCTTCAGGGAGGAAAAGCATTTTTCTATATATCCTTGCAGAATTTAGCACAATGTGGGCCTAATCCCTTTATTGCTTTTGAGAGTTAAAATAACACTTAACTCCTAGCTGTCACAGTAGTAAAGTCAACTGAAGCCAAAGAAAAACCAAGAATATCTACAGGGACCACTGTGAATAGGAATCAACAAGTTTCTTGGAGTTCTACCTGCTAATATGTGCCAAAATTTCATGTTCTTTCTTGTTTATAATTTGCTTAACACAAAATTACTTGCATTATTATTTTCCCCATAATGTTCTGAAATGACATATCCCTTTCATGCACAGACTAGCCTGCTTTTTTGATAACAAAATGCTATGGTAAAGAAACGAAAGTCCAGGAAGACTGTCTTCCAACTGCAACACTTGTCTAAGGAAAGGTAGTGGAAGATTATTGAAATTCATTGTTACTTCTCTATAACCCTGTTACATTATTAAAACAACTATTTTAGCTACTTGCCTATAAAGAGTAGGTTAAAATATTTTTTACATTCCTTTTGCCCCTTGATCATGCCATAAGCAGTCTTTCACAATATTTTTTCAGAAGAAAATATGCATGTTTCTTCCAAAAAATATGTCAAGTTTTCTCCTTTAACAGATGGTGAAAGTAGTTCTTATCATATTTCCTCATCCTCTTAGATTTCTAGCAAAACATTTTGGCAAATCAAGAGGTATAAATAAAGATTCAGATGTTTATTGAACAGCACATAATTTAAATAAATCATATTTATGAATGTCTGGCTGAGCAGAATTGATTGCCAACATATACCCTTTGGGCCTGAGTTTGTTATTTGATGTTTATCTCAGACTGGAAAACACAGTGTGTGAATCATTTATCCATTTTTGTACTCTCTTTTCTCTTATTTTTTAAAATTTTCCAAATCACTATTTAAAGTAAAAACGCTGTTACTTTGAAATGTACTAGCATGCCAAATAAGTTTGGCATGTGGGAACAGGGTATAATTAAAGAACAGTAATTAACTAATACATTAGTCAAAGAAACACTCACTATTTGCTCCATTCTCTCTCCAAATAATCGAATACGAAGAAATTCTTAGATTGCAACATTGGGCTTTCAAAAATTTGGCATTTCACCTTGTCAGAGCAGGCTGCAGAAGTATGAACCCTCTGCTAAACAGGCTCTGAAATCTTGAGAGGTGCAATGCTGGCAACATGCTGCACCAGCAAACCAAACAGACACGAATGCTGTGAAGGAACACAAGATGAGCAACTATCTTGCAGATCCCCAGACCTGGGGCAATTCAAACTCTACAAAAACCCACTAGGTGCTTTCACATTCTCACCATCACTGCTATTTTTTCTAGACTGACTTTGATTTTTTTACTCCCATCCGTATTGTCAATGATCAATCTAGCACAACATTTGCAGTGTCTGGAAGAAACAGAGAAAAAACATTTTCAACACTGCAGATCAAACTATGGGGCTGTCACTGATAGTGGCCTTGTAGGATAAGCAATCTATAGACCTCGGAAGAAACTGCAAATACTGCTTGACTTTCTCATGTTCTTTCAAAGAGGGGAAGAAGAATCCAACAAAGACGGTACAACTATCACCACAAGATACCAGAAATAAATCTTAAAACCACATAGTGAATGGATTTTTGTACCTTATTTTTATAACCACAATTGTAATGAATCTTAGTAGGAAAAAGTAGTAGTCTTTTAAGGTGCCCATGCAAATAAGGTGTACCTAGGCTTTTTAGCTTTCAATGATATGTTCATAGGTGGCAAACTCATACATCCTGATGTTACAGGTGTGAGTATCCGTAGCAAGACTTGATTTCCTTCTCATTTACATTTTGATATGTGTACTAAAGTGGATGGAATACTCATTCAGCAATGTCTCAGCCTATTTAAAACTTTATGTGCTGTTTCCACCTCTGATATGTACCAAGTCTGAAGTCCTTCTTTCTTACAAAGCTTTCATAACGGCAATTATGTATGTCTCCTTTCTCATCTCCTAAAGTTCCCCTTCATCACCTCCTGCAATCTCTCATTACATTATAGTTTTTATATGAATACTGTTACTAAAACTCCAGTCTTCCCAAAATAGAATTTCTCTTTCCCCCCTGCTTTGTTTCTGGAATACTTTTTAAAATTATTTTAGATAAGGACATTTAAAAGAAGATCCACCTCAAAATGAATGTATTACCATTAATTGAAGTTGTTTTAAAACTAGATAAGCAGCAATTTTCTTCAGTATTTGAATCTCTAACCAGCAAAATTAAATCACATTGTTCTCAGCTTTGCGTTCCCAAGGTAAATAGTGGCTCAAAAAGAAAATGGTGACTATGCCCTGGGTGGCAACAAATATAACCAACTTCTAAAACACATTTTCAAAAAAGATATTTTAAAGAATCCACTCGAAAGGCCTGCGGACAGAGAAAATCATGAGAACCTGCTTCCCTTGGTTAGCAAACTAGTCCCAGACTGAGCATCTGCACAGATGGAGGAGTTGTCACTGATCTTTATCAAGGAGATCAGAGGAGCACTGGTGTCTAATGCTTATGGCAAATATTCCTTAGCAAGGATGCTACTGAACCCCCTTCTCAATGGATTTGAGTTGTATGATGAATTATAAGAACATAATCTTATGTACTGGTTTTGGCTGGGATGGAGTTAATTTTCGTCATAGCAGCTCATAGGGTGCTATGTTTTGGATTTGTGACCCAAACAGTCTTGATAACACAGGGATTTTTTAGCTACTGCTAAGCAGTGCTTACAGAGCATCAAGGCCTTCTCTGCTTCTCACACCACCCCACCAGCGAGGAGGCTGGGGGTGGGCAACAGGTTGGGAGGGGACACAGCTGGGACAGCTGACCCCATTGACCAAAGGGGTATTCCAGACCATACGATGTCATGCTCAGCAATAAAAGCTGGGGGGAGGAGGAAAGGGGACGCTTGGAGTGATGGCGTTTGTCTTCCCAAGTCACCGTAACAAGTGGTGAAGCCCTGCTGTCCTGGAGATGGCTGAACACCTACCTGTCCATGGGAAGTAGTGAATGAATTCCTTTGCTCGGCTTGAGCATGCAGCTTTGGCTTTACCTACTAAATTGTCTTTATCTTAACCCACGAGTTTTCTCACTTTTACCCATCTGATTCTCTCCTCCTTTCCACTGAGGTGGAGTGAGCCAGGGAGCAGCTGTCTGGGGCTGAGCTGCCTGATGGGGCTAACCCACAACATCTCAAAATGACAAAATCACTCATTACGATAGAAAAGCATGCAACCATTCACAGACAGTATAATCAGGTCAGCTTTCTATTTTCAGTGCCTCACCAGGACATAGCAAACATTTTTTTCAAATGCAGACCTGGCTACAGTTATTCATACTTTGGAGCTGGCCACGAGAATGATATCTTAGACCATACACACCAGGAGTACCAATGCTTTAAGGCCCATAGCTATGGCAGTAAGCTCTATCTATTTTTCTCTAAGATGTTCCTTCTTAGTTTGCTTTTAGCTGTTCTTGCATGGAAGTCTTGTGATTTTCTTCCTGTCAAACTCAAGCAAAGGGGTTAGGAGAATCGTATTTATGTGCAGTGAAGTAGAAAGCAATAGTTTGAAAGCAATCACCAGTTTACTGTGGCAGTATGTACTCTATGTTTGCCTGCCAGGCATTATTTTACATTTTGCACAAATATACAGGGCTGAGTGTTCTGCGCAAAGGCTTAACCCCCCTCAAACTGGTAGTTTACAAAATATGTGGGGAAAAAAAAACTTAGAAAATAAAATACTGACCCAATTGCAGACAAATGTATCTAATATTTGAAACTATAGATTCGATCAAGGCCACACTAGCATAATGCTGATCCCCTCCTGAGCAATGTGCACTCAGATGTGAAGGTTTATGCCTCCACCCTCCTCCCTTGAAGACCACGTAACTCCTTCTCTGTGATGGAAGACTCACACAGTCAGTGAAGTTAAGGGAGCAACATGAAGAGTGGTAAGGAAAACAGATAAAATGAGAAAAAAAATAAGCAAGACAACAAGGTTGGTGAAAAAAAACCATTACTCTCCTGGCCTCTCTTTTCCCTGGTGTGTCTCTGTTGACTCTGCAGTTGCTGATCTCTCCAGCTGAGCAGGTCTCACATCCTTCCCGTCCTCACTTCCCTGGCTGTCACCAACACCACTCCGTAACAGACAGAAAATGACTACTACTGTCCCCAAGTACATGGGCATATGCTTGTTTTCTCCTTTAAGAATCACTCTCCTGTCTGGTACAGAATGGGCTGTGTAAGTGATGTATATGATTTGTGACCTCTTTCCTGTTGTGTAAGGCAGAGGACCCTCTCTACACAGTTTCACTGGAATTCAGATTAGGCTTTTAGTACATCATAGAGAGGTTTATTTCTTCTCGCATTCATTTTAGCATTTACAAAAACTTCCCAAAGTAAGAAGCAGGCCCCAGCTCATTTACAACTCAGAACTTCAGCAAACTTTGAAACTTAGTAGAACGAGAGTGATTTATTGAGTTTGCTAGAAAGAAAGAATGGAGTTTCCTGTTCTCCCGTGCTAAATCACTTTTGCAAAATATTAAAAGTGGGCTCCTATTTCTCTTTTGTATGCATGCCTGTAAAAACAACCTCCAAAACTATGAGATTATTTTGCTAGGTTTCAATGTAAACAGAAGAAACGGAACAACTGTAAAGGCCTCACTCAAGCTAAATTTTCTTGACTTCTAAGGGGCTCTAAATTCCCTCTGAATTCAGAGATGTAGAGTGTGGCCTAACAGAAGGTCCAACAGTGCAGATGCAATGGAAATATGAAAGCATAAGGAATCATTCATGATTCTTTGTTTGTTTTTTTTTTACTCTCAGAGTTACACTTACAAATTTTGGCATTGCAGGGTCTTTTACTATATTTTACAAAGAGCATTCAAAATTCTAAACATTTACAAATGGTTCTCAGCAGGTAATAGAAAGTATTTTAAAATGGCATTGTAACCTGAATTTTCTGAGTGTCTAGGTACCATGTTTAAGGATTTGACATTTGTTCACGGCCAAAAAAAATTGTATGTGATTTTTTAAAATTATACTGTTATGCCTCTATTTAGGTACCTAAGTACTACAACGTTCATGGTCCTAATAAGTGAGAGATGGATACAGTACTACCTGATATGTTCAGAACAAGATGTTGGGGATCAGATCCCTTTTTTTCCCATTACCCCTTCTCTGAACGCCAGTGATATTAACTTACAACTTGTTGTGCTTTCTAAATGCGAGCACAATCAGTATTTAGACTGTCTGAAAATAAGAATTATTTTCCAAAAATAAACTGTGGCATGATCAGTAATATCTCTGTGTAACAGAAATAATCAGTATGATCTGTCTTCTATTGTTGAATTAAAAGATTCACACATATGCTCCTGTAAACCACAGGCATACTGAGCAGTAGTCTTCTGGAGTGCAGACAGCTTCTGTGATTCTAATATGACAAACAGCAGTACAGTTTCACTATCCTCTCTCTATTTCATAGTACCACAGGAGGAATACTATATAATAATGCCAAATATTTTTATTATAAGCCTCAATTTAAAAAATATGTAATTTGTTGGATGAAATCTGTCAGAGCTGCTTCCTTTCCAGGGCAGCTCTAAAAAAAAGTTTAATCAATTCTATTTAGCCATTTTTAATAACTGAGAGAGACAAAAATTAATATGTGACAGCTGTTGCTATTACTACAGATCTTACTTTTTTAGCTTCCATTTTTCGCACTGTGTTCTTTGAAAAAATAGGATATAAGAAGCTTAAGGTTGTGTTTCTGACTTACAAAACTTATTTTTATACATTTATTTTTAACATTTCTAATGTTAATTAAGACAGGTTGTATGTGTATGCTTAAATAATTATTCAGATATTATTGTGTTTGCTAACTCAAACATGTCTTGACAAGTTAGAACAGCTGTTTAAGAAGTAGAAGTTCCTAAACACTTGAAAATCATGGGCCTTCAACACACAGAACATGTTTTTCAATATTTTTTAATATATGTTATGATGAGAACTAAATAGTAAACAATCAAATTAATGTCCTTCACACACAAACAGGCACTAGACATGATGTATTTAATTCTAGTAATTGTAAACTCTATTTCCATGAATGCACATTCAAATCCATCTCTCATTGCTTGCTAGGCTTGTAGTTGCTTTGCAAACAGTTTGCTTACATTAGTAGTAACAAAATTATTTGTCTAGGGCAACGGTTATGGGAATTCTGCTTTGATTTCAGGGTTGTCTGTAGATGAATTTTTTTAAGAATAACTGGACTCACTTATATTTCTAAAAATCGGAGTATGCAGGTAGTATAAATAAAGAAGTAATGTCTGTATTGATAAACTAAGCAGTGCTAAGGCCCAAGCACAGTAACTGGCACATGGTCACCAATTTTGTTAAATGGTTAACATGGTTTCTGAAGAAAAAAAAAAAGGCCAAGCAGCCCTCGGGGGCAGTACAAGCCAGGCACTATTCCCAATAGGCCGTTTAGATGAGAACATTGTATTTTGGAGGTAACAGGATTTAGCCCCCTGAATGTAAGCCATGTTGTGTAGGTTGGTATCCGGGCTAGATAATAGTCAGGGACACATTTTATTTACTAATCAGACAGTGTTATTGCTTATAATCAAAATACTAACCCAAACTTCTATTAAAAAATTTTACAGAGGGCATTTTATTCTGGCATTTTATTCTTTACTACCTCTTTTTGAAGCCTCAGCTACAACAAATTCATTTAGCTTCTCAACAGTGTCCATATACACCATCTAAACCTTAAGTCAATGGCATAACAACTTTCCTGTAGACTTACTGCTTCAAATATAGCAAAGGCTTTTTCTTTTTAATTTGGTTTTCAACTCCTTATTCCTCCTCTAATCCATTCTATTTTACCTTACTTATTGCAACAATATCTTCCTTTCATTAGCTACACAATTTCATGTTCAACTAATTATCCAGCATGACCACCAGTTCCTTTCAGCATTATTAAACTACTGAGTCATGTCATACATTCTCTAGCCTTCCAACTCTGACCTGTATTCTTTGTTTCTGGAAAGAGGAATGATTTTTTTTTTTTTTTTTAAAAGAAGGGGTCACCTGTGAGAAAGGTTGGAAGCATCTTTGTGTAACACTTTTGGCAGCTTGTAAGCTTCCCAATTTTTAGTCTTTTTTATATTTTTCAGTATCATATTTGATCAGGTATTCCCATAAAAATAATACAATTACACTGCTGTCATATATAATGAGTTCAGGTTTGACTTTTGCACTCCCAGGAATGCTAAGCTAGAACTCAAGAGCAGAATTTTGTCAGTCTGTATTGTGCCATGTAAATCTAGTAACTGAGACAAAAAAAATCGAGACTCCAATCCTCCAAAGGTATGTCTCCTTATCACACTTCATTTCCATGAAAACATTCAGACGAACTGCCACCATTACTTCTTGGCAAGTTAATTGCCTACAAATAGCTCATACCTCCCCACATTCCCCGAGCCTGGGATTTCCACAGGACTGAATGAAAATGCTTGCAAATAGTAAAATTTAACAATTCAGTTAATTTTCTGCAAGGGTTTTGTAGATTATAATTTTTTTCCTTATGGATATCATGTTTTAAAATAGTGTGCACAGATCTGTTATAAGTTTTTTACCATTGGGGCACTTGAATGCTTTCACTGTGGTAATGAAAAGGCAAGAGAAGTTCACTGCTAGCACTAGTGTCACCTGTCATCTAGGTGGCCTTACTAACCAGTAAAATATAAATGTGGATACAAATGTGGGACACTGGACCCCAGAATTCACATACATTAAGGTACATAGCAGCCATACTGCTACCACAAAGATAGTTTGAGTTCATTCTCTAGTCACTAATTTCCCAGGGTAGGAAAGATTTTACTCTTGTAATCCTTGCTTGAACATGGTATTCATACACATTGGACAGTACTTCCAACTTGACAGAAAGGCTTAATTTGTCTCTTCACGTATACCTACATGTATATAAAGTATTTTGAGACAGTTCAGTCTGAGTCTTCTGGCCATTTGCAAAAACTTATTTTTGTCTTGGTTTTAGAGAGGGTTTGGGTTGGGTTTTTTTGCCTTTCCTAAAATTTTTGACCACCTGTTGGAGTAGTCTTGAGTCCTTTGATTTCCAGAACACACATATTATCTTTTTTATTCCTCATATGTATGGTGTGCACTACCACCTTACATGCTCACAATTCAGTACTAGGAAGCAAATACAACTTCGTAAGTAAATTGTCACCTTCTCAGGAATCTAATTGATACAATGTTTTGCCTAAAACCCCTGCAAAATTTTCTTATGGACACAAATTAGTCCAGGAAAATAATTCAATCAACTCCGCCCCCTTTTCAAATTGAGAATCCATTTGGCAATTCAATCACTTTTCCAATAATGATATAATTAATTATTACAATGCTTTGCTGCTTAATGTTTATTACAGGATCCTCTTTGAAATTTTTTGTAAACTTCTTGCAACTTCCTGAGTTTTTATCAGCAGAACTGTGTTGTTCTGTACCATGTGTACACATAACATTTTGCAACTTTTCTGAATAGCATTAGAAAAATAATTCTAAATATAAGAATAGTATGGTTATATAACACCAGTTCTGTTGATTCATCTTCCAAATACAATTCTTTCTGGTTTTGGTATTTCACAATTTTTCTGCTTACTTTACCCATAGATTTCAGAACTAACACTATGCTTTATTTTTATTTTAAAAGTCACACAGAAATTGCGTAGACTCTAAAATGGTACCAATACTTCATGTTTAGCTTGATCTTACGTAATGCAGAATATTTCTATTAGTCCAAAACAAGTGTTGCTGCATCTTTTTGAGGAGTTGAGCTAAGGCATAAAATGTCTTAAGTCCTGTGCAACCACATCTCACAGAATGGAGACAGGAAGGAATCAGAAGAAAAATTATTTGGAGTTCCAATGATTTGGAAATCCTGCTTGGTCCAGAATAAAGAAAGTTACCTATGTTCTGATCCCAGGGTTACTGAAGTCAATGGGAGTCTTTCCAGAGACTTCAGTGGGCTTCGTAGGCTCTGCCCAGGCTCTGCTTCTCTGTTTGTAATTTTGCATACAATAACAAGCTTCAGAGCTTGAATAAAGGAAACAGGAGCATTTTATTCACATGAAACGTAATAGTTTTAACCACAGTTTTTTACACTGCAAACATGAAATGGTGCTTGCAGGATTGGTGGCTGTAGCCTGTTCCCTTCATCTGTCTACATTTGCTGAAGGAAATATTAAATGGCTGAGATGGTCTAAGGAAACTTAGATACGTGGAACTGCTTTTGAGCCACAGTCTTTAGAGAAGGAATGTGCATGCCCCCTAACTACATGCAGTGCTTTTTGAAACACAACACTTATTTAATTGCCACTTGAGCAGGATTCCCTAGATCTCTAGAGACTTATTGGAAAGAAGGAAAACCTGTCTGTATGTCTGGCCCAACACCTTGGTGCTGTGCTAAACCATTCAAAGGCAACATTATTTCCAAAGTAAATGCAATATAGTTGTCATCTAAAAGGGAAAATGTTCACATAAATAACTGAGATGAAAAGTAGCATGACCTACAGATAAGAAAAGAAATACGGGGACAATAAATCTTTCCTTTTATGTTAACAAATGAACAAAATTAGCGCTAGTCCAGCACTAAGAAGAGGCTATAAAACATGCAAATACTAGAAATAAAATATGTGGATTTATTTCTCAATGTGAAAAATTTAGTAAGTGCAAGTATCAAACACAGAATGTGTTATTAAGATTGCCCTGAGTGACACATGCATACAGTTCAGCATGTCAAAGTCTGAATTATTTTTATTTTTGTATTCAGGATTGAGGAAATTTGGTGGAACTTTTTAAATTCAGCAATTGGGGATATTCAGAGTTACTATTTCAATGGTAACTGTATTTTAGTTACCCTGCTAATAGCTAACCATGACTTTTGAATAGCATGCCTGGTATATTTAGCAGATATGTCAAAAAAACCCAGATTATTCTTATTAAAGTTAATAGGGTGTTAATAAATTCCTTTTTTAATGAGAAATCTTTTAAGTGATTGCATTGCCATCTGCTGAACATAATGCAGCTATTAGCTAAGATAAATAGAGAAATATATAAATAATATCTATTACTTGTGAACTATACATAATACATATCATACATGACATGTAAGATCAAACAATATACAATCTATTTCTCCCAGCACTCTTCAAATCCCATCATTTTGAACAGTCCCAGCGTATAAGTTCCACTTTGGTAACTTGTCATGGCATTCACTTCCAATTCTGTCCTTGTAAGAAGGTTGTTAGTGATAGGACAATTAGACTTGAATACTACAATTGGTTTTGAGCAGGTGATTCCTTACAGAATGCAATGAAAATTAAATTGGTGATACTGGATCAAAACTAATTTATCTTATCCAACATATTATCTTTAACTCTGGATAATAGAAGATGCTTTCAAATAAGGGGTCAGAACCACAGAATGGCAGATGTGGATTTTTTTTTTGTTCCTACATTAGCTTTCATCTTGACCATAATGGTTCAAAACTGACAAAAATGTCGCTATTAATTATGCCTATCCTATACAGCCAATCAGTGATATCTCTAGGAGGTTTATTCAAGCTGCAGGTGACATCAGGATCCATCAAAGCTGCAAGCACATCAAGCTGGCTTCATGCCAGGCCAGCTTCAGTCTGTTAGGGATCTTTAGCTCCGGCAATGTGTTAGGTTTGAGAGCAGCTCTGTTCCAGAAACAATTTTGCCTCTTTTGCGTAGCATCACAACTGGCATAATAAGCTGTGTGAGACTGGAGCTAATGCCATGCAAAACACTGTTGCTGGAAACTGGAGCTTGGGAAAAAGCTGTACAGAGCCACAGCTGGGTAGCTCTGCATATGATCAGCTCTGGTCCAACAAGGCTTATTAGCTTCAGTTAAGTACTAGTGGTATCACATTATCTCTTTCAGAAACATTTGGATGTCTCTGCTCTATACATGACAGAAGTCTGTTTACTGGAAAGGCTTGTTAATCCCAGAGGAGTGCCACATGAATGCATGGAACCAGCCTGGGTCCAGCACTACATCAGAGCTAACAAGCCAACTTTGAACATGGAAAGCTTTGAAGCACAGGGTAGAGACAGAGTATTTCTGCAATAATTAGCTCAAAGCCAGTGCTGGACCGAACCTGGTCAAGCCTGGCTTGTCATGAACTGACTCAGCGCAAAGGCACTTGGACGTCTCTGCATGCTCCTAATGCATGCTGTAATACCTCCCTTACCCATTTATTCCCACTGCCTTGGGACCCCACTTACTTTAATATAGGATATTTTTTTCTTATTATTGGCTATGCTGGCATTTAATATGATGCACAATGTAATTAATATTTCCCTGCACTTATGACATTCATAATGTCTCCTTATGTAAAAACTCTAATTTTGTAATTATTTTAGTAACAAAAGGTACTACTTACTTCCTCAAAATCATAGCTGTTTTTCTGGCAAGTGATATATCTCCAGTCACTGCACCCTCATAAAATAACAGTAGATCCTATTTCATTCTAAAAGCAAGTTTAAGTTTTGTGTATTTATTTTGCATAGATATAAATTATTTTAGATATTACACCAAGACTGGACAAACCTGGGTGAGATAAATTTGATGTATACTTGGAAGCAGACATTAAAACTTTTTTCATGTTACGTGTTACGGCACCTGCTCTCGTATTGAAAATACAGTAGCCAGATGACACAAAGTATGAAACTGGTACAAATTCACTCTGTTGTTTTGAATTAGTTAAAAAATATGGAGCTAAGTTTCCTTTGGCAGACTCTGTGCTGTATCAGGCATGCAGTTTTTGTGAAGCATAATGCTGGTGTAAACACATGTCATGTCATATGTCATATGTCATAAACATATGTCAGTTTACTCACAGGTAAACTTTTTAGGATAAACCTCTATTCCCAGTTGTGCATGAAAATGTAAAGAGACAACACAGTGAACAAAAAATGCATTTTGTATCTTAATCTACATCTATACTTGGCAGGCTTTTCTGGTTTTGTTATTACCAGTTATTATACCCACAAGGTACTCACACATGTGAGTACTGGCCATAGAGGGTCAGACCAAAGATCCACCTCCCCACAGTGTACTGTCTTCAACAAACACCCCAGAATGTCTTTAGAAATTCTGCCTGTACTTTTCCTTCCACCTTTTTGTTTATACCCTTACTTTCTCAAGCCCCACCAAGTTGCAGAACTCCTCATGGAGCTCCTCTGAGCATTGTGGCTAGCCAGCACTGGACGGCCAGTCTGCACAGCCAGGGACATAGCAAAGAGAAGGAAGCTGAAAAGGGAGGAAGGATCCTGGCTGCTGCAGGCTCTACTTCAATCCTCATCACGTCAAGCCTGCAAGGACAGCACCTCCGGGTGGCATGCACTCATTCCTTAGACAGCTTCATGGAGCAGCAGACATTACTAGGTGTTCTCTGCTCTGTGTCCCCCTCTTGAGCCTGGTATTTTCTTTTCAATGCCTGGGGAAAAAAGGAACAGTGAAAGCTTCTCCCTAAGACTCTCCCGTCCTCCGTCCTCTGACTGTTTTCAGCTCAGTGGATTTCCTGAGCCTGTTGTTATTAAGGATTTGTTGCCTTCCCCCCAGCTTCCGAAATTAAATGCATTGCTGAGATTTTTACTGCAAAGAAAACTATGTTGCTAAATTATGTTCTGATGAAAAATTTCCACTAATTTTCTGCATTAATACTTCTATGATCACAACACAGCAGACCTGCCTCTCAGGAAACACATTCAAATTATTTTTGTTTCAGTGCGGCTGGGAGTGGAGCGCACAGTAAAGTGGGTTGGCACCAACAGCAAGAGACAGCTATCTTACAAAGCCGGATAAAGACTTGAGCACATAGTGGGTGGGTTTGGTTCAGCCAGGAAGATGGTAGAAAGTCCTGGAGAAGAAGGCTGTGCTGTGCATTCATTAGCTTAGCACAAGTCCCATGATGGAGAGGACACAACATTCCCTGCTCTACTCAGGGCAGAATTCAACTGATGTTTTCACGGTCCTGAGCCTGGCACCTAGAACCCACTGGCAATGACGTACTTGTTCGCCCATGTGTTTGATGGTTGTACCACTGAACCAAGAGAATGGCAAAAGAGCATGGTAAGAATAAAAGGTTATATCCACACAGGATTGCGTTGCCCAGTATTAGAATTAAAAACAAAACAAACTTTTGAAAAGGAGGAGAGAAGGAGCATCATTTAAAAGGAAAATGGAGACATATTTACCAGCCTGCATGTTACTAGGCAGTGTCAGTCTTCTCACGCACAAAAAAGCATAGTGGACATACTAGTCCCCATCCATACCTTGGCAAACATGGTTAACAGCCAGGCACCTACGGTGTTTGCGTCCCAGCCTCCAACTGCTTTCTGCTCAGTCATGGTTTGTGTGTCTCCAACCTTCAAGGGATTTCTTTCCCATGAACCTGCCTGATATCCCCTTTCGTTCACGGAAGTAGATTATATTCTTAGTCTGGATGCCACTTATTCTGGGAAAACTGTGCTTCTGCTTATGCAGCTTCTCCTCCTGCCCTCCAAGCCCCCTTCCAAGGGAAGCAAACAGTACCGACAAACCTGCTGTTTACACACCAGCGCAGCAATACTGGCAAAAGCACACAGCACACACACAGCCTGATGTATTCCTATGGTAAGTACTTTCCACTCGAAAGGAAGTAACTTTATCATGTTTTCTTTCTGCCAGTGCATTAGTGGTGTGTTTTTGTTCCCCGCAACCACATAAGCAAGCAGATGGCTGGACCCCTCACCATTACACCGCAAGCTGCCGGCTGCAGCTCTACAGACGTTTTTGACAACCACACTCGATCCCCAACCGAGCTACTTCAGCCCGCGAAGTGCCCGTCCTCTTCCAGAAACCCAGCGCCCCGCTCGTCCTTCCCAGGGACCTCCCAGGCCGGGGAGGGAGGAAATGCCTGAACGGCCCCGCGGCCTCGCACCGCCCCCAGCCCTCGCCCCGGGGAAGGGGAGGGGGGGGCTGGAGAGAGCCCTAAGCCCGCTTTTTTGTTTTAACAAACATTTCCCCCTGCCTATGAGGAAACCCGCCGCTGCCCAGCGCTGGGGGAGGGTGGGATTTCCTTCCCATTGTCTGCCGGGCTCAGCCCTCCCGGCTGCAGCGTTAACTGTTTAGCGCTCCCGGCTCGTGTTCTGCGTGGAAGTTAATGGCCAAAAGGGATCCGCGAAAGGGCTCATCCTAGATACCAAACGAAACGCAGATAAAGGCAAGAATCGGGGCTAACCGAGACCGGCTAGCAGGGCTCCAAACCTCTATGTTAATGAGCATTTAAAAGTCTTTCCAATACAGATAAAAATAAGTCAAAACGACCGAAAAATGCATCCTTTTTATCCTTCAGTGTGCATCCTGAAGGCTGTATAATGCAAACAGTTGCCCAGGGGACCTAATGAGGACATCAAAATATTTCAAAACAAGACCCACGAACACCCATATAAAAGCTATATGCCTGTCTTTCTATACTTGATTTAACTCATTGCCCACCAGCTCAGACAAGGTAAGGTGGGTACGGCTGCAGACACTCCCTACATGTTTGCTTTAGGATACCTTGTTCTTTCCAAAATCAAATATTTGTATCCTGAAACAAATACTTGGAGGCTGTCCAGACTAGCCTTTACAAATATGTAAAGTACAGCACATTGCTGGCAAACAGTAGACTCCAGGTAAAAACCTGTAAGGCAGGCAAACCATAAGGCTTCAACCCTGCAGATGCTTCCACATTGGTGAAACTGCGGCCTAAATATTTATTTGACAGGTCTCTGTGGGTCCTTGAGAGATAAAGGGCTAAAACCTTTTTATACTGAAGATAGCCAAACTTCTGCCTTAAGTAAGTATTTACATAGGTAAGGAGAAGGCACTGTGGCAGGGTAATAAATCTCTTCGCTAAAGAACCTGAGACTGGAATTGGAGCTTTGTTTTGGAGTTATCGCAAATCCCTGCAGCCAATCCAGCTGTAGGGGGTACCTGGCTGGTAGGGCTGAAGAATTAGACGGTTATGTATGCTGCTAGCTATGCTTCTCCTCTGTTTCCTTCTGGATGCAAAAATTAGTGTGCCTTAACCATGCCAGCTTGAGCAGAACTGTTAGCTTGACTGCATGGTAGAAACAGTAGAAATAATAAGGACCCAAACATTTTTTTTTCTTATATAAATATAGCTCAGATGCTGTTTGTACAGAGAGGTTTCAAAGAAACCTAAGACAGCCAAGCCAGCAATATCCCATGGAAACTTGGCATATATTTCTATCAAACTTCTTTTGAAAATTACATGCCTTAATGAAATCAGAGCCAAACATCACAACTAAATGCTTAACATAAGGTAGCCTTTTTGTAATTATACTGATGGTAAATCCCATCATACTTAAAGAATTGCCTGCAAATTTCATTTGTTTTTTATTAATACAAGCAATATAATGCAGTTAATAAATTATAGTACCACTGCTTGGTATCTGCCCAACCCCTCAAGCACCCTGTGAAAACAGATTACCAGCACTTTGTTTCTTATCTATTTATTTTAGATAACGTAAAATGTTCTTTCATATTTAAATACATAATAGAAGTAAAGCTTTATCACTGCTGTGCAACTAACAATTATTTGCATTTTATTTTTTAAAAGAGGACATAAAGTCCTGATGCAGCAGTCTCAAACAAAATGTGGGTTTAGACACTACTAGAAATCTTATTTACTAAACACACTGGAGAAACTTTCACTGTTCAGTGTGCAAACTCTGTTAAATCTTTGACTGATCAGGCACAATGGATGCATCTTTTTTCACCATTAGCAGTCCAAACCTATTTTAGTAATACTAATGACTACTCATATGACTAAAATTATTTGCATGCATAACTGTTTACAGAACTAAGCTTACAGTGTATTTTAATAAAGTATGTCACTTTTCTAGTTGAGATTAATTAATTGTGAAGCATGTTACTTTTCCATTAAATAATTCCTTAAGTATTTCAGAAACTTTAGAATGTAATTGCCTAGACATTTATTATTCATATTTACCTCACAGTCCGTATAAAACCAAGACAAAATGTACATGTTTTCTTGCTACTTACATATATATATATGCACCTATAAAGTTATATATTTCATATTACTGTCTCTCTCCCAATCCTGCAGTGAAAGTGTGTATCTGCAGCTTGCAACATATAGCCAACTCTGAGACACACCAGTGATTCTGTATGGTTTAGTTTCTGTTGCTCAAGGTGAGTACCCACTTTCAAAAACATTATCTGGAATTTCTCCAAGTTGGACTTCATGATAGGAGGGAGGACTCTGCATGTATCAGGGCCAGATAAGCGGCACATTTTTCCTCTGCAATAAGCTAGGGTCCAGACCTAAGAGTATGATAAAATACATATGTAATAAATAGTTAAAGATCCGTTTCAAATGTATTATTAAAAAAAATAATAAAAGAAACAAACAGCAACTCCAGCAGACACCACTAGAGTTCTCCTTCTCCCAAATATCCCTAGCACCATCCTAAACCCTGTTTACCCCAGAAACCTGAACTGTGGACAGACAGAAGAGGAGAGAGAGAGAGAAAATTCAGACACAATAAAACTCTGAGGGGAAAAATATGTGGAAGGAGGAGGCAGCAGCGGCCTGGGGAAGGGATTGAAAAGTTTCCCCTGGCTTAACTTCTCCCCCCCTGCAGCAGCAGAAGCAGCGCCAGCAGCACAAGGTGAGAGAGACTTTTAAGTCTGGGGAGGAGGGGTGTGTGTGCGGCAGGGGGGGGGTGAATTTACAGCCCTGTGGATATTTCTGTGTCTGCCTCCCTGGCTTTGGGGTGCGAGAGACGCCGTGTCTCATGCTGGGTGGATTTTTTTTTAATATGATGGAGGATTATAAACATGGCGCCTTAAAAAAACTACAAAATCATGTACACACTGTTCCAAGGAGACGGGGGAGAGGGGACAGGGGAAGGGCTGGGCACCAGGGGAGGGGGCAATCCTGCCCCGCGGGGTGCCATATGGGGAGGGGGGAGCAATTATACTTAATAATAAAATGTGTGGGGCTGCGGGGGGTGGGGGGGAAGATGGAAGGCGGGATTTTTTTATTATTATTATTATTTCATTTTTCGGAGTGGGCAGGATTATCTGGCAGCCCGCTTGGAAATCGAGGAGGAGAAGGGGACGGCGGCGGAGCGCGTGTGATTATTAAGGGCGATTATTTTTGTCCCCACACCTTCCCCGGTCGGATTTCGGCTGGGAGGCGGCGGCGGGGGGTCCCCCGCGCCCCCGTGCCGAGTTGCAGTCAGCCCGGGGCCGGGGCGGGAGGAGATGGGGTGGGGAGAGGGGCGCAGGAGAGAATCGCTGCCTCCAACGCTCCGCGCGGGCCTGCAGGGAGCGGGGGAGCCGGGGACTCGCGTGAGAGGCGAGGCCGAGCGGGGTGTGGCGCAGCCCGGCCTCAGCCTCGTCACCCCCCCCAGCCCCGCTCTTTTCCCACACGCGGGGCGACCGCTTTGCTCCCCACTCCTCCCCCCCCCCCCGCCTTCCTTTCTCTCTCACACACACACCCCCCCCCCCGCCGCCCCCGCATTTCCTCGCTGGGCTGGGGGATGTCTGCTTGGAGGACGGGTCTTGGCCCGAGTAATGGCAGCTGCTCGACAGCGCCGAGTCGCCACAGGAGAGAGACGGCGGGCCCCCGCAGGCCGGCCGCGGCGGGAGAGGGGCCATGACACCCCTTCCCCGCGGGGGGGCAGAGGAGGGGACGGGGAAAGGGTGAACTTAGAGCCCCAGCCCTCCTCCTCCCCCCCGGGCCCCGGGCGTCTGCGGGCGGGCTGCGCCACCCCCGCGGCGGAGACGGCCTTACCGCCCGGCTCTGCCGAGAGGGCAGGCGGGGGACGGGGGGCCCCTGGCTTCCCGGATCGCCCTGCTGGCGGAGCGCCTTCTACCCCGGCATAGCCCCGGGGGGCTTCCTCGCCTTCCCCATCTGCTCCGGGGTAGGGCGCGGGGGTGGGGGTGGAGGAAGGGCTGATTTCTCCGTCTCCCCCCCCCCCCCCCCCCGCTGCGGGCGAGGGGCCTGCGGGGACCCCGGCTGCCTGCGGGCCGGGGCCCTCCCGCGCCCTCCAGGAACAGCTCACTCGCTCCCCCCGGCCAGAAAGGGCCCTCCCGGAGCCCCGCCGGACTCGGCGGTTGGATTTCGGGAGGATATGAACTACTGAGGGGCTTGCTTTTCGTATTTTGGGGGTGTGTGTGTGTGTGTCCGAAACCGCGTTTCCAAGTAACTCCCCTCGTTCACTTTGTGAGGTGTTTTCCTTCTCCCCCCACCCCAGGGGTTGTCCAGAGGCCTGTCTGTCTCCTCTCCCTTCTTTTACGGGGGGAACGTATGCAAGCGTAGGTGTGGGGTTTCCTACGGTAAGGATGATGGGGAGCTTTGGCACGCTTTCCTCACCTTCCGCGCGTTTCATTGGACGGTACCCCTGTAAGATACTGGTGTTACGGACTTGGGAAACTTTGTGTGTCCTTTGGGGCTTATCCTGAAAACAGCAGACTTGGGGAATTTGCTTTATGTCTACTGTGAACATGGCAAACAGAACTTTACAAAGGCTAGAGCTGGGGTGGCTTGAGAAGGGGAAAAGGGGTGAAAAACTAATTAATTTGGTGCTGGTTGGTTTTATAATTGTATAATTTGGCATTTTAACACCCTGGAATCTTCTGATTTGTAGGGTCAGAACCTCTGTATTGTAGGAGTAATACTATTTGTTGTAGTTCTGAGAAGATCTTAAGGCAGTGGAAAGGACCAAAACTAGAAAATGCTTCCTTGTCCTAGGTATGCTGATTTTTTTTGCACTGCTATTGCTATTCTTTGTAGGAAATTGTTTAATTCTTTAGGGGTGATCACTGAGACAGGTGTCAGGAGGGGGGAAGAGTGGGAGTGGAAATGCCGGTTTGTGTTTCAGATCGCAGTCCCTTGGGTTTTCCTAGTCCCTCATCCTTCAGCGTGAAGGACCTGGCATCTCTCCACGTTGTTTTTTTATTATTATTATTTTGTTATCAACCATTCTGAGCGTGCTACAGAAAGTCTTTAGGAAAGTAGACCATTTGCTGGCTGCTGTGTTGTATAAAAGTGAAAGTACCCACAAAATAATTCCCAGCATGGATTTATGTTTAATGCCAGCTTTTCCATGCCTAAACAAACTCTCTGCTTTGACCAGATACTTGTATGGGGAAGGGAATGGCTCATGGACTAGGTAGTACGACAGAGAGCACTTTATCTTTCAGATGGTGAGTTTAGTTTTAATGAGTGGGAAAAAAAGTTACTATGTTGATGACTCTTTGTTGATTGTGCTATGGATGGTGGTCTCTGCCATCAAGAAGAGGCATCTGCAACTGATATTTGGTGTTGGGTTCAGCACCAAAGGACTGAGTGAGAAAAATTACTCTTTCACTCTATCTCCTGAGCTGGATAGTGTGATGGAAATGACCTAGTAATGAAGTCAGCTATGTAAGGGGAGTTGTGAGTCAGTGGATGTTGGGTGGGCGTCTTAAGACTTTGGTGGTATGCTAGTAGATGCTCTTCTTCCACAGTTTGGAGCTTTATAGCACTAATTTAACAGGGAAATGCCCTCCATACCAGTTAAACTGGTATAATTCTTTTTTTTTTTTAATCCAAGCACTTACAGCTATTATTTTTAAATATAAATATATAAAAAAAATTGAGTTTGTTCACCGTGAACAAAAATTCTTAGTAGTTTGTCTTAGTTGTTATGTATTGTGAGCCAGAGCAATACTTCCTAAATTTTCAGGAAAAATTGAACACTACAGAAGTGACAAGAATTTCATTACTGTAATTGCTGTGCACTCAATATGTGACTGCTAGGTCGTTTGCTGTAAGCTGGTGCTGTGTGTCCATACTACTTGTAGGTAGTAGGCGGTCTGTATGCAGCTGGTGTTCAGGGTGCCTGAGAGTCCTGCCTGTCCTTGTAGCAGAGAGTAGAAGGGACTGTTTAGGAAAGACTTGAGGCTTCTGCAGGGGAAGAGCCTGGATAATCTTTTCAGCCGAACATCATCTCAAGAGCAAATGAGATGGTGAAAGGCTGCGAAGTGTGCTTGGCATTTCTACCTTGCAGGTAAATATAACCTAGTGGGTGCTGTTAGTGATGTGGTGCTCCTGGAGAAGAAAATTATGTGGATGGATGATGAATTTGGCCTCAAACTCACCTTGAAGTGGCTTAGGCTACATCTAGACTATTGTGCATTTCTACCAATGAACCACAGCTTGGGGACCACTGAACTGCGCTATCTGCAGTCTCTGCATTAGGATGAAATACTTCAAAAATAAATAAATAAAAGACAATGTTTGAAGATGTTATCTTAATTTTAGGCATCTAAACCTCTCCATAAATGTCTGCATTGTCTAGTTTGTTAGAAAATTGTCTCATTTCAGACAATTTGAGAATCAGGGGAAATTTTGGAGTTAGGAGACTTGTTCTGGAATTGAGTACCCGACTTCAGTCAACCGAAGTTCACAAATTTCGGACATACGTGTAACTAGTTTTCATAGTTACTGCCTTCCACAGTCTTTCAGAGCATTTAGCTCTGGAAGTAAGGACTTCAGGCAGTGAATGTGTCCAGGATAAAAATTCTGAAAGAGGGACAGGATGGTGATGATGTCTTCAGTAAACCTCTGATTTTCTTCTTAAATGATGTTTTAGCTAGCTCCAGAGTGGCATAAGTGTTGGTAAAATAAGTCTTTTATCTGTAATGTAGGTTGTTACAAATGTTAAGTCAAACTATAAACAAAATTAATCTATGCAAAGTATATGTGGCTCACACTAGTGATGAATTTGGTTCATAAAATGCTGAGCTGCTTAAAATGACCGGCCAGATGCATACAAGAGTTTACTTTCCTGAATGAGGAAAACAGAATATTTTTTTGCAAGAGTTAGGTCAGAATTGTTTGAGCAATTCTTTTTCCCATGTCTATCCAGTAAATATATACATTTCTTTCAAATCCTGACCACTGATTTTATTAATTGGGGTGGTTTTCCTTTCATGTAATAGGACTTTCTTTATCCATCCTTCTTGCACTGATTGTTTAGCAGCTAATGTCAGGTCATGTTCTTCATCTGCAGGGGTTTTTTTGTGTTGGTTTTTGTTGGATTTTTTAGTCTCAGGATGTGATGAACACTCCTATAGTACTTGTGTAGTACTTGGAGCATGGTGCCCTTGGTAGCTGGGCAGTGCAACGTATGTCATCTTTTATATAGCTCATACATTTTAGTCTGTCAATGTTGCTTGTGCTAAATGTTGTGAGCAAAGATTGTTCTGGATGATTTTTGATCAGTTGAATGTAAATTTAGCTCATAATTGGGTTATTGTTCTAGGCTTTAATCTGCCAGTTGGGAGCATATAGCCTGCAAAATAGGTAGTTTATAAGGTGAGGTAATGATTCCATTTTGCAGGAGTTTCTTAATAAGTTAACTCTTACATTCCTAAAAAAAGTTTTCAGTGATTTTCAGTGCAGTATAAAGATGCAAGTTCAGCGGTGGTGAAAGAGTATCTATACAAAATGAAAACAAGTGTGAAAAACTTTTTCTTAAAATAAAGCTCAAATTTGTCTTTAAATGGTGGAAAATAACTTTTTTCAAAAAAACCCTTCATTCCTGGATGTAGTGGAGGTAACTGGAAGTAGATTGCTAGACACCAGAGTGGCTGTGTACAGTATAATAAACTCTGTGGCCTCTAGCCTGAACAGGTGAACTCCTGTGGCACACAGAGCTCTCTGATTTGAGAGGCCTCTCTACATGCATCTCCCTGTGACACCAGGGCTAGGTCGAGCCAATATTTCTTCCATATTTTCAATTCTAGACTTTAAACATAGGTTTATTACCTGTTTAAACCAATGTCTACCATCAAGTTAATTGAGCAAGCCTGAACTCTGTCTTGTTATTTATTTTTAACTAAGCTGTGAGTATTGAATTATATGAAGAATTTTTTTTTAGGGGTAAAATTAGACAAATAACTGCATAATGGATTTTTAGCACTATTTTTGTTTCAAAAGGAGTAAATAAGCTACTTGTTCCAACTATACAGCTTCACTGAGTGTCTGAAGTCATGCTAACACACACAGTTGGCTTGAAATGCTTTTTGATGTAAGATGTCTGCAATCAATTTCTTTAAATACACAAGTTATTAAAGGGTGAACTAACTTGAATCATAAGCTATGGTAGAGGCTGATTTTTTCCTTATGTTTTAATAAGATTTCATTCATATTTTTAATGTCTCTCTCCTGTTTTTTTCTCCCTGAGATGAACAGGGTCTTTTAGTCTTGTGGGCAGGTGACAGCAGGCACAGTGGTGATATACTGTGACATGTCCCTGAACCCAAGTTAAAGCTCATGGCGTCTAATTTTAGGTCAGCCAGCTTTGGTAATATCCCATCAGAGCCTGATCCTATAGCTGTACCACATAGATAAATCCAAAGTGTAGTTATTGAGAGTTTTGTGTACAAAAAGACTGGTTTTGATTTTCTTCCAATCTCTCATTTTCCACTTTGCCGAAGTGCAGAAGTTTCTGCTATGAAAGTATAGAGACATGTAATTTCAGTTTAAAGTACTTTATTGGTTAAAATGGTAGGACCATAATATTTATAGTTTCAAAATTACAAAAATATTAAAAAATATAAGTGAAATAGTTACTGATGTACCATCAGAATATCTTTGCATATACCTTTACCCTATATTCAGTGTTAAATTCCAAGGTTAAATAATTACAGAATAAAACATTGTGAATTAATGATTATGACTTCATACAAGTCTCAATTGTAGTATGATATAAAACTAATTCTTAACAAATAATGTTAGCACCAGAGACAGTGAAATCTGAAGTGCTAAAATCCACTTACTCGTTAAAAAAATGAAGTCAAGCATACTTAAAAAAATACCAGTAACATCCCATTCACCCTTTCTGTGGAAATTGCATTTTTTGCATGCAAAGAACTGGTCTCACTGTGTTAATTCGGTTTCGTCCATAATAGGATAGTATTGATTTGAGATCTAGTAATTTTAAAAAAGGGGAGTTAAACATACTGCTGTTTACCTGTCATTTCTCCTGTGCTTCATTTTCTTTTCCTTTGTTAGTATGTTCAAAATAAACATGAAACCAACTTGCCTTATATTCAAATATATGATTTTAATGCAGCTAAGTTAACTAATGTTTTGGTTACAGACCGTAGGAGTCTGCTAGTAGGTGTAGTACTCAAAAGCAGCGTTTTGGAAAGTGGGTATTTGTACTTTGATCTCGTGCACTTGCAGCATGGCATTATTATCTGGTCTTTTAAAGATAGGTGGATGGGAGTAGCATGCAGTGACTCATGGGATATGGTACTTAGTTCACTAATTTTAGCAGAGCGATTCTTATCTTTCAATGTTAGGTTTTATTGGAACCTTTTGGAAAAGCGGTGAAGTGAAACAAAATGGAGTTGAGAGAAAATGATTAGCAGAATCCCAAAGTAGCTAGAAGTAATATACAGTGAAAAATAAATTAAAAGGATGTAAGATATGTTTATTACTCAACAAATCTTTGACAAGATCTGAGAGACAAGGGAGCTTTATCTTTCTTCGCATTGTATCATCGTTTTCTATTAAGTCTCACACAACAATCATGCATTCGGTGAGAGAGGATCTCGCACTACAGATACCTGTTTACAATTACAGATGCTTCTCAAGTCAGAACTCAAGTAACAGCCTAGTCCGCATTGGCTGTTAGTGCCTTATTACTATTTTGTGGTGTCATTGCCAGTAACAGAAAACTTCTGAAGAGGAGATAGTCTATGCCTTGCATGAGATTGCAGTGCGTGTGTTCACACGCACAAATTGAAGTAGAAATTTTAGCTCAAAATGGTGGAGGTTTTGTTTCTCCAGTTTTCCTTTTGGTCGGTTGTTAATTTTGTGATCGGTATCTTCTGAGCTGTCATTGACTTCAGAGACAAGCTTAAACCCAGTGTTTATGCATAATCCCCTCTCCCCAACCAATTACTTAAGATTCAGGTTCAAAATTGTACAAAATCAAAACAAAAGAATTGCTATTTCATAAAATGTAATCACAGGCCACTGATTGTTCACTGATGAAAATTGATGATGTTCACTGCAGAAGATTCATTGTTAACAATAGATTAATATTAATATAATGATGGAGACCTTGGATCATACAAGCACTTGTTTCCCACGGCATAAAAATGCATAGGCCTTGGAGCATACTGATGAATCAAGTTTATTTTCATAAAATACGTTTAAAAATTAAAACTTTATGTACAACTCCAATATTGAAGGAAGAACAGTTTCAATTTGTCTTGCCTGTAGAATTTTATGTAATGTTACATTTTTGATACATTTTTGATTGTTCTACTGCAGTATGCAATGTTATGTAGGCATTTTTCATGCCTTTTGAATATCAACAGTATGACTATTGTTATTTTTGCACATGCTAAATTTTACATTGATGATTGTTCCCATTGAAGTTAATACACTTTTCCTACATGCACGTTAGTCTTTGAAGGAATTTACAGTATCTATGAAAAGAACAGAGGAAACACAGGTAACATTTTTCTATTAGTGACTTTTAACATTTGTGTGTATCTTAAATCCTGTATGTTATAGAAAGCCTTAATTATAAATAAAGGGAACTGGTAAAAAAAGAAATACAAAGATTCTTACTGGAAAAGCTGGTACCATTATGAGAAGAAAGGTTCATTTTTAAATTAGGAAAGCTAGAAAACAGATACATCAGGAAACTGAGGATTTTAACATAGTTTCAAAATTATGGAAATCAAGTATATGAAAGCAAGTTTAATAATCACATGGTTTTATTTTCTTTTTTTTAACTACAGAACATAAAATAAAAACCTGTGAATTTTGAATGTTACCTTGACTCATCCTGTTCATTAGCATTTACCTGCAAAATCTAGGCAATCCTTTTTGCTCCATGCAACGAGTTCAGACAGAGTAATGTTCTCCTCACCTTGTGCTTCTATTCTTTCTTTGTTATGCAGTTCAGAAATCTCAGAAAACTTTTTTCCTTGCTATATTAATTAAAAGCAAAGAATTGTTATTAGTTGTTTTCACAGGAACAAACTGGCACCATTTTTAGTTTGATATAACTATAGTTGAGTGTTAGGATGTTCCTAAGAACCGAGCACATGAACCTTTTCCCAGGAAGCTGGATGTTTCAGTGTCAGTCATCATGTGCAAGCTGACATTTGAAGATAATACAGCACGCTGAATAATTTGGCATTGACACTAACATTTTCTCAATAAAAAAAGGAGAATTTTAATTTTTTTCACCAATCAAAATCGCTTTCTGAAAACTTTTCTGGGTCTTGGTAAAATGTGAGGAAGAGTGAGAAGAGATACGCACTTTGCTTATTGGTAACTCAGTGTCTGACCTCTTATCAGTCGGACTGGAATGTAATGTCAGGTTGCTTAAAAGCTGCCATATTAAAATCTTGTTTGTTTGTTTGCTTGTTAAAAAAGATTGTTTTATTTCACTGACATACCTTTTTGAAGGAGAGTGCTGATGCATACCTGGAAGCATTTCAGGCTGACAGTGTTAGAAAGCAAGAAACATGGATACTTTCAAATCTGTAATTGCATCTTTCAGTTTTGTAGGTTTTGTCCTCTTCTTCTTACACTGACCTGAAGTAAATAGACTTACAGGAAATATTTGTTGTAAGAAAGAGATTCTTCCTTTTCCTGCACACTTTCCACTCTGCTGGCTTCCAGAAATCTTCTTTATAAAACCTCCTAATTGGAGACATACTCCTTACTTCTCTCTGGTTTCAGATGTGAGATCTCCTCTTGTTATTCAACTTGTACCTTTTAGGAAATATGGATTATCAGTCAGGTATCTCCAGGTGCCAGTTTTACTAGGTTTTCTAATCCATGTTGACATTCTTTTTCTCAATAGTTTTAAAAGTTGTATAAAAATAACCCCTTTACAAGTCATCCAAGTGTACGCCTAACTTGTAGCACTAATTTCTGAAGATATGTAGCTTTCAATAAAATGGAATTATTTTTGTCCCTTATAGTGACATGGGACATATTGATAATTATCAGCTAAAGCTAATTGATGGTGCAGATACTTTGAGTACAGGTGCACCAAGGAGCCTAGAAGCAGAATGTGGTTCGCTCTGCCAAGTTCATGGATAAGCACTTATAGTGTTTCCTGGGCCAGTGGGAAGGAATGGTATCCAAATTTCCGCTTGGCTCTTCTTACATGAGAACTGCCTTTCTTGATCAAACTAGCATGTCGTATAATCCAGAGTCTTGTCTCCAGCCATTGCCAATCTCAAATGTCTCCTAAAAAGGTGCCAAAAATCAGCCAATTTTCTGATGCAGAAAGCAATAGAACACTTTTTTCTATGCTAGTTCCCAAACAATAATCATTTAGATCATGTTTTCTGCTTTTACACATACAGACTTTCTATTTATTCCATTTTGGGATGTTTTAAATTCTATTTACTGTAATAACTGTACATTTTAACTAATAATGTTAAAACCTACTCCTTTTTAGGTTAAGCCTCTTCTGTCCGCGCCGAATGCCTTGCAGCCTCCCGCTGCAGTGCTCTTCTAGCATTTACTGAGAGAGCTCCTTCCTCCGTTGCAGAAAAGAGCCCTGTATACCTGCCTGTCTGCACAGTATTTGATGGAGATAAGAGACCTTGAGGGGCAAGTTAATGAAAGGCCATAGCAGTTTTCTGTTGAGTGCAAATAAGAGCTGGGAAATGCACGTATGAAAGGAAGAAAGGGAGAGTTTGGCGTGAAATGCGCATTAAGTCAAAGTCAAGGTACACATGTCACAGTATACGTGAGAGAGGACCAGTGTCTTTGCTAACAAAATTTGGTGCAGCACAGTTGACTTCAGTGGAGCAATATTAGTTTACACCTGCAGAAAATTTTCTCCTGAATATCTGGGAATGAGAATATATAATGAAGTGTTTATGGGTGAGTGACAGAGAGAGAGAGCGTGCGAGAGCGAGAGTGCATGCACACATTTTCAGGCCTGATTGATTATATGAAAAAAAATGGAGTTGAAAGAACATTATTTTAAATTAACATTCATTATCTTCACGCGTGAGATAACAGTTCACTTTGGACCAGATCCTAGTACCATTATGTTTCTTGAGCAGAGACTGCTTTTTCCTTGAATGAGGTTATTCAGTATGAGAATGGCAAAATGTAGTCAGATCTGTGACAATAAAAATATATGGTTTAGTCTCCATATATTAGAATAATACTGTATTATTTCTGTCAGGAAAACTTGGATTTTTTTTTTTTTAAATAAATTGTTAACATTTTCTTTGAAATGTAAAATAAAAAGTAAGGGAAACCTTTCTTTGGATCTTTAATCTTATGCTTGGAGAAGCTTGCAGCCATTTTAATTCATGCTGCATTCATTGATCTAGCAGTTAGATTATTTAATCACAGTGCAGCTAGGTTGTCTACCTATCGGACACTGTTAAAGAGTTCATAATATACTTTGAGTTATTGGCTTCTAAATGTCACTTTTGAAAAAAAAAAAAAAAGAAGGAAAAAAGCAAACAAGCTATAAACATCCCAGTTAACTTATAAACAGTATAAAGGAAAACAATGTGAATTCATGGTCTTATCATTCAACTCTTTTTTTTTTTTCTGTACATAATATAAATAGGAAAAAATGCACATTGTAGCAAAAAAGGAAAAAAAATCTGATTTTTATGTTCTTTGGTAATTCTTTTCTTGAAATACAGAGTTTTGCAGCATTAAGTCATCTAATTAGGCAGCAGTTTGCTATTAAATATTTTCATAACAGATGTAGTTTGTGAGCATGAAAATGAAAACCACATTTAAAAATTATAACCCCAAATAACTTTAAGAAATTTAAAAAATACTCTAAAAAATGTCTTATTCTTTAATTATAGTCATGTAAGAAAGTGGGGAAAGTCTATATTTTAGGTATTCAGCAGCAGTAGGAAACTAATTTGCTAGACTGTAAGTGCTGCAATAGTAGAAGCCCAGTGATCTAGATATATAAAGAGGGAAATAAATGTGGCAACAGCTAATGTGTGGCAGTGAAAAGTGGAGGAAAAGATTGTCATGATGCTCTTAAGTGTCCTGTGTTTTCTGAGAGGGAGCTACTCACAATGAAATAAACCCCTTCTTGGTATGCAATAGGCAAGTACCTTGTATAAAAAAAGACAGTAAATTCTTTGGCAGTGATGCACTTGGCAGCAGCGGTTTTTAAAGGATCACCCATGTGCTTTTCAGTTATTTCCCTGCAGAGATGAAAAGGAAAGTTCATGCTCTTCTGACGTATTGTTTTAGTCTGTCTGAATGCAGGTGGAACAAGAAAGTCATGTTGTTTCATATGAAGATGGGAACTGTATTTCCCTCATGTTAAATGAAAGCTAAGAATCCAGAGATGCTAATTCCGTCTGTCTGCGTCTGGATCCCTTGGCTTATTTCCTTGTGCTTTCCTGATGTACAATGAAAGCTTCGTCAAATGAGCGGCTATGATCATGTTAAGTATCTCTCAGTGTTACTATACCTTCAGCAGAGAGACTGTAAACAGTGGAAGGGGTCAGTTGTTCGTTGTATTTGCAGTGTTTTCTTAATAAGCAAATTATTCAAAGGTTTCACTCGCAGGCTATTTTAGTAGCTCCTCTGCTTTGTTATATTAGTCTGTGGCAGTTTTGGTACAACTTCTTTTTATACTTTCATCTGGGCACTCTGGGATGTGATTCCTTTCTATAAGCAACATGCCATGAAGTATGTACATGCGGAGTCCGACTGTAGAGGAGGAATCTGACTAAAGGTTTTATGAATGCCATCCTATTGCTGAGTAAGACCCCAGTGCAGCAAGGCAGGTTAAATAGGGATTTGATACTTTTGCTCTCTTTCTTTTGGAAGAGCACTGAATAGGCTGCAAACTCAGAAGGATGTGCTGTGTCCACATGTGTATTTCTTTACCAGTAAATAGGGACTTCAGTCATGCAAGCAACTCAGCGAGGTTAAAAAAAGAAAAGGTGCTGAAACCTGGCTACATCGTAAAGAAAAATGAGAATTGAGTGATAATAAAAGCAAAAAGTCAGTGCTAATGCAACATACTTGCAGGTTTTTTGCAGGAGCTGAAGATGCCTCTTGAAAAAGGTTTTGGGTGGCTGAATTACAGTTTAGGAGTTGTCAAGGGAAAGGGTGTTTAGCTATGGGTGAAGCAAGCTGAAGCCCTCGTGTGCAGGAGAGTTAACAAGTGTCTGTTGAGTTCAGTCCATTCTGGTGGGTGTGGTGGCCAGATGATTATCAAATAAATTAAGTACAATATTACAATGGGTATCCAACCTTTTCATGTCTACGTTACTAGACTTAAGAAACAAAAGAGCTCTTGACAATTTGAAATTATGGCCATGTTCTTGAGCATTTCTTGAGTTCCACTGAATTAATGAAATTAACTGAACTGCCAAACTCGGTGGAGAGCTGCTGGTTAGCTGTTGTCGCAGGAACCCCACATCTTGGGCAGAATGTGCTGCTTTAGAATCGCTTTCTCTTGAATTTAAATTATGACCTTCACTTTGTGCATCTCAGGCTACAGCAAGCTGCAATGGGAGGTAGCCCTGAGAAGGTGTTTGCTAATGGGGTTCTAGCACCTGTGACGGGTGTGCTAGATAATTGAAAAGTGATGATGGTGTACTGTGTTTGGAAATTTCATTTAAAGTATTTATTTATGTAGTTATGATTTTGACTCATCCAAGCCATTTTTGTGATCCGTTGGCACTTTCCACAAGGGTAAGGATGCTTGCCCTCTTGTCCTGGCCAAGTTCCAGTTCGGGTAATTACATTCTGACTACCTACATTTCTGTAAAGTTGCATCTGGATTTTGTTACTGTTGTTTATTTACATAGTAATGCATATGTACTTGGCAGTTTACAAAATAACAGCACACGATAAAAAAGTTACAAAAATCCCTGCTCCAAATTACATTTAGTATTTGTGCATGAATAAATGTAGTGTGGCATGACACAGTACAGAAAAAATACAAAGTGGCACATTCAGTAATAGCATTCATAGAAGAGGGAGGTTTTCAGAGTTTATGAAATAGAAGAGAAAGTGCAATCCATGAAGTGCAAGTGTAAAAGAAGACAGCAGAGGGGTGATGGAGATAAAGAAGTGAGGAAACTATATCTAGGAGGGATGAGAAAAGAAACGTGGCATGAGGTGTGGTTCAAGAATGCTTTGTAAAAGACACTCCTGCAAAAGCTGGTATACCATGGGTTACGTTGCTGAGTCATGTGCACTGTTAAATGTATGATATATTGTGCAGCAGGAACGGATGTAATTCATTCGTAGGAGAAATAATACCTGTTTGTATTGTAGTTAAAACTATATTTTTTTTACAAGATTATTTGGTATAGATTTTACATGTATATCAACAAGGGAGGGGGAGTCAATTTATGTGGTGGTGTGTGTACATGTCAGTGGGACTTAGGCAATCACAGATCTGTATGTGGCAATCATCTGCTGGTGCAGAAATGTTTCTCTTCTACATACAAGGGTACTTTTTATCATTTACCACTCGGTCTCTCAGAATCCTGCTTAGAACTTGCTATGTGTTACTGTAGAGTAACAGGTAGGTGAAATAAAGAACCCAAGCCACATCCTGTTGTGGAGAGTTGTTCTGTAGAAATGTGAACTTTAAAGCTGCAAGCTTACTCTTAAAACTGATTGATATTAATAATCAATATTAACCTGGAATGGATTTCCAGAGGAGTTCAAAATAAACTAATATTAGACCATATTGCGTAACCATAGCAGTCTGATATTTACAAGAACTGTCCCAGTGTTCTTCCAAAAATACTTAAGTCTGCTTAGAGACACTTCATCTACAGCCCAGATGTACCCCATTTGAAAAAGATATTAGAAGTACATGGAAAAAAGTTTTAAACAATTTTCATTTTGAAAATGCTTTCAAGAAAAATGTTTTTGAATAGTCCTTGTGAGTGAAATCATACTCATCTCAAATAGATTGTTCACAAAAAGAGGGTTTGAGGGGGTTTTTTTGTTTTATTTTTCTAGGAATGGAAAAAATGGTTTCGAAAATATCTTGGAATTTGCATATTAACATTGATGTTTCTTATTGTTAGTAGTTGTTTTTACATGACTTCATTTACTAATAAAAGTAGTACATAATGTACTATGTACTTATGCAGAAGACATTTAGGACAATGCATGTGCTTTTGAAAGTTGCGGTTCTTCCTATTTTTGTTTTGGTCTGTTTAATGTTTTTTGGGATATCTGTCTTGGCATAGTATTTGGAAAGAATTTCAACAAAAATATTTTTCACTTTAGGTCACAGATACACAGTAGTACAACCTTTAAGCTCTTATCTAGCAGAACTACAGTGATCACTTTTTCTGACCTCCTTTAGCTCCTGTGTAACCCAGCTTAAATAATTTTACCTATTTCTCCTGCATCAAGCCCACTGAAAATGCCATCACGAGCCCTTGTGATAGCAGCCAGCCTGCCAGATGTAAGTGAAAGGACTGAAAACCCATCTTTCAGTACTGTGGGGCAGACAGGGTTTTTACCCATTTAGCAGTGTCTGTCTAGTTGGCTCTTTTTTTTGGTCATTTGTGGGCTTTTTTTTTTATGGAAAGAGACAGGAATACTTCAATGAGGAAAGCCATCCAGCACCCACATGCTGTGCATTCTGGGAATGAGATCCATGTGGCTTCTTACCATTTTTTCCCCCCTTCTGTAATATTTATTAAAGCTGTTATGGAATATCTGCTTAAGGCTAGAAGAGTTTGAACTCTCACTTAGCCTCATTAAGGTCTTGGGCTTGGTGTTTACTTCTGCTTTCATCAAGGCTGCTTCCTCAGAGGCTTTTGCAGGAGATACATATGTTCTTATGAATGACCTTCTTCATTTTCTGCCTCAAATCATGGTAGAATTATACTTTTTAATCAGCAGGTTTTATTTAATCTCCAAATTTTATTTCTGGTGTTCTGCCTCTAAAGCAGAATTTGGCTTTTATACTTTTATGCCAGGGGTTGTCTACTTCTATATTCACACATTCAAATGCTTCAGGCTATTCATGTGTGTTTTCTGAAGGCTTTAACAGTTCAGCCATTTCCATACAGACTGTCGAACTCAATTGGAGCCTCTGTCAAAATTTGCTATCACACTGCTAAGATGAATCTCCTGCTGTTACTACAGAGTACTTCTCCAGAGAAAACAACATTGTTAAGAAATAGTTGAGATATTGGAGATGATGCTATCTGGATCTCCGTCCCTACCTTCACCATGTTCTGTAACATTACTCAAACCTATGTATTGGTAAAGAAGTGCTAGAGTGGTTTGTACAAAAGACTGCAGGACCTCAGGTACTTAGTGGCCAGGTGTAGTCGTTTAAGGCACTCTATACTTGTGCACTGTCACTCAAAAAGAGAAAAAGAGGTGCTTTACCAATAGGCAAATTTTTTTTTATATGTATAGTTCACAATTATGTTTTCTTTTTGATTACTTTGCTCTCCCTCAGAACTTTTGTGAGTTCCCTGAGTTTTATTTCTATGGCTGGGAGGAAACGGAAAGTGGCACAGTCAGTCTGTACCTTATATACTTATTCATTGCAAAGATATAAGACTAGTCTTAAGTGAAAGGACATATATGTAGCTCATTAGTTTGAATAGACATGAAGAATTGATGTCTCAAAGAATTCTGGTTACTGGTCAGCGACCTCTCTATTTTAACTATAAATTTAAACTCTGAACAATGAATATGCTTAGACTAGTCATGTGCTTATTAGGTTAAAATAGAACAAGCTTTTAATAGGAGAAAATTATCACAGGGCAGACAGCACGGGATTTCATTAGCATTTATGGATTGCTAAACTGCAGTTTAAAAGTCAAATTTCTGTTTAAAAAAAGTTTTCCACAATAGTCATACAAATAACATTAAACAATGTCTTTTTAGTTTGTTTACTTGGGGTCAGATTTTCAATCATTAAAGTGATTAAACTTGCACGGACTGTCTGCGAAGGCTACACTACTTAGCTGCCATCAATTTTAGTGGATTTTGAATAAATGTTAGTTCTGAAAATCCCACTACATATGGACCTCATCTCTGTCTTTAGTCATCTTTGAAAATCTGGCCCTTAGGACAGTTAACAGCATTCCCTGTGTTGTTTCAGTGGTTCTCCCTTACCAATTCCCCATTTTACTCTGCTCAGGATGATCCATCAATTATAAACAGCATTTGGTAGTAATTTCTGATCTTAAGAGTTCATACCTATCAAGAGGGCTAGACTGACAGAAGAGAGTTGGTCCTGGCTTTCCACGTAGTATTGTAGTTCTTTGCTCTAATAACATAAATAGTTCTTAGGATAATTCTTTTCAACCATAGATGTTTAAGTGCTGCACAAAGGGGATTAGTGTAATTAGTTTTGCATTTGGAAGTGGCAACACAGAGATACACAGTGACTTGCCTGAAGTTAACCAGCACAGGAGGAGACTGTACCAAGGTAGGAGTCCTGGTGCTCAGTCTGCTTTCTTCAGCAAATGTAGTTTCAGAGTGCTTGATCTGTCCATACAAAATACCCAGACGAGAATCTTCTAAATGTAATGATTTGCTACTTAAGCAGTGTGAGTCATGTTCTGGGATGCTGGCAGTGGTTTTTTGTGATATTTCCGTTTCACATTCAGCTTAAGGGGCTCAGCGGGGGCTTTTGGTCTGGTTGCCATATGAAGTTCATCAGGGGTGACAAGCGAAAGCAGCTTAATGTGCTCATGTTATTTTTGTCTATAGTAGAAATTTGTGATGGGGACTATTTCTGTTTTGCATAAAGTCACCAAAATAATGCATTGAGCTGTAAGCTAACTGGAGATGCCCAGGACTATTCACAGCAGAATAGCCTGGATAGTGTTAGTTGTTGGATATAATTTTTTTGATTTCGCTGGGGGCAGAGGCTAAAAACCACTAGTCAGACTTCTGAAATTGCACACCCTGGTAATTGTGATGCTGAAGTTGGGTACCTCCGCTGGGCCTTCCAAACAAGCTTTTTCTGTATTGGTTCCCCAACTGTAAAATGAAAAAATTGAAAAATAAATCTTACAAAGTGCTGTGAGCATAAAAATGTACAAGGGTACAAGATCCTCAGCCACGATGGCTTACAGAAAGAACACTAGTAACCTTATCCGGCTGCTACTCACCATGGACTACTTACCACTCTTCTCTCCTTGCTTTCTCAAAATTGCCTGTAGAGGAGGGACACTGGGCAATGTTGGATGTGTGCGCTATAGGTACTACAGGAGCTCTTGGCCCAGCTTGTTTGCTTTTCTCTACCCCATCACTTAGAGTGGATTACAGTAAACTTTTCTGGCAGGAGAACAGGCATGTGGTCTCTCTTCCTTAAATTAATTCCTGTAACTTGCTCAGCTGAGGTTTGTTCCTGATCCCAAAGGCTAGAGACCATTCCCTGCAAGGATTCAATTAGCGAACACCTACCTTGAGAGCCCCCAAGCTAGGACACATTTCTCCTCAGGATTCTTTCTCTTGGGCACAACAAAAAGGCTCCCCAGGGAAGACCCAGGATACTTCATGTTGTCTTCAAAGTAAAAGATTCTCAAGATTCCTAATAGGATACTCAGTCTTTCTGGTCAGAGCTTGATTTAGAGAAAGAACCGATATTCGTGGGCCTTACAGATTGTTAGATGGGAAGGGAATTGGTTGAAACATGAAGGTCTGTTTGCTGAGTCAGTAAAAATATCTAATCCTTATTACTCTTATTTACAGTCTGCTTATATTAAGAAGCTAGGATTTAGATTTGCTGTGAATTAGATGTTGACATTTCTCTAGTGTTCCAATAGAGAGGCTGAAACTATGCTGTTACCTATGTTACCTTCTTCATCTCTAGCCCATGAGTATCCCATGTATTTTAGTAGCTTCATGTCATACTGAAGGAATTCGGTAAATGTGTCTTTGATCAGTCCCTATGGTTCTTATATATGGTTATATGGTTCTCTATAAATGTGTTTAGAAGGAGGTGGCTATGGAGGAGAGTAAAAAGCGGATGACTGGATACAGCCAGTCTGAGTAAGTGCAGATTGGAAGCTAGGCTGTCGTTTCTAATCATTAGTATTTCAGATGGAAGAACCCATCATGATGTCTATATTGTATGCATGTTGTGTCATGGCTGCTTTTCAGTGTTTACTCTATAGGGCAAGTATGGCCAAACTTACTCACCCTATAGATTACACACTAACATTCTTATATGAATAAGAGCCAAAACCCCCATACCATATGCTTTGGAGAGCTGAGGGCTCCCAAAATGCGGGTTGGGACTTGTCTCAGCATTGAATGCTAGGGTGATATTTGCTTCAGCAACCCATGTTGACCTGTTTCTTCCAAATTCAATAGTTTGAATTTATTCAGGCCCTGCTGCATCAGCGTGGCTCTGCTGCCAGATACATGATTGGCAGTCTCGTGGGAACCACACCTGAAGTATTTTGAGCCAGGAGTGGTTCAGGAGCTGTGCGTTGGCCACCACTGGCTTCAGCAGCTCTGTACAGAGCAGGTGAGAATAACTCATCAGGTTTCAGAAATTATTTGCCAGTCATGCTGTCTCACTTTCGGGCTTGTAACAGATTCTGAATATACTTCTCTATGGCATGATTTCACCCCTGTAAAATAGCAGTATCAGCACTTTGCTACATTACAAGGCATTTGGAATATAAATTAGAGGGGAACAGTTGCTAAGGCAAACACTTTGATTTTATTCTGAGGACAGGTCTGCTTCTAGGACCAGAAGCAGATGAAGATAATATGCCAATACTTTTAGCACTAGAAGAATAGAAAAAAAGAAGTAAGAAAAGTGCATGTTCTTTTGGGGGGAGCAATGGATGGAAAGAAAGTGGTTTTGATAAAAATGAAGGCAAGTGCAAAAGTAAAAGGCAAGCAGATCTAATACACTAAATTGTTTAATAGCTCTATAAAAATGGCTGGAACTTCAAATTGATGGTACCCCTGCAGTAGCAGGAAATGAAATGGTGCTTAAGCCATAGAAATAATGAAAAACGCTACTATGAGTTTCCGATTAGTTTTTAAAAAAGTACTACATTAAAGGTAGCAAATTTTGTACTTAGTAACTAAATGAATGTTATTTTGAAATTGAGAAACTGCTAATAACTTGTGAAAGAATGTCATGAGAATTAGCATCATCTTCCTCAGGAGAAAAATCTTCCTTAAAATCGTCACCAAGAGACAGCAAATCTTGCTACCAATTCTCTTACCAGTACTCTACTACTATTTCTTCATTCAGAGTGAATGTCTCTTCTTTGGGAAGACTGAAATGTATTTCAATTTATATTTGCTCATAGCCTATGCTTTACTTTTTGCCATGACATCAGGAGTTCTGTTGTCATCAGCGAGCTGAGGCATTCACTGTGATAAAATCTGGAACTGCCCTCAGCTTTTTAGAGAACTGACTATTGTTGTTCTTATAGAAATTGTCAGATTTCAGACTTCAGCACAGAGGGTGCTTGTGCTATAGAACATGAGACCTACAGTTGGAAACACCCTCTTGGATTTCTTTCTTGAGTGTAATTAAACAGGAATAGTTTCTTCAGTGTTCACTCATTGAATCTGAATACTCATCTATCAAGAATGACTAGAGAGTACTGTAATCAGAATGTATATGTTGGGGTTTTTCCCATTTTACAAAAATGAAAACAATTTATGAACTGCTAAAGAATATAGATATGATACCTTTTTTTAACTGAGGTTAAGAAACTTTCCTGGTGTAGCACTGCCAGCAATTGAACTTGGACATACCTGCAGGACAGACCTTCTTAAACAAATTTATTTGCAATTACTGTTGAAGCTGGCTGTCAGCAACTGGCCATGTATTGTCATTTCTGCTTAAAACAGATAGGAGTGGTACACGAGACAGGAGACTTAGTACCAAAATAGTCAGTGCAATCTTCCTGCAGCTCAGCTTTTCTATTTCTTAGACTTTTAGCGGATTCTTCCAGAGTGCTTATCAGGTCAAGCAGTCTTTTTTAATTCTTTCTCAAAAAATAGTTGCACGGATTTTACACAAGCTTTTCCTTTTCTAAAGAAAAACAACAAGAAAAAGTAGACTGAGAAGAAAACTTTCTTAAGATTGCAATTTATTAAAAATAGTGATTTTTGAAAAAAATTAATAAATGGAGACAATATATTTTCACATTTCCTCATGAAGCTTACTTGAAACAGCAGCTAAAACACTCCCAATAAAAAGAAGTATTACATTTTAAATAATCAAATTTGCTTTCCAATATGTACTTCTATTGCTTGCTTTCTTCCAGCCGCTAGCTGTGGCCAATTAAAAACACGTCAGTTTATTTTTTTATTCCTCATAATTAATATTTTTTTGTTCACTTTATGCACTAAACTTTCAAAGCAGTTTTGGGGTGATTTAAAAAAATATTTGTAATTTATTCATTGGTACTGCTTTTTAGAAAATCTTTGGGCTTTTTGAGGTGCTGGCAAATGGGAAATAAAAGGAAGTAAGGACCACCAAGAAAATCAGGCAGAGCACAGATGAAATGTCCAGTATCTCTTTCCCACGATTGCAGGAAACAAGATATGACAAGGAATGGGGAGGATGTCAGGGAGGTGGCCTATAATCCATGAAAATTTATAGCAAATCAGCTGGACAACTGAAGAGGCTCTTAGTGTGGGAAAATGACTAAAATAACTGAAGTCAGCAGAGAAGTACTCGGATCCTATGGCTAAGTAGAACAGCAGCGAGCAGGTCATGAATGTTGGAGGCATCGTAGAAGTAAGGGTACAAAAATTGTATCAATGTGATGGGTTACCTGAAGGAAATTAAGTCCCCTGATGTCTCCCTTGTTCTTTTTTGAAAATAAAGACTTGCAGAAAAATATCTAACAAGGAGAAATCTGACTTCTTTTAATTAAAAGAGAAAAAACGATGAAGTCCACTGCTCTGCCTGGATGAGATCCAGGAAGGGCAAAGCTGAATGTAATCTCCAAATTTTTGTAGTGATAATGTGCCTGGTATGTAAGATTCTGAATATCTTTAATCTATTTGTAATTAAAGTAGATCTGCACCTTGTAAGATCCCAAAATTTTTAGGGAGGCATTTTGTAGTGTGAGTTACATTTTAGCTGTTACTGTCTACTTCAGTTCCTTTTGGAATTACTAAAAAATCCATGTGTCTTCCAACTAGTTACCCTATACCAAACGTTTTTTTCCTTCAAGAGAAAAAAATCGAGTGTCTCAACTTTTCTGTACACTTATGTGTTTATCATATAAATGATAAGTCCAATGCAAAATGCATATAATTCTTCGTGCCATTATATTATTTCTTGTTTCACCGTCTGCTACCTCCTTTGCTATAAAAGTGCAGTCTCTTTGTAATACACTTTGGATTTTTTAAATTTTTTTTTTTTCAGATTGAGTGATTCAAAGATACTACATGAGGGAGAAGCAATTTGTGGCTACGTTCTTAAGCTGTAACAATGATAAATTAGTAACGTTGCTTTATGAGTTTGCACTCATTTTGCTTTTGATATGATTTGAAGAACTGTATTGCTTAAACTAGTTTTGTTCTTCACATACCATAGAAATTTAATAGTATGGTTCTGTACAGATTCTTGACTGAATTATGACTAGATTTGTTCCTTAGTCTGGTTTAGTGGAATATATTAATGTATAGATATCAAATATAATTTATTTCCTTGGCAGTGCTGTACATTTGTATTTGATTTATATTTACAAAGCCAAAATCTTGTAATAAATAATAGAACCAAACTACTTGCATAGCCTTCTTTTTGATCTTTTTTCTTATCTGCATAAACATTACTGCAAGCTCCCAGGCTGATACCTGTGGTAAATGGATGTTTGACGTTTTGTATTTCTCTACCATCTTATCTGCCTGTTTATCCAGCCACATAGTCCAGCGTCTCTTCCAGAACATGCTTATTCATAAAAGCTGTTGACTGTTGTCAGGATTGAGACTGGAGGGCTGTAGGCAGTGATGAGATGTGAAACTTTGAACACTTATCTTTAAGATCTCCATCTACCTGATTTGCTGCTCTACTGAAAAGAGTGTTTATTCATCTTGGTTTCAAATGAGTTTCTTGATTTTTTTTAGGAGAGAGAATGTAACTGGAGCTGAGAATTGAACCAAACCCCTACTTTTCTTAAAATCAAATTATTTAGAATTCATGCCAGAACTTTTGATTTATGTATTTTTTCCATATTCAGTCTTTTAAAATAATTTCTGTAATCCCTGGGTTAAAGCTGTGGTGCAGGATTATATCTGATTCATGACGGTGGAGTAAGGGAAGAACAGGAGGAGAGATGGAGCTTGGAGATTTGTCTTTGCTATTTACAGATCTTAGGCAAGCCCTTTAACCTTTCACGGACTCAACTCCCCCTGCTTTACATTGTGGGCAGGGTTTTGAAGTTCTTTGGAAGGGCTGACAAAAAGAATCCAACTTCTTTAGGGTACTAGGAACTACACTAGAGAAAACGAGTTACTCAGTCATCCGGTCTTAGTATCTTTTCTTGAAGGGTTGTCTATGAGCTTTGGAAAGTAAGTATTTTCCTGGGTTTTGGATGATACTTTGTAATTTAGAGCTAGCTCTGTATCCTATGGCAAATCCAGTACTGAGTGTATTGGCCAAATGCATCCGTTTAGGGTTTGAGCTGTGGGATTTTGCAGTGGAATCAGCTTGTGGGCATGAGCTGCCTGATACAGCAGTGGAGGATAACGTTTTCTCTTGGAATTAGCCTGAGTCATTCCGTAGAATATTTCTTCTGCCAGTTTCTACCTGTGTGCGGCTCCTGTTACCATTCCCATCATCATGCTGGTTTGTGAGGACAGTCACGCCATCCTGTCTCCAGTGGGAGCATTTTGCACCCCCCCCCTGACGGGGACCTGCCCGAGGAGCGCTCTCCATCTTAGGCCCTGTCCTTGTGAGGCCTTTCCTTTGCCAGGCATGTGTGAATAAGAGCTTTTCTTTTTGTATTTGTCTTTATGCTCTTGTCTAGTGGTGGTAGGCGTCTCGCAACCCTCTCCTTCCCTCTCAGACTGGTTTGGACGTGCCAGTTTCTGTCCTGGTGTAATTCAAAACCACCGTATGCTGTTTTCACTGCTTTCTTACAGTGCCGTCGTGAGAATTGTCACCTTTTGCGTTGAAAATATTATGAATGAAGGCCATTTACATTTTTGCCTTTAACAACGTATTTGAAGTATTGAAGAGTTGATAAGCTCTTTAACTAATCCAGAGCTTTGTGTTAGTAATTAAAAAAATGAGTGGTGCCAGTTTTCATCAGAGCTGAAGGTCACTAGAGGCATAATGTATTAAGAAAATGTAGTACATAATTTCCCTTCTCCAGATTCTTTTCTGAAAATTGAAACATGTATGGTTTTTACAAATATCTGTTTTTATAAGTTTTGCTTTCTTTACTCAGTAAAAATAAAAATAAAAAACACTGTAATTTTAGTTCTTCCTTACTTAGGGATGAGGAAAAATGCAATTCCAGGTGCCAACCAATGGACAGTACCACAGCGATGAATGTATTTTCACTGCAGGTTTTTATAATGTACAGGAGAGTTAGTTTCTCTTGCCTGGTAGGATCTTAAGCTTTTGCATTTAGTGGATAAGCAAGGCACACAGGCACCAGGTTTCTTACCTTCGGAGGTGTGCAGCTATCTAGGATTTGAGGGTTTGAACCATGTTAGAATAAGTACTTGATTATTCACGTAAGTGGCAGCGCTCCAGCAGGGCAGCTGAGCACTCCCTAGCCTGGGCTGTCCATCAGCTGCTCCAGTGTGGTGGGGAACATCTCCTTGCCATGGAGGGTGCTGCTGAGGGTTCTCCGAATCCCAGGTAAACCACGTTGTAGTCAGGTGCTGTGGTGAATCACACCTTTATAACCCCAATATTGAAAGCTCCTATTTTAACTCAGATAAATGATTGCAAATACTAATCCAGAGACTTCACAAATATTTGTTTTGAGTTGTACATCTGTTGGTTTTCCTACAGCCATCCATAAATGCTTGTACAGAACCTAGGTGCACGCTCACAATTGTTAATCACTTTGTTGGGTATTTGGCAATAGGGTAATTCCGTTATTAAAATTAAAATGACTTGGGCTTTTAAAAAAAAAAAAAATCTCAGCATGTTCAGCAGCATATGTACATACTTACATACCCCCAAAATGTGGCCCCAACTCCCACTGTACTAGGATCCACTTCAAGTAGTGGTAACTATCAAAACTCCACCTACCTTTCTGCCACTAGCATTCTAATGAGTCTTTAAAATACGCTCTGTCCTCACTGAAGACAAACCTTGATTCTAAAACACTACTTTGCTAACAGACTTCCGCCATGTTGTCATATTTTTTAATGTAGAGCCAATAATGTTTGTCCAAATTCACGACCTGTAAAGAAAATCTATCCTGGTAGTGTGTTTAGCTCGGCATTGCTTATGCAGAATATTTGTGTGCAAACACGACAGATACTGTTTTTCAGTGTTTTGTTAGTGTGCAGTACTTCAAAGAGTTCCCTTGTATCATTTCATGTATCACTTAGTCATAAAAAACCTCTTTGAATATACAGTGTGGGAGCCTCAGAAGAGTGTTAATTGTGTTCTGCTGCAGTGGTAGCCAGAAGGTCAGGATCTAAAATTAATATATTTCTGAATAATTCCAATTTTGTATCAAGGTTGATTTTTCATGGTTACTACTCAAAGTATCGTGCTAATTTATGGCTAATATATTACATATTTTTCCTGTAAAACCAAGGAGAGCCATTCCCTTCTCCTCACAGATACAGGCACGCTATCCAAACATTTCTACATTAGAAATAATTAAACTCGTTGGTAGATTCTTGGACTCATCTCAAATGTGTGCAGAAACTCTATAAAATTAAGAAAAACTTTCTTTTGAAAGGAAACTACTAGAGATTTTTAGGTCAGATTCATTAACTTTTATTGATGCTATCAATATATGCATCTGAAAGCATTTTGAAACAATATTTAATTAATTTATTTCTTTAAGGAAGATGTGTATTAGCTGAGTTCCAATACATTTTTATTCCTCTTTGGAGAACAGTTGAGTATAATTATCTTTGGATTAATCAGTTTTTGAAGTCTTTTCCAATGATATGTATAGAGAGGATTAAGACAGAGATTACCAAAGCATTAAGATTTTTTTCTGGTTGTTTTTAAGAAGGAATCCTTGCCTTAAGTCAATTACAAAATGATTTCCTTGTAAGAAACTGCCGAACAAACTAAACTAAACTAAACAAAAAAACCCCATAAAATCACCTATAGCAGGGTTTGTTTGTCCTAGGGCTTGAGAGAGAGATGTGCAAGCAGTGAGGTCCTATTTTGGTCATGCACCTTCTTTTCTAACTCTTTCTTTCCTTGTTACGTGGTAAGGCAGAGTTGTCTTTCTCTTCCCATTACAAATGTTGAAGTTCCTTTTCTCTGGCTTTTCTTCTGTTAGATGAGCAGCAATAAAGGAGAGGAATAACGTCCCTTCTCACATCCTCTGCTACCATTTTTCACTGGGGAATAGTTTTATTTTTCTTGTGCTCATTTTTCATGGGTATTAACTTGTTCCATAGTGTTCTCTAGTTTGACCTTTATTTTATGTTTTGCTTTGGATTTTGTCAGAGTGATGATACAATTTAAATACAGTTCTGTAAGGTTATTTTAATTGAATGTTTGAGTAACTCTGTGTGCCTCTAATGAATGAAATTAACTTGATCTGGAGCTTGGAAAGACTGTCCTATGTATGATTTCATAATTAAAAAAAAAAAAAATATAATGTTCTATTGAACAGATCTCAGATCACAGTTCATTTGCTTTTGGCTTTAGGGAACCTAACTGCAGCCGCACCCTGAATTCCTGCTGCTGAAGGGTTTCTTCCAAGCATCCTGTTATATCAAAAAATGGTACGTGACATAGTTCCAGCTCTGGGAGTCACAAGCTAACCTTCTTCTACAGGAATCTGATTTTGAGTCATGATTACTTCCTTTTCTTGCCTGCCTGCCTACAGTAGTCCTGGTTTAGTGCTGGACTGTATCGCATCAGACAAACCTATGTGGATATTGTTAAGTAGCTCTGTAATAATATCTTCATTACTTTCATGCCTTCAGGGTTTCTTGTCTGGGTTGTTTGGGTTTTTTCTCATTTCAAATTTATTGGAGAGGCTGGAGAATAAAGGGTTGAGAATTGCTTAGATGATGCTCTAGGATGAGAAGAGTTCCACTGAGTTAATAACATGGGGTACAGGTCTGTTCACCACTGCTCTCCTCATTCTTCTGGTACATCCATATTGGTACATGTCCCAGTGTGGAGGCTGTTCCGTGGGACTGTTTTCAGTTTGTCTTTATTTTATTTGCTTAACAGAAAGAATTTCTGCTTATCTAAGCCATTTTTGCTAGCATGCTTGCATCCACAGTTGCATATGAGAATGAACAAGTTTGCCATTTTCATTATACTTCCAAAGTGGCAAAAGTTTCTATTACAGATCAGTTTTTATTATAGCTGTCCAAGAGTCATACTCTTCTTATATCAGGGAAATACCACCCGCTAAATGACATAGTGTACTCAAGCAAAAACTATGTATATTTGAGTCCTAAAACCTATAAAGGCAGAAACAAAGAACAATCTGTCATTTGAGACATCAGCCAGGATTGATTTTTTCCAAAAGTCCGTTGGACTCTGTTTTGAGACGTAGCTGATTGTAGGAGCGAGCCTTAGCCCTTGTGTATAACTCATTGCTTGTGACAAGTGGAAGAGAAAAGGAACGACTTTAGGTGAGGTTTGCCCATGGGTCTAGCCAAAACCTAGATAGAGCCAGCCAAGATGGTTAGCAAAAGGCAATATTTGAGCTGGGTCATAAACCTTGAAAAGGCAGTCATAAATCATAATTAAGGTTTTTCGTTTCCTCAGTGGTGTAGCTCTTCAGAGATGGAGGCTGAAACTGTTTACCAAAGCCCATTTTTTTGTCTATGGAAAAGTGTTTAGGAAACCTGAACCAGGGTTTATGAAGCATATCTGTGGGAGACAAAAGAGGGAATTGTTGGTCTCCAAGCAGCAAGCGGCATTGACAGGCTGACTGGTGTGGTCAGAAAGGATATTTAATTTCAAAGGATAAACTACAGGATTCATTTTTTCTTTTTTATCTGAAGTCAAGCTTATCTGGTTTATGCCTTATCTAATTTAACTTACGAGAACTGTAAATTCAGCTATGTTAAGCAAACAATTTATGTTGTTTTAATTCCATTTTCTCTTTGTTTTAATAAATCTTGGTTTTGTTAGGATTACTGTTGTGTGGGTAATTTCATACAGATGTCTTCAAAGAGTAAAGAAAAATCCGTAACTCTTAAAGAGAATAGCTGAAGGGGAAAAAACCAGCTCTGGAACTTCTTTTCATTCTTCAGTGGTCCTAGTGGAGGGGTTTGGATTAAAGTGTTGTTTGCAGTTGGCAACCATAACAGAGAGCCCCAAAACTGAAGAAGAGATAAAGAGTTAATGGTTTCAGCCTATAAAATTTAAATTTTAGTTTTTTCAAAGTCCTATAAAGCATAGGACTACTAAATAGTATGGAGAGGAGTAAAAAGTCCTGTCTGTGAGATGACAGGGAGTGGGGTGGGGATGTATTCTCTTTGTTTTGGAAATGAAGTAACAAAAAAAATTAGTTTTGAGGTATATAGTAATATGAAATAAGACAAGAAATGATCAGGTTGTTTTGTTTTCTCCTTCGTTTCGAGCTTCATAAAACAAGATCCAGAAATCAGATATTTAAGAGTAGCTTGTAATTTTATAAGGTATAAATAGTGTTTTCAGACAGCGTGCATTTAGCTTCTAGAATTCACTGTGGAGGTCACATAGTTAAATGTAGTGGTTCAATTTTCAAAAAGGGCTTGATGATATAAAGGCTAATAACAGTGGCAGCAAAGCATGCTTAGAGAAGGGTAATCAAATCTCATGATTTAAGACATAAGCGCATTACCTGTGAGCATCTGGAAAGACCTCGTTCCTCTCTGTCACCTGCAAAGCCTTCTGCAATTAGTAAGGTTCATTGTGGGTATTTGTAGCGTCTGATTTTTTTGAAGCATTGCTACTAGCAATCGTTAGGGATAGGATACAGTCTTCTGTATGTCATCATATTGTATCAAACACTTGCACAGAATGTTGCCCTGCTTCTCTGTGCTGCTGTGTTGAATGACACCAGCATGGTCTGAAGCAAAAGAACCCGGTGATGTGCTGGTGCTGCTAGCTGCAAAAGCACAAAATTGCCTGATCCGCCATCAAATAGAAGTAAACTTGAACAGTTTTTATATGTTACTTTCGGATTTAATTCAACTCTTTCATAAATCAGTTCTTATAGTTCATGCAAAAACCCCCTGCATTTATAAGCAGTAGTAAGATAAGAACTGAATGTATGGAAGTAGCCAATTTCTTTTGAAATAAAAATGGAAGTGTATTTTACATCTGATTTTTGCTTTAATTTTTTATTTCTGAAGTTTGCTGTACATAGCAACTGCTGAAGTTAAAATATTTTATTTAAAATGCAATATGAGGAGTATATGTCAGTTCCTCCCATGTAAGTAAAATCAATAGGAAGGAATTTAGATACTGTTTCTTTTTATTTAGCAAATTGGGAAAGAGTAACATGTTTTAACAGGTAGAAGAACATGCTGTTAACTCTTAATAAATCACAGAAAGAGGTAAAGACGGCTTCTGAGTCTGAAGGTTTGAATTATAGTGTCAGATGAATCCTAAATGTTTTGAACTGCTTTTCCAGCACTCTCGCTAAAGAGGAGTCCATGAAGGGACTGGGGCATCGCCTGTGAGCAGGGTGACTCCTCGGTGGACTGCTTGCTGGCCCATGGGATATAGTTCCACGTACAGCTTCTCTGGGAAGGGAGATAGTACCTGTGGTTTCAACATTTTTCTTATTTACTTTACATTCCATTTTATAACTTTCCATGAAGTCCATAAAAGTCAAGGTCAAATTGAAGGAACTCTTGTGAATAAAGGGAAGTGTTTATTTTAAATTGTTGAAGAAGGGCATCACTATTGAAAATTTCCACTACTTGTATGTTTGCAGCTTCCTTTTATTGCACTACTTAAATTGTTTGGAGGAAGTCGCAGGCAGTGCATGTAGAAATCAAACTCAGACTAGCCAAATAAATTTGATTAGCTGCATGCTGATAAAGTCAAGAGGGTGAGATGACGGTTCCAATGGTGATACGGTGTAGAGGACGAAGGCCACAAAGTTATGAAAAGGGATGAAAAATTTGTACTTTACCTTAAAGGAAGGTACTGCTGATTTGAAATAAACAGACTTGTGACCTAGGAGTCAAAGTTAGTGAAGTTAGCCTGCTGAAAAAGTGAGGATATTAATTTTCTTTCTTAGCTCAGTTTTTCCTTGATCAAGGTATTGTCATAAAACATTGAAGAAAATTCTATGGTTATGCTTTTGCAGTTTCATTTTGTCTGGCTAGATAGCCACATTTATAAAAATCAGACTTCTTTTAAGAAAAATGAAAAAATGTCTTACACTGCAATTTTTTCTTAATTAAAAACTCAATCTGTCAAGAAGAAATTAATTCAAAATATACATTATTCACATTGAGAATTAGACTGTATATCAGAAATTACCATTAATCAGTAGTTTTACTAGCATTGCAACAATATTACTAGGGTTATAATTGAAATTTCTCTGTTTATTTTTTATTTTTGAGTGAAAAAATGCAGTTATTTAAGCCTTTCTCAATGAAAAACGCAACTGCATTTTTTTACTTTAAACAGATGGGGTAAATAAGATATCTTCAGTTAGTCAAAGATGCCCATATGGAAACTGAAAACATATTGATTAAATTTTTCATCCAAAAAAGACAAAGTAGCAGAAAAATCAGTGATATGGTGGCTAAAGCCCTTAGCTGAGATGTGAGAAATTCAGTTTCAAGCAGGACTTTAAACTAGGTAAGTGTAGGCGCTGCTTAAAAAAGACAGCCTGAGTGGAGTGCATGTGATTTAAGTCCAGCCACATGAACTAGTCATCCTAATCTCACTTTATCTGCCATGGAGAGAAATAGTTAATTTTAGGGCTTAATTCATCTGACCTATTTGCAATGTCTGCTTCACAACAAGAAGAATAGTTGCACTGAGTAGGTCACGTCAAGTGTGAAGGGAGCATAGAGTGATTAGCTCAGAAATAGATATCTGCATTTAATCTGTTTTTTCCAATCTCTATCTCATGTTGGAGGTTACATTAACAAAATAACAGACTCGCTGTAGGACAGCGGCTATATAGCTGGAGCTTCTACAGTGTTCAGCTATTGCTGGACACTCCAGATGAGGTGAAGGGATCCAAGATACATTCGCACATACATGTCAGTTAGAACTGATGTATTTCCACGAACCATCTTGGTACCAATAAAACAACATTTTGTGAAGGAGAGAGCTTTATTAAAAAAATTTCCAGCTCAACGTTCATATCTACTCTGGTGTGACTATCTCCTTGACTGAAAGGATCACAAAACAGTTGAACTAGGAGTACACAAGCATTCAGCAGCCTTGCCAAAAGCAGAATAAACATTTACTGATTTGGGGAGATGAAGTTTCAAATGTCCTCCTCTGAGCAACTATGCTATGGAAAGAATATCAGTTTGTTTGTCAGTGTGATTTCCTGTTCTCGAGTTGCTTAATACACTCTTGTTTTGCAACACAGCACGCAGGGAAAAGAATTCTTGGTCTAGTGGTTCTACTCTTTCTTTACATCAGAAATCTGCTCTTTTCAGAAAACTAAAACCCCAACAAACACAGAGTTGTGGGTTGAAAATGCCTCACTGAACATTTCAGCAGGTTGAGGCGATAAATGGGTTTTGTCTTTAAAGAAGGTTTGCATGTTTCCTTGTTTTCCTGGCTCTGGCTAGCAGGAGACGCTGCTGTGCAAAAGGGGGTTTTAATGAAGCTTATGCTTTTTCTTTTGAAAACCAGATTTTCAGCCTTCCCAGCACATTTTGGGGATAAATAGCTGCTTTCTTCTCTGAACAGGTTAGGTAACTTTTGTTGGCCACATTTTTTTCCCAAGTAATTATACTTCAGGGGCCCTGTGCTACAACTTCTGCCTTGAATTGTTTTTATAGATCAACTGGCAGTGCTGCTGAATGGGGTTTCTTGGTGCTTTCCATCCTCTGTTTTCTCCTCAAATGCTTACACTTTTGTTAAATGCTGCTTGTTTGGCTGTTACCTACCATAGACAAACGCTGTATGTTGTCATGTGTTAGACTTTTTGCCTAACGCTGAATTTATTTTTCTGTGTGGAAAGTGCTAGTAAGAAAATACTGTAGTTGTTTAACCCGAATGAAGTAGTTGAAAGATTATTTGTAATGCGATTATTAAGTATATTCAAACCAGGAAGCACAAAGAAGGGGAAGAGAAATGGAAGTGCAAATGTAACCGCCTTTTTTTTGTCTTTTTTTTTTTTTGTGTCATCCTCTCGTGGTATTATGTAGATCCCCAGCCAGATGGCTACTGGCTATAATCTGTGTGTGGATTCACAGGATTTTAACTCCTCTCTTGGTTTCCCATCTGTCATAAACTCAGAAGCTGCAATCCAGAGACTGACATGAATGTCAGTGTCTTCTTTAGCACACCAAAACAGTTATGCTCGAAGGCTGCAGAAAGAGCATGAGCCCTAACAAAGACAGGACAGTGTCTGGTTTAACAACCATGCTGCTAGACTGGGGAGTAAAATTTCTTGCGGTCAGTTTAAACTAGTGCTTTGAACCACAAGTGACCACTTTCGTGGCAGCAGCCTCAGACAAACCCTGCCTGAAAAGTGTCCCCCAAGGAGGGTTTTTTCCTGTTGTTGGAGCTCAGCGAAGATTGTAAACCCACACTTGGTTTTGGTAGGAAATCTCATGTCTAAAAATAAAATAGCAGACTATCTTCAACAGAAAGAAGGTGGTAAAAGTCAGAATCTCTTAGCACTGGAAGAAAGATGTGAAACAGCTAAAAACAATACTATGGTCTTTCTTCACTTTAAAATGACCAGTTCAGGATTCCCTATGTTTTTTCTTCAGCATATGTCATCACTTGGACAGACACATTCTGTTTCTGTTAATGGAGGTGAAAACAGTGAAAAACATCTCAGATTTCATGGTATAGGGTAGAACAAGGCATTGGTCACTGACTGTGGGCACCCACTGCGGCCTTGGCATCACTGAAACAAAGAAACCTTGCTCCTCAAAGTAAAAGAAGCTCTCATAGTCTTGCTTTATGTCGTGTCATACCCAAGAAAGCAAAATGAAAAATTAACTTAAACTTTTATGAAACAGGTATGAACAAGTGAAATAGAAATAGGGGCTGAGCACACTCCAAACCATTTTAGAATGAATTTTAGCACGTATCAAAAAGAAACATGTATATTGATACAGAGAACGAACTGGTTATTGCTTGATGATTGTCCCTCTGTAACTTTACATACCAAGGACTGGTGTTTGTCAAGGATTAAGCCTGTCAGAGACTGGTACTTGGGAGTGATGAGCAAGAAGGAGCTGTCAGAGGACTCCTGAAGACCACCAGAGACCTTCAATGCGCCTGCGTAAAGGACATTTACATATGCTAATAGTTTCCCAGAAAACTAATGAATATGTATAACATTTCTCAGAAATCTAGTGAATATGTATGTAGAACATGTACTTAACCTGCACAATTAAACCCGATGGTGTGCACGATAGGTGGAACGATCCCGATCCCCCGTGCATCCAGCACTGCCAATAAAGAATACCTACTTAATAGTTAATCAAACTATTGTGTTAGATTCTTTAAATCAATATAAGCCTGTAAGGAAATCACTGCTATTATGAAGTCTTCCCAAATTTAGACTTGGTTTTCATAATTAATGGATTTGACTTACGTGAGAATAAAAGTTACACCCCTGCAAGGAAATAACCACTTTCCTAAGGAGTAGCTGTCTGATATCAAGCAATTTGGTAATCCAGCTTCAAAAACTCTGTCATGAACAAATTAACCTCTCCATTTCCACTTTGGATTCAGTTCTGTAGGACAGGGAGCAGCTTAAGAGGATGACTAAGTGTTAGACTGTGCTTCAGGTGGTTTCTAGTGCTTGGTGAAGTAGCCCAGAGTTAAACGCTTCATTCAGCATCAGGCATCACAACTGGACTTGTTCCAGGCAGGTGCTTCAGCAGCACAGTGGACTTCAGGTCTTCTGCCTAGGTTGAAAGAACACCACATGACAAAATAAGATACTGACTGGAAAGACTGCCAGAACTCTAGCATTTTATTTCCTCTATTTCCTGTGGAATATTGTATTGTAAATCCAAGCTTCAAGTCAACAGGCTTGCCCTTTGTTATAACACCATAATGTTATGACACTTGCAGTTCATTTTCTTTGGGTTAGGCAGAAAAGATTTTTGCAGAAATCACAGCAGGAGGCTGTATTTCGTGGAAGACATTTTCTGAAATTTATGTTAGGTTGGTAGTAGGATTAGTTAATTTTCCTGGGCTTTAACTTCTGCTGGTAGCCACAGGGATGGCATGCTATTCAGTTACGTCCTGCACTTCCATCAATTTTCCTCACCCTATAGTGCTAAGTCTCTGTGTCAGAGCTCTGGCTCATTCATCTGCATTCAGGTTAAAAGAGTAAAATAAAACCCAGCCAAACGTTGGCAGTAGAATAACTGAAATAATCTGAAAAATGAAGTCCTGCTTCAGCTGACAAAATTATTAATCCTCTGTTTCTGTGTCTGAAGGAAATGGCTGAGAAGAGAACAGTATGGTCCTGTTGCCTTTAATAAACCTCACCCCTAGATAATGATACAGCAGGAAGAGCTCTTGAGTGTTCAGGAAGTAATTTCCTCCCTGAATGACCTTTGTAATCTGCTCTATGTCATCACCATCATCATCAGCGCTTGAAGAAACAGGTTTCAGATGCACCTGCCAGAGGAGAAGCAGAACATCATTTTGCAAGTGAGAAGTATCGTAATCTCCCAGAGCTGCAGAGGGGTCTTTTGTCTCTCTGACCTGTAGCTCTAGCATATGCCATGGATGTGTGTGTGAATTTAATAGTGAACCATTGGTCAAAGTAGTAACTTTCCCATAGAAGTAATACGGAGCACATATAAAATGCAAAAATCATGCTGATGCGAAAGGGATTTTCAGTATCAAAGAAGTGCATAATTCAGTTCACCCGCAACTGGTCCTGGAAAAGCCTTGAGAAGAATTCTCTGCATTAAAAAATAAAGACATGTCGTAAGTTGGCTTCAGGTAAGAGAACATGAGAAATAAGAGTTGGAAGCATCTGAAAGTCATAGGTAATAGAAAATGTATCAAAAGAGATCACACTAGAGCTCCCACCAAGATCCTTGAAAGAAACAGCTCAACAAATTTGAGACTGCAATCCAAGATAGCACGTATGGTATTGGGAAAAAATTCTATGCCAGAAAAGCCCATTTGCCAACCTCCCCCACACCATCAGCCACACCAAGAGCTGGTTAGAAAATTAAGTGGTATATTCTTCCTGTCCTCACTCCTGTCTCTTTTAAACAACTTACAGGAAGGAAATGCTAACCTGCAATGGTAGGACAAAGTTTTCTTGATGTCAGCTGTTAACCAGGTTTGCTGAGAAACTGCTCTTATCTGAAGTAATGGCAACATATTTTCATCACCTGACCAGTTTCTTTGGAAGATCCTTATTTCTTGAATAATTTTTTGGCTTTTAAAGTTTCCCTTTATAAAAAGTTTGTGGGTTTGAAACTTACTTTTTATCATTTTTCCACTTTACATTAATCAACTTTTGCAGCAAAGATAAAAAGGGTCATGATTATACTCAGCTGTTTTCCACTTAAGGATGTGTCTAGTATGAATGCAGTTGCTTATCACTGTACACCGTTTTTCATCAAAACTGCTGTTCTCACATGTCTGTAAGTGTCCTCTAGGCAAGTGTTGTCCTTGTCCAGACATGAACATTTTAGGGGGAGAGCCGAGGGCAATCTGAAGTAAGAAAGTGCAAACAAAATAAATTACCTGCTTTTGCGGTATAAAAAAAATTTGAAATGTCAATGGAAAAAAAAAATCAAAACAGACCTTTGAAATGCATAGGGATTAAGGCTTCACTAAGGAGTGATGATAGACTTGGTTTGGGGTAGGATGAGAGGAAAGCTTTATTGGAATGCATATAATTAGTGAGTTTGGGTACTGCCTATGAAGGAGAGAGCATACGCTCCAAATATACTTCAGAGTGTACTGTTAAGCCAGATGGCTGTGCCCAACCTAGGAAATAACACTGTCTAAAAAACAGAGAGAAGAAAACCAAGCGAGGTGAGGACTTGGGGAAAGGCTTCCAGTTCTACAACATATTATTCTTTCTGTTGCTCTTGTTTTGATGAACTGTCCCACAGCTGGGGGAGTGTTGCGTGAAACTTTCAGGTCCGTTATTTCTTACATTTGCCTTGAATTTCAGAAGCAGGATCTAAAGCTCAGATTTTACAATTTGATCCTCTCCCTGCCTTAAAGTTTCTTTTGATTAATGCTGTAAAAGCCTGTAAGCTTTGGCAGTGTTTATCTTTGGCTCATCTTACCTGCATTACAGATCAATGTATTTTAACTCTGTAAGTTCTGAGCGTATTTCTGAAGGTTTCCAAGGGTGAGCCCAGGCATTTTGGGCTTGGAGGAGCTTCAGTTTGAAAACGTTAGTTATTTCAGAATTGCACTTGTTTTCTTTATATAGTATCAGCTGTCCTTGAGATGACTGTTGACAAAGTCTACTCTGGGTTAACGTTGCTCATGGCCTGACTTCTGGAGAAAAGTGATCATGTCTGCATAACACACTGGCTTTCAAATAACTAAATATCTGAGCAGTTCTAGAAGTCGTGTAGTTGTGTTTTTATTTATAGAGAGGGAGAGGCCAAAGAGAATAGCTTTGAAAGAAACACGTTCAGGCAGTCTTCATTTTTGTTAAGGAGCAACAAAAATTGATTCAGCTGCCTTTTGTCAATAAAAATGCAGCCTGGTAGAGGAATAGTTTTTACAAACATCTAAGGTTTAAGTCCTGTTGCTAGCAGCAGAATCACAATTTGTACTTTAAAGATACTGTCAGTTGTGTGTAGTTCAGAGAAAAAGATGAAAAAACAGCAATTTGGAATCTCATGTTACACTGCAAAAAGTGAATATCAACTCCTTATTTTACCATGTAGCTTAAGTAATCTGCAATGAATTTACCTTTTTTCATGATTTAGTGCTTTTCCATACATTCCTAGTTCTTTGACCTGGAAAATGTATCTTTCTCATTGTTTAGTGTGAAACTGACTTTATGCAGAATTACGTTCCCTGCTACTATACCATGAAGAATCATTTATTTATTTATGTCATCATAGCTTATTTAACTGACAGAGAAGAAATGTATTGCATCAGTTCAGTTGAGGCTTACAGAATAACCAAGCTCCTTAGCTTTCAGAACAGAAAGGAAGATGATGATCAAAAGCTTGCTTTCAGAGAAAGAGCTACTCTTCTCATTTACATTTCTTAGCACCTTCTAAGATGTCTTCCACCTCTCACTTTTATTAGAGAGAGCTGCAGAATCAAAGTGGCATCTATTTATCATCCAAACTGAAATTCCAGCCCTCACCATCAGCCTTCTTTGGCCATGATTTTTCCCCTTTTACGACCAAGTGAGCGTTGAAGCCTGTCAGGATGCATAGCTGCATTAATCATCTCTGCTTGCTACAGCCAAGCGAATGGACAGGAAGCATCTATTTACTAAGGGCTTGTCTACATGGGGAAATAGCTCAGACTGTTCATCAGACATTAACTCCTTCTATGGATTCTCCTTGAGCATCTTTCCATGGTTTAGCTTTAGGCTGCTTCGGGAAATACGGAATTTGGTAGTGGGTGTAGTTAAACCACAGAAGGCCTGTATAGGCATGCAAGCATGGGTTCAGAACATGATCCTGTCTCCACGTGTCACTTAATCTTCTGTAACTGACCCCTTTCATGCTCTTAGTCTGTGGCAAATGGAAGGTAAAACGTGTTAGTTCAAGCCTCTTATATCAAGGCAGGTGTGTGTAACTTGCCTGTGTGTCTGTGCATCTGTGCATTCATACAGGGGAGCCAGAGTGTCGCTGGTAGCAATTTGGGTGCTAGTAGTATTTTTGATAACTCCCCAAGTAAGCAAATCTGATGAGAACTTGCTATTTTTCAGTCATGACAGGGGACAAGAAGTGTGTAGGATGATCTTCTACACCTCATATGAGCCATCTATTATTTAGTGATGTTGAAGTTAGTCGTGTTTGACTGTCTTTTCCATAGAAAATTCCTTTGAACAAAGATGAGTAGTCTTCTGGAGATGAACAACTTAAAGGCTGTTTAATACTAGTGTATCATCATCCTGGAAATAAGGGGCTTTGTTACTATGGTAGCTAAAGCTTATCTTCAGGAGAAGCTTGCATCACTTTATAAGAACCGTATTTCTTAAAGCAATTTATACTAGTGCAAGCTCCATTGTGGAAACTTTTGATTTAGTGTAGCTTGATTTCATTAACTAAGCCTTAGCCAAACCACACTAAATTGTTTTTTAATTGAAATTGTGTTCATTCAGAAGTTTGCTAAATGCATTAATGGTATATGCATTTTCAGTGGTAGAATAGAATAGTATAGAATTTGCGGTTGGAAGGGACCGACAATGATCATCTAGTCCAACTGCCTGATCAATTCATTGCTGACCAAAAGTTAAAGCAGGTTATTAAGGGCATTGTCTAAATGCCTCTTGGACTCTGACAGGCATGGGGCATCAACCACCTCTCTAGGAAGCCTGTTCCAGTGTCTGACCACCCTTTCTGTAAAGAAATGCTTCCTAATGTCCAGTCTAAACCTCCCGTGGCGCAGCTTTGAACCATGATTTTCTCATGTAAACAAAAACTTCTGTGGTTCTTGATGTTCCTATGTAACTGTTAATTTTGATACAAGCTATAAAAAAAAAATATTCTTCATGTATTTAATACCTATTAAAAGTGGAACTATTAAGAAAGATACTGCTTATTTTAAAAGATTAATGTGGAGCCTCTACACATGAAAAATTGTATTGAGACAAATCTTTAGCAGAAAATATATTATATGCTTCAGCTTACCTAGGCACATTACCTGGAGTAAAACACAACGGCTGTTAAAAAACCAAAAAGTAGTGAACTTAAAGAAGTTGGTGTAGCTACATTGCTAGTAACCAATTTGGCTCTTCGCTTTCAGCCCTTTTGACTATAGTACTTTCTTTGGCAGCTGTGTTCTTCTCCACACTTACTTTGCTAGATAAAGTTTTATTCAGTGATATCTGCCAGACAGGAACAAAGGATAGTTTCCTTCCAATTTTTGGGATGGCATTTGCTATTGTCTGTGAAATTCCAGTCTGGGGTTGGCTGGAGGGGCAGGAGAATAGAGGATTACATTTTAGCCCAGTACATGTGTTTGTATTAGGTAGCAAACAGAACCACTTTGACAGCTTTTGTTTGGGTTGTATGGCTATTATTCTTCCTTAGCAGCTGTTGTTGGTACTTCATCTCAGGTTTTATTATACTCTGTTTACAGTGACTTACACTTTCTTAGAAATTCTCTTTTGGGATGGTGCCTCAAGATTTGTGTCAAGTTCTCTCTAGCAGGGTGAGTTAATTAAACAAGAAACTCCAGGTTTGGTTTCAGAAGAAAAAGAAAGAGAGTTCTACTCTTTGTATACTAATGATTCAGAATGTCTGAGCTTAAAATTCAAGTATCATATGCCTTAGCCTCAGTGAAGGACACTTACTTAATCATTTTGAATGAAATACAATACAAATGAAGTAAATGCAATATCAGGGATTAAAATAGAGCTTACACATATGTGTAGTAAAAGTATTCTTGGGGCCTTTAATTCTGTACTGTCCTTGGCTCTGATTTCTACAGTGGCTAACTGCCATCTTGGAATGGCACCAAGTAATAGCAAAAGCTTTCTTGTTCTGTGTGCTGAAGTTGGAAAAAAATTTAAATTGCAGAGAGAAAGAAGCAGAACTACAGTTTTGTATTCATATAGTCCTGTTTTCTGTCTGTACTGCACTTTATGGAGCTATGCAAAACCTCACTCAAAAAGTTGCATGACGTCAAGGTTACAAACCTAGCAATCAGGAAATGCAAAAGGTGTGGTTGTGCATAACAGCACAATTATTTCACTTGCACATGTGAAATATTTAGGGTAATTATGCTAATAAACATCTCTTTTGAATAGACTGTGTACACCTTAATCTAACAGTGAAATGAAAAGATTTTCATTAGGAATGACACACATTCAACATCCAAAAATCTTCTGTAGTTTAATAACTTCCAAAATGACAGCATTACAGCTTGAACTAATCTCTTAATACAAAAAGGCACACTGAAGAATTCAGTAGCTTTTATTAATTTATAGTCTAATTTTCTGAGTTCAGTTTAATTAACAAAGAAATTTTGCCTATTTCAGCCACAAGCCTTTGTTACATCTTTCAGCTTCACTAACATCATTGAACACCTCCTTAAGCTTTTCATTGTGAGGATGTGGAAGAGCAGTCAGCATTTGGAAGTTTACTCCAAAACCCTGGAAAGTGAGCAGAAAGGCATTTGTTGATTTTAGTGGATTGGGATTAAGTCCAGAATAAATATCTAATGATACCAAAACATTTGCTTATTCTTAAACATTTGAAAATTTCTTTGTATGCAAAATCTTTACTTCTGATAACCTGCACACTTGCAAAAGAGGATGTCCTGCTACCAGGTGCCCAGCTAATCCCAGGTTATGCTCATAATAGTGCATGCTCAGGAATACAAATAAGTCATAAGCAAAATGTGGGATTACTCTTGCCAAAAGTTTTGTCCTCACCCTAGCAGCTACTTCCCACACTTTCGGATCGCTAGATCCGCAAGGCAGACCTGAAGTTAAACTTTCTCTTGTTTTTCCCCCCATGCATGACCTTCACTGCTGCTCAGTCAAAGCTTTTTCACGTGCACCTTCCAGATGTAAAAATAGGGTGGTTACCACTTTTGCTCTCAGTTGCTTTAGGAGGGGAAGACTAAAGAGTTTACCCTGCCACTAAACAGGTAATGAAAGATACGTTTTAACAGCAGTTTAAATTGTGAACTATAAACTTGCAGAAATTCACAGTACAACAAAGACCTGTATAAAGTCCAGGGACCCAAACTCTACTTGCAAATTTGTAATCTGGACTTTAATAGGAGACTCCTATTTAATACAAGAAGAAAGCACTCAACATTTGGAACTGCTTGTACTGCTGATATATACAGTTTTATGCTTACTATAAAAAGTTACACTTTAAGAAGTACTAGAGCCCATATTATAATGTGCATATAAATACGAAGCTAAGCCCATGTTCAAGTTTCCTAACCACCCAAAGTCAGAGCCAGTCTCACAACATGAAAGCCACAAAAACTAGGAGTGAGCCTAGCTTCTTCCTTCTGTTGAGTCTGAAATCTTTTCACTGTGTAGTGTGGAAGAAACAATAGCAAACCCCAGGGATTGCAGAAAGGCAGAAACTAGCAGCTGAGTAGTGGCAAGGATCAACTTCTTAAACTGCCTTTCCATTGCAATTAACTGCATACCAAATCTCAGCCAAATGGTGGCTAATCGGAGGGATGAAGTTTAACCTGTTTGACTTTGCACTGAAAGGGACGAGCGCCACAGGTAGCCTCACTTACAGTGAAGTACGAACAGAAGATTTAACAAGCTACTACTTGTCAGCTCTTAATTAGCAGCTCCCATCAGAGCAGCAGCACCCAACTGCAACACCGTCTGCTTCAGTGCAAAGTCCAATTCATTAGTTAAATTTTCAGAAGCACCATATTTTGCTTGGACGATGGTATTTAATAGCTAAAGAATGGCAAGATTTGACTACCTTTCAGTTGTTTCTGTCTGTAGGGAGAGTTTCTAGCTAAACTTAGTACCTGATAGTATCTGCTAAATTGAATGCAAGCAGCAGGTCAGGAGGTTCCTTGAGCTAAATCCCTAGACATGCTGCAAGGTGATTTTTGTTTATTTTGACTTGCAGTGCAGATTTCCGTATCCAGTATTAATGCAACAGACAGCTGTACAGCATTTGATTTGGCCAAGTCTGTGTCTAACGACTAATAGCCTTGCTGTTTTGACAGTAAGTCTGGTTTGCCACTGCTGTAACATTGCCACCGCATGGCAATGCATGCTTTGCTATGGGCTTTGAGAAGATAACCCATGCTGTGTGTATTCACAAGATAAAGCACAGCTTGTTGAGCCTGCCTGTAAGAAATGTGGGTAACGTTTAGCTCGTGAGGAAAGTTGTGTACAATAAAGTGGTATACTGTTCGAAATGTTGTACATAGGACATTCAAGAGGGATTTAAAATATAAAATATAGTAAAACCTTGCTCAGATTGCACGGAGGAACTGTTAGAGAGTTGAAAATTGAGAAGATGAATTATTTGCTTTGGGCCCTGTGTGAGTGAGTGTGTGATGGAAGAGTGTGAACTAGCACGTCAGCCATACAAAACTTCCTTTGTTAGGAGAATCCTCCTTATATTCTGCATGTCCCACGGAGGTCTACAAAACCTAAGACACATCCTGCTGATATAAATTTTTAGATTTTTAGCCGTCTTTTGGTTGCCAACCTTTCTCCAAGAAGCTGCATCCTACCATAAACTTGCTAGCAGAATGTGACAGAAATGGCATGAAGTAAATAATTTTGTATGGACAGGGGATACCGTAGCTAAACAAGCATGATGGCTAGCAAATCACAAGTGGGAAATTAATGTTTACTTCAGCTTTTAGGTTTTTTTCCCAGGATATTGAAATGAATGCTATAATGAAAGAGGGCGATGAGAAACACCTTCAAGCATGTATACGTAAATGTACATTTCAGTATTGTGGTTTTTAAAGAGTCTCTGCAATTCTATCTTCTTTAAAACACTGCATGGATGAATCAGCCTCTTTCAGTATTTAATCTCTAAGACGTAGATTCTTGCACACACTCACACGCACTGGATGTTTATGCTTGTTCTCTTGTGTGTGTTTGTGTGTGCACCCACACATAAGCAAATAATCAGGAGTGATAAATATGGATTTAAGAATCTAATGTGTCTCCCATTAAACTTTAAACTATTGTTTGCATGAATAAGTTGTGCATGTTGAAGCACTGGGAGCATTTTCTGTTGCTTGGAAGTAGCACTCCAAAGCATTTTATGAACTATTTACAGTCTGATAAAAGTTATCTTTAAGATTTTATAATAATATAGAAAACTGCTTATATTTTTGCAGGAATGCAGGGAGTAGACGGTTGTGGTTAGTTTTAGCATGGAGGAAGAGTGACTGCAATGAACAGCAAGAAATATGCCACAATCTTTTAATCTTTTTCTTTAATGCAAAAAGGCTTTATATTTCTTCTACACCGTGCAATTAAAAGATGAAAATAATGCTAAAGTGGTCTGGGCTTTTTTGGGAGAAAAAAAATAATCTATTTTTGTATTTTTGGAAGTGTGGTGTATAAGAACTGCTATTTAAATAGTGGAGTGTCAAGTCTCAAGTTTAAGAAAAATGCCCTTAAATAGTAAACCAAAGCTATAAAAATGAAACATACATTCTCTGAAGGCAGAACAGCTGCTAAAATTATTATATCTTACCAAAAAAAAACCCCAACAGAACAGAACACGTGTGATTGCTGTGCCCCACGTATCAGAATTCCTACTGCTTTTATTTCCAGACAGACGGGGGAAGAGCCATGGCTGTGCCCGTCTGAGCAGTGGTGGGGAGCAGGGGACCAGCCAGGAGGGAGCAGTTCTGGCGGCGATCTGCACCAGAGCATTTTGGCGCAGTTCCTTCCATCCAGGTCCAGTCTGGTCCCATCGAGTCACCTCCCTGTATGGTTGGGGCCTGGCAGGTGTGTGCCTGTACTGTGGGTTGGAGTTAGCCATGGCACAGGGCATAGCGTTTGCACACTCCAAGCCAATAAAGCGCGATAAGGATGGGGCAGGGCGGTGGTCGGGAAATTTGTTCCAAAAGCGCACTCCAGAGGAAACGGGGAGCCCGTAGGGCCTTTGCAGGGAGAGGTCTTCCTCTGCCCGCTGGCAGCCATCTTAGGTGCAGCTCTGCAACCACAGGGCTTCAGGAACTCGTAATTACAGTGATCCTTCACTCTCCCTCTCCCTGTCTTGGACGTGGGCTGCTTCTCCCACCCTGGAGACACAAGAGGGAAGTCCTTAGCCCCAAAGGTCAGCCTTTCCTTCGGCTGCACAGTGGGCACATGGGGCCACGCTGAGGCAGCAGATGGGTTCCCTGAGGCCCTGCCCTGTGCTGGGGCCCTGAGGCCCAGGCGTCACAGGGGTGTGAGAGAAAACCAGCTCCTTCCTCCTCTGCCAGGCACGCTGAGAGCGGCTCTCACGCAGGCAGCCGTGTGCCAGGCTGCCAAAAATAACGGTTATTTTTAAAGTAGTTGGGATAACAGGACCCACTTCGTTTGTAACAAAATGAACTGAGAACTAGTCTGTTGTTTCACACTGATATCAGGGTCGAGAAGGATGAGTGTTTCCTCCTTGATCCTCGCATGTGGACGTGATACTGCGTAAGAGGCTCCGTGTCCGGCCTGTTGACTGCCATATCAGCTGACAGCTTTTAAAGCAGATAGTTTGTAGAGGGCTAGAATAAAAAGAACTATTGCACTTTCAGTCAGTTATGTGTTACGAGAGGATTTCTATGCTAAGATAATAGGACTGTAAAGATTGTCCTTTTTCATGATAGTGTCTAACCTTTTTTTTGTGTTTTACAGGTCTATTTTCCTTAAGAGTTAAATTCTACAAATAATCATATGTTTCTCTTACAAACTAGGAGGGTTTTTTTTTTTACTTGTAATGGCCTCATGTTCTGTGAAATGAATGCAAAGGAGCTCACAGGGATGCAGTGTCTTTTACCACTATTCCCAACAGAGGCTTTCTTTCTCTGAATCATTCTTAGGCAATGCTATCTGCTGGCTGTCACTCTTAGCTGTATATCTGTCATATTGCCTCTTACCCTTCCCTCAAAAATGTATTCTTGGCCTTTCTTTACTGGGAGATCCACTCAGTTGCCCTTACTTTAAATCCCAGTGGGAAGAGATTTCTAAAGCGGAACTGTGGGGTCAATGTGTGACTATGCCGTGTCTCCGTGAGCGCCGCTCTGTTCTGCCCTTCCTTGCTATCTCCAGCAGCCAGAGAGAGGTGCCTCATGCACCTGGATGTGCACATATCACTTCACATCATCTTTTTTGCTCTTTTTTTTTTTTAACGGGCTATGTAATGTTAAGTACAATGCTGTTAAATCATTTCTTCTCCTTAATAATAGAACGTTGCACTTCATTTCATTACACCTGTAGAGTGAGTGAGCGTTGCTGAGCTAATACTGGATCTGAAACTTGACAGCCCTCTTTGACAAGTATCTGTAGGTCCCATGGACTTGAAAATTACATTGCTGCAACTGATGGAATACTCAAATCTGTTTAATTTTTCTGAGTTTGAGAGGAGGGACACTTTTAATACTTAAATTCCTATCTTTAACATTGCACAGATGGTGTAATGTTTTTGCATTTTTTATATTATTTGGGGTTACTGAAGTTAATATTCTGCTAGCTACAAATATCCACGTGCATACCACAGAGTTCATTTTGAGGACAGAGCTCTAAAATAAATTATAGACCTTGGTAGCAGTCATAAATCAGTCATTTTTTTCGTTGAGAAAGTGGTGGCATTGGAAGAAAGTTATTTAGTGATCAAAATGCATCGTTAAGCTTTTAAAAAGGGATTCTGTGCTTGTAGTAGAGCTGTAGGCGATTTATGGCTTATCTGTACTCATTGCCTCGAGCTTTTGGAAAATTTGTAAACAAAGCCAGATGCTCATTATGTTCCCGTTCAGGGTTGATTAGATGGGTAAATGCCATCAGAAGCACTCTGGTCCTGTTGGGTTTTAGCATGTTACAGAAAATGGAATTGCTCCAAAGTATTTTTTTAAATATTTATCATCCATGAAAATATACTTCTCATTTCTGCTCATAGAATGGATTTTTAAAAATATTTGTAAATGATAAAAATATGAAAGTAATACTCTGAGAACTGTATTGTATACTAAACTGTGGGTCCAGCTTTTTCTCTGTGCCAGGGTTCATGCTTACACCGTGCGATGTAGTCAAGCACCACTTGCCCTTTTTAAGGGTTTCGGGTAATGCAGGAGGCTGTGGAAGCTTCAGGCTAGGGTAGCTTCTGCTTTTTACCAAATTTTAAGAACTGAGATGTGAACTAAGTGACTTTTCGTAACCAGTTAAGTTGTTTGCTATTGATTTGATAATTTTTACTGTTCACCTTTTGTCTTCTGTATAGATTATGTGATGTGAAATGGGTTCTTTTAAACTACTTTTTTTGTTGTTTTTTACTGCTCTTTAAGCATAAGAAAACATGCTGCTGTATACAAATTGAATTGCTATAGGTTAACAAAATTTTCCTTGTAATCATATTTATTGCAATATGATCATCATGTAATCCATTTCATAATTCATGATTAACTTTTTGGTATATTTTTTTTTATTTATCGGCTGCAGCTGATCAAGTAAACAGGTCATGGCACGCTTAACGAAGAGACGACAGGCAGATACAAAGGCTATCCAGCATCTTTGGGCAGCTATAGAAATAATCCGGAACCAGAAGCAAATTGCTAACATTGACCGTATTACAAAGTAAGTGATTCGTTCCAAAAAAAGTCTTGATGAGGGGGAAGGTTGATGCTATTAAAAGCCCTGGGAAGGAGAGACAGTAAATATTGTGAGACACTGTGAAACAGTTACATGCATTTCTGTGTTACTAATTATCTAATTATAAAAAAAAACCTTACAGAACTGAGCACCTAAAGATCCTAAAGTGCAGCTTAATCCATTGAATTGAGGTCTTACTCACCCTGTATTTGTTTTGTATAAGCATCTGTAGGAAGTATGCAATATTTATAGTACTTGAACTGAGTTTACCATGTAAGAGTTGTACCCACTTGGTAGCTTGGTTAAAATACAAGAAGTAGATATAACAGTTAAGGAGTAAGGGGCAATAAAACCTTTAAATAATCTGATTCTTTAGGAAAATGTGGTAGGCCAGTTAGGAACTCTTTTCCAGAAGGCAAAGATAAACCTGAAGTGTTAGGTTGCTCAAACAAATAAGAAGCCATACTTGCTTAGATGGCCATAGGATGCTATTAAAGAAGACATGATATGGTTACCACCTATGCCTAATACTATTGTTAATATTAAAATATTCTTCAAGATATATTAGGTGCTGTATACACAGAGAAATATATATTCATTGTTCTGTGGAGCTGGCAATGTGTAAAAAGGTCTACAATATTAAAATACCTTTTAAGATAACTTGGGGTAGCCACTGTAGTAAAACTGAGGGAGGTTTTGTGCCTTTCTCTGCTTTGTCTGCATTTCCAGGCCAACATGTACGTCACATTTGTCAAAGTAATCAATATGAATAATTTAAAGGAGCAAAAGTAACCAGTTGGCAACTCTTCAGTTGCCAGAACCAACATGAACTGATAATGAGGCCAGAGACCACTAAAGGGGAGAGTTATAAACAGTGCAGGTGACTAACGAAGTGAAAATCATTATAACATGGTCTACTGACAGAGTTTGGAAGCTGTGGGATGGAAGTGACAGGAAAAAAATGGTTTCGTAAGTGGAAGAAGTGTAACAGGTCATGTTCTCCAAACACAGTGAACAATAAACAGGAGAAAGAAAAAAGATGATGTCCCAAATGAATTAGTGTGTAGCTGGCTCCTACAACAAAGAAAAACGCACCGTTAAACCAAAAAGCACTTTCCCAGAGATAGAGTTCCAAGTGGGCTTGAGAGGGAGATTGTATTTTACAGAATTTCATTTTTGTGGTTGCACTTGAGTTTCAGAATGCTTTAACGCATATATATTTGCATCATGTCTCCAAGGAGACAAGTGGGTAAACTAATGGTATACACTTTCCATTTTAACATTTAAAATTACTTGCTCCAGGCCATGTATTAGCTGAGTTTGTTAGCTGTTTATGCTCTTTTTATATGTAATAAAGGGAGACAGGCATGTCTAGCTGGGGATTCATCCCACTCTTACGAGACATGCCTATTTTAAGATAGTGCGAACAACATTTAGCTGGGTAAAGTTAGGTAAGACAAATCCTATCATTACAAACAAGGTTGAGAAAACAAGTAATTAGATACTAGAAAAAGAAGTACTGGTCTTGGTAACTGAAGGGTAGTTTGATTTTTTAAAAAACAGTCTAGATCCAGATTGTATGACTCATCTCTAATCAGAAGAAAAATAAGTGACTAAACAGAGATGCAGGCAGCCTTAGTACTTTGAGAAAGATGTGCAAGGTGTTAGCAGTGAAGAGTAATCTAAAAAGTGCTTGGACGTTGTAAGTGCTCTACATGCACATCAGTGACATGAGAGATGAACAGTGATCTAGTTTCTATTATATGGTATTTTTAAGGAGATAACTTTTGACAAGGAAAAGATAAAGACTTTGAGTTGCTTTACAGTACTCATTGATGAAGAAACACAGATGACTTAGTAAATGAGTATGCATATTACATAATATTCAAAATAAAGTTCTGAAATTAGCAGGGCATCAAAATATCTCTTCTGATGAAAACTGAGCAGCTGATGTTGTCATGGTTTAACCCCAGCTGGCAACTAAGCACCACACAGCCGCTCACTCACCACCCTCACAGTGGGATGGGGGAGAGAATCAGAAGGGTAAAAGTAAGAAAACTTGTGGGCTGAGATAGAGACAGTTTAATAGGTAAAGCAGAAGCCACGCATGCAAGCAAAGCAAAACAAGGAATTCATTCACTACTTCCCATCAGCAGGCAGGTGTTCAGCCATCTCCAGGACAGCAGGGCTCCATCACACCTAACAGTGACTTGGGAAGACAAACGCCATCACTCCGAATGTCCCCCCACTTCCTCCTTCTTCCCCCAGCTTTATATACTGAGCATGATGTCATATGGTCTGGAGTATCCCTTTGGTCAGTGGGGGTCAGCTGTCCCAGCTGTGTCCCCTCCCAACTCCTTGTGCCCCCCCAGCCTCCTCGCTGGTGGGGTGGGATGAGAAGCAGAAAAAGCCTTGGCTCTGTGTAAGCACCGCTCAGCAATAATGAAAACATCTCTGCATTATCAACACTGTTTTCAGCAGAAATCCCAAACATCACCCTATACTAGCTGCTATGAAGAAAATTAACTCTATCCCAGGCAAAACCAGCACAGATGTGTTCTTCCACGCTCAAAGATCATGTGGTCAAGTACAACTGTAGTTCCTTAAAAGATCGGTTTCAGGGCACGTAGGCAAATACATGAATAATAAGAAAGATCAATACCAAACAGTGAAAATTATGAGCATATATACATAGTTGGAGCTAAAGGGAGGATTCTCATTCTTGGATTAGTAACTTTTTTTAGAAGTGTTACTACCTCTTGGCATTGACTGAAAGAGTGGCTTTGCATATTACAAGTATTTGCAAGTAATAATGACAATGAAATTCATGGAAGCATGTCTTATTCGTGAGTAAGGATACAGAAAAACAGCAAGATAATCTTTTTTTATAAATACATGTTTAAGGTAAGTGACAGTCATCCTACCGTGTCATATAGTGGATGACAAATGTGTACTTTCAGAGAACTTCACAAGTTGAAAAGATGATTCATTATTTGATTTTTTTATTTCATTTTCTCTTTGCCATAGTTTGAGGGTTCATTTGTTGCTAGAGACAAGTTGTCCTGTATATTTTGTGACCTGTTAGTCTAAACACCTTAACAGCAGGTTAATTTATTGTTGCTTTCTTCATCAGATGGTTTGCTACTTTTAGGCAAACCTGTTTGCTGGCTTTTCTCCTAACTGGCAGCTCAGCATGGTTGTCTCCCTGTTCCTAACATATTCCTGTTTATTTCATTTACTTCTTGCTTTTCTTAATCTTCTGGTGCTGAGTAGAAGCTACTGTACATATCAAGGAACATTTACTTTCTATGACCAGAGAGGAAATGTTGGTAATATAAAAAGAGGATTCATTTTTAGTTTATAGATTATTAACTGTTTCAACTCAATATGTAAAAAAGACAAATATATATCACACATTAAAATATGTAAAATGTAACCTGTGCACTTTATGTGTAATTGTTAAAAAGTATCTGGGGTAAAGAAAGACTTCCAGAAGATACTGGCAATGGAAAGCATACAATAAAAATCTATAGAACTAGCCACGCATTTTCTGTAGAGAACATAAGAGTAGGAGGATAGTGTAGGAGGAGCCAAGAGCACTAGAAGGTACTTCTAATATTATCAGGAAAAACCTATAAGGAAAAAGGCCCTTTAATTAAAAGTAGACTAAATCAGGTATGCTTTGCTTTTTAAATTGATGAGGGGGAAAAGCAAGAATAGAAAAATGCATTTTTAGAAAGTGATTGAAAACTGTCTTAGACTGAGGAGTCACCTAGAAAATTTGAATATGCAAGTTAGAGTCTTGAAGAAATTAGTAAGCTTACTGACATTTTCTCCATTATTTTAGAAGAGTCATTGCATGCAGAGAAGTATTAAAAAACACAAGAAAGATATATAATTTTGAAGGAATTAAACATGTGTGTGTGGAAAAATGGTAAGAATATGATACTGTTAGTTAGACTATTATATAAATATTTAAATAAAAGCATTGGTAGGGAAGAGACCACACTGCACAGACTTGATGTCTCAAAAAAAAAAAAAAAATCAACAAATCATTATAAAGGGATTCTGCAATTTTAGTGATTATGTGTGTGGGTACATTATAGTTGGAAAGGTACTTTCCATTGGTTGGAGATAAGCATTTTTCAATAGCTTGAAAACTAAATGAAGGATTGAAAACCAATACTAAGAAGAAGTAAGAGTGTAGTGAATTTAAAGGGATTAGTACTAAAAGTGCAAACTGCCTTTTGACGAGAACTTTAAAATATATAGATAAGTTCCTATCTTTGTACATAGCCTTCAGTGTGTTCAATGCATTTTTATTTAACTGTAAATCTCATTTGAAGGCAGTGGTAACATTTCTGTAAAGCTACACAAAATAAATACCCTAACCCGGCTTATATTGTCATAGTGTATCTCAAGTCAATGAATTATAATAATTTAAGATCTAACTACTAGAAATATCTAACATTTCTGAACTACCAAATTACTTAATAACAAAATATTTCCAAGAGGTATTTATCAAGTAATGTGACTTATTTTTCTGTCCAGACTTGATGTTGCAACAATTTGACCCTAATATATCAATTATTTAGGTGAGTATTATTGGTATTAGTTATGGTGTAAACACTAGCAGAGAAATGGCTTCCCATATCTTGTGAATTCTCTGTCAAGAGCGCAGCTTGACAAATTGTTCATCCCTAAAAGTGTGTTCAAAATTATAATTATGCTTTGACTTTCTCTTTTTTCCTCATTATCTTCCATCTGTTTTGGATTTGGGGTAACCTCAAAAATTTATTCTATGGAATAAAATGCCTTAAAATACACTGGAAAAAAAGGCATGCATATTTAAATGGGTAGGATAAATTACTGACATTCAGTTGCATAGCAAATTTGTAAGTATTCCTGTACAGACATGTTTTTAAAGTTCTCTTTCTTTGGCTACTCCAGTCTTCCAGTTTCTTTTATAGTGTTTTCTTTATAATACCCTTATAGGTAATTGGACTCCGAAGATTTAATTAACTATTAATTAAATAATTACCCTTTTTCTCACAAGGTATTGGGTTTCCTCAGTAGCAATTTATGAACATTTCATGATCTTTATGATTAGTTCAGAGTGCATTATCTATTAAGTTGTTATTAAAATATCCAGTTGTCAAATACGGTGCTCTAGAACTATTATTCACTGCTTTCAAGATTTTGTCATTGTAAACAGATAATTATTCTGGTTTCTAAACTATTCCATGAAGGCTAATGTGAAGAACCAACACATAATTATTTTCTTCCATACTTACTTCCTCATAATTTTTTCTCTCTCCCTTTGATGTGTTTGATGTTTTATTTAGTTGACTGGCTTCTCTCCCTGTCTCCTATAAAGTCTGTGTCCGTACTGTCTTTGTGTACTGTAGCAGGGAATGCCCTGGCACCATTTGGAGCAGATATGCTGTGAGTACACCACGTTGCCTTTGGCTCATGGAGTGTTTCTTTGGCCCCAACATATTTTTTGTTTGTTTTATCTGTGTGTGTGGTTCTTCAGTTCTAAGCACCAAAAATAATACAGCCCACAGCAATGCTGTTCTTGAAACTTGATGCTAGAGGCATGATAGTTTGCCATCGGACATGATGTGAAGGCATCTGAGGACACATAGCATGCTGGAATGAGTGTTGGAGTGCCGTTGGCAGAAGGTTCTCTATCAGGAGCAATCCATGTTCTCTTTCAGGAGCAAACTAACCTCTTGGATGTGCTTTGCCTTTTTCCCAGGAGGAACAAGCTGGCTTCTCCAGAATGGAGCCTGAGAATGAGTTAGTTTGGGAATGAAACCAAGAGTGACCGTAGTCCACAGGGTATCCCAGCTTTTGTGGGGATGGAGCTGATGGAAAGACCATTATCTAGGATAAAACTGATATGCTATAATTGGAGAATTTGTGGTGTTTTCAAATAGGGCAAAACTGAAACTATCAGTTTCATCAGTCAGAAAGCTGTTTTACAACACTGGTGATACAAGAAAATGTCTTTTTTTTCCTAAATAGGTTCAAAGACTCTCATCTTTTTTAATTGGCTTTCAAATGGGATGGTCCAGTACTACATCCCTAAATGGTCATAACCATTTTTCCCACATTTGTTCTGTGGACTCATTTTTGTTAAATTCTAATCTAATGTAAGTGCAGCTAAATCAGAACATCTGAGAGAAACGAGCAGATCCAAAGCTTATATAGAGTAGACTTTGTCAGTCCCTTGTTCGCTTTGCGTGGACTGACATTAATCAGCATTGATGGGATAGCATGCCAGAAAAGAATTACTCAGTATGAAAGATTACTGTAAAATGATGAGATACTCTGCTCCCACAGTTGAGGTGGAGTCTCTAGCAGTTGTAGATTGACTATGTGACCCTCTTAGTTTGACATTTAGTCCAAAGAGGGGGATTTCTTCTCCAAATATCACTCTGTGAAATTTCTCCAGTCAATCTCTGAGAACAGCTAAAGTTAAGGGCCTCTCCCATCCATAAATCTGTTTTTGTTGCCTTAGTTCTTTTGCTGTTCTCTTTCTAGCCTGTCTACTTTAACGGAAAACAATTTCTAGAAGCACTGATTAAAGCAAAGATGAGAATGAGCAATTTGAACAGGTAGAGAACAATCACAAGAGAGTATAAATAAGAAAATGAGCAATTTGAACGGCTAGAGAACAATCACAAGAGAGTATAAATAAGAATATGCAATGCAGTGGCAAGAAAAATGAAAAAAACAGAATATGCAATGCAGTGGCAAGAAAAATGAAAGAACAAGATTCTTACAGTATTGCTTTTTCGAAGCTCAGAAACTTGTTAGAAAAAATCTGTCACTATTTATAGTACCTTTGATGGAAATTTAAATCTTCCTAGTATTTTGCATGTTGCACCTAAATAGTCACGCATAAACAAAATTGTAAGCCGTAGGAATGATTAGGAGAGCAGATGACTCTGGATTTATAACTAGGTAATCCTGTTGTTTAACTTTACAAGAGCAGTAGTATTGTAGCACCTGATATTTCTTTGACTGAAAGGAAAGCTTAGAAATGTTTTTCTGCTCTGTTGGTTTCTTATCCTTTGTCAAGCCATTCCCCTAAAATATCTGTATTTTTGTTACTGGAGAGTAGGCTTATCTGAAAACAATTGTTTGAAGTAAAACATCCTCCTATTATGCAGAAGAATGCAGTGGTTGCTTGAGTTCACTTTTAACCAGTGTTACTGGCTCATTTTCCACATTTTTACATCCTCATGTATGTTTTAAATGTGACCATGTGAAGCAAATAGCGTTATTAAAACGGGCTCTTCAGAATCTGGTACATGTTAATCAAACCTGGTCAGTTGTACTGTCGTGGAAGAGGTCAGTATTAAAGGAGGTGCTCAGGAAAGCTCACATTTACCAGTTGGGAAAGGATGAGGAAGAACAGTACAGTGAAGTTTTTTTCCCTGCCATGTAGCGTAATAGTAGTTCATAATTATGCAAGGGTAAGCAAAAGTGTGGAGTACAAGGTCCTACAATAAGAAGCAGGATACTACTTCCTCAGCAGGCCACATAGCTGCTTTTAGTGGCAGCCTGTCTGTTGAGTGTTCACCTCTGAGAAAACTGAATTCAGTTTGTATTGGGTTGGCTTAATTATAGATTTATGCATTACAGAAAACAAACACAGAAACACATCACCAGGTGGTGATAGGGTAGAAGACTCTTAAATACCTTTTTATGTGTTTTCTGTTATAGTCAAGGACAAAGCACTTTGTGTCTGATTCCACTAAGTGAATCTCCTTTTCTATTTCTTTTACTTCTCTTTCCCATGATAAACTTCAGTTGCTTCTTTTAGCCCCAAACCAATGGGGTTTTTTCTGTTTTCATAACACTATTTTTATGTTAAACCAAGAGAATGAACTAAGTCCAGAGTTTTAAAGCTTGTAAATACTTAGTCATAGATAATCCTGGGGGGAAAAAAAGTCTTCTGTGCTTTTTCAGCAATTTTTGATCAATTTGGTTAAAAATCTTTAAATTAATAAAACAAAAAGCAATCTAGACCTGATCATTTGACTCCCTAATAACAAAATTTTTAGTAAAAGTACTATTTTGGTCATATATAAAAACTCTGCATTATGTGTGCATAACTACCAGTTACAAGCATAGCAATATGTTGCATAGAAATACGATGGACACCAAAATATTTTACTTGTTTGATACATTATTTTTTTATACTGATGACTTCACAGTGAGGTTAAGTGATGCATTCAGGTTGAAATTTTTTGGACATTTTCAAAAGTTCAGTTATATGCTGTAAAGTAATAAACAGAACACTGAAAACTGCATATATGCAAGAAAGTACAGGGAATCTCACCAACTTTTGCATCATAACTGATACACAATTTTGCTTGTAAATTTGTACTAAGCCTGACCAGTGGGGTAATATTCAGCAAGCTAATGAGGATTTTTAACATCCAGATTCACAAAAACGTTGAAAAGAAGTCATATTTTATAAGACCCTTGAGAAGGAGTGATAGATTCTCATTGATTGCACAAGGAATGTTCACAATGGCATATGTTCATTAAATTTCACCTGTGTTACCTGTAGATAGCTACATTTGTCATAAAGCTTTTATCTGTTTCTTCATATGGTGTGTCGTGGTTTAACCCCAGCCAGCAACTAAGCACCACGCAGCCACTCACTCACTCCCCCCCCACCCAGTGGGATGGGGGAGAAAATCGGGAAAAGAAGTAAAACTCATGGGTTGAGATAAGAACGGTTTAATAGAATATAAAAATAAGAAACTAATAATGTTAATGATAACACTAATAAAGTGACAGCAGTAATGATAAAAGGATTGGAATATACAAATGATGTGTAGTGCAATTGCTCACCACCCTGCCAATCGACACCCAGTTAGTCCCCGAGCGGCGATCCCCCTGCCCCCACTCCCCCCAGTTCCTATACTAGGTGGGACGTCCCATGGTATGGAATACCCCGTTGACCAGTTTGGGTCAGGTGCCCTGGCTGTGTCCTGTGCCAACTTCTTGTGCCCCTCCAGCTTTCTCGCTGGCTGGGCATGAGAAGCTGAAAAATCCTTGACTTTAGACTAAACATTACTTAGCAACAATTGAAAACATCAGTGTGTTATCAACATTCTTTGCACACTGAACTCAAAACATAGCACTGTACCAGCTACTAGAAAGAAAATTAACTCTATCCCAGCTGAAACCAGGACATGGTGTTTAATCTTATTTTGTTTGCGAGTTCATCATGATTTTCTGTTTTGGATATTATGTAACTAATATTGCTTGTATTAATGGTCTGTTTTAAGAGCTGCTTTTAGACATTTTTGACTAAGGAGGGTGGAAGCAGGGATGACAGGAAAAAATTACAAAATTTCTTGGAAAAAAGCTATAAAGAACCTAGCTGCATTTACTCTGAGTAGTAGTAGAATTAAAATTTCTGATTTAGTAATTTGGTAAAAGTGTCATCCTGACTTTATAATGCATATTAATAATTACCTTTTTTTCGCATCAAGCTCTTTCGTTGATATAGATAATTTCTTCAATTTGTGTAACGATTGTATCTAATCACATTAATTAAACTGGTTAAAGAAATACATAAAAAGAAGTCTAGATATATTAAGCAGTGTTGTTTGTGACGTGTTAGGGATAATTGTTCCTTCAACTTGGTACTGAGCCACTCTCCCACCATGTGATAAAGAACATTGCTACCTGAATTGCTGGGTCTGCTTCACAGTGCTGGCTGTCATAACACTAATTCAGTGCCTAGTGTAGAAAACTCTTCACCATAGGACTGACAGAAATTCCTCCACCCTTGCCACCTTTTTTCCTGCTTTATGCTGACTACTTGGAATGGAAAGGATGGTGTAGCTGGCTGTGCAACCGTTAAGCTGGTGGGGGTTTAGCATAAAAGGCTATTTTGTTGAGGTGAGGTTAAACTTTTTGTGTATTTGCTTTGATCAGAAATATTAATGCATACACATCTAGTTCCTACAGTTCATTCTACAAAAAATAAATAGGTGCTCAGATGTTCTAATGAATTTTGCTTGATCAATTTTACTTATTTAATAATCCTTCTTTTAAGAATGCTTTTATGTGGTATTGCTAGTAAAGCAGTTTTTTTTATCTCAAAGGTCAGTGTTCTTCATTGATTCAGTAGGTGAATTCATCTCTGGGCTGAGCATGAGTATGACTGGTAAACAAAATGATTCACATTAACAGCACAAACACATGGTTATTAACAACAGCTGTACTCCTTGTTTGATGTTTGCTAATGAGTGCAAACTCATTTAAACTCTCCTTACAGTGTGTTACTATAAAAATTGTAATGTTCCATGTTTAATACTTTTCTTAGAAAATACATGCAAACTGTGAACTCCAGTATAAATATTGAGAAGCAAAGTGGTGAGAGTGTAACTGATTTGAAAATCACTGTCCCCATTTTCATTTTAATGAATATTCTCATGTACTCCATACTTCTATTAATATTTGTGTTGAAGTTGTGTAAGTTTACACAGAAAAATACATAACAGGCTATCTTTATTTCTAATTACTAAAAGCAAACCAATTTACTTTTTGTGTCACAACCAGTATTGATTTTTGCTCAAATCATAACATCTTTATAATATTTGAAAGTGAAACTTCTAGCTTACATTTGGTTTCTTTGCTGTAAATAAATGTGGCCTTCTATTAGAAGTAAAAGATAAAAATGAGTGTGACATAGCCATTTAACAGGTTGTTACCTGGCCTGAAGTGCTCATCAAGGCTTTCTCTGTAATCAGTGGAGAGAGAATGATTTCCAAAGCACTACTCATACCATCTATTTTAGGCTACAGTTTCATATTCCCATTCATATAAACAATATCATCACCAAAAGCAGTAGCCCTGCCCTGATGGCTTTTCCAGCCATTGAGCTGTTCCCCAGCTGGTAATTAGGTGAACATTTGTGTGACAGTGCGATGATTTTGAAACTCAGCCAAGCTAAAACTTATCTGACAAAAAAAAAAAAAAAGATGGAAAACTTTAAAAAACTGAATCATGAAAGCACTTGAATGTGTATTTTTTTAAGCATGTTTTGAATAGACTCTTAATATGAGCTGACTATTTCATTTGCGAGGTAGCTAGGATGTTATATTCTGAGTCATGTATTACTTGTTTGTCTCTTCAGTACATCTGCAGAAAAGTGCTGGATGGAACAGTGGCTCTGCATACACACAAGCAATTGTACATATGCATGCAATGCCCCTGAATGATGAGTGCTCCTGTTTGCCAGCAGTGCGCAGCGCACATACATGTACATTACCAGCAGTATCACATACAACTTTTTAGGTTGGCAAAATGGGAGCAGAGCCCTTTTTTATATAAGTTCCTCCTTAAGAAGCTGGTAGTAGTTCTGAAAGGGAGATTTTTGTAGATAAGGATTGAATAGGCTGGTACCTTAATTACTTGCTTTTCATGGTCATATTGGAGGTTTACACAGTCTTAAGTGTATAGGAAAGTTGTATGAGTGAGAATTGAAATTACTGAAATAAGGAATTACCTGAGCTAAAATTACTGTGTTTTTGACAGAAATGACCCAGGTGATTAACATTATAGGAAACTGCGTGGTGCCTGGGATATCTAAAGCATGCACAAAAAGATTACTCCTTAGCTTTGTTTTAGCAGCAGCAGAAACATCAGGCAGATCTGAGTTTCACTGAACTGCAGGATCTCACTGTTTCACTATCAAGTTTGTGCATTCTTTTTGTTTTATAAAAACACTGCACAAAATTAGACTCCATATTCATGCAAATGCTGTATTTCTAGACTATGAAGGGTAGACAAAACATTTTTAAAACATTTCCTACTTAGATGGTGTATGTGTCTTCAAAATGAATGTTGCAGATACTGATGTCGGAAAAGAAAATTCATAATTTCTCTGTAATTCAGTTTCTCTGTGTCCCCCACTTGGAATTTTGGACTGCACAAAATGTAGATCATATAATCAGTGTTTTATTGCACAGGCAACAGCTCTGTCAATGCTTACATGGTCTATGCAGTGTGTTGTTGGTATGTGGAGTACAGTGGAAATCAAATGCAGCCTGTTCATATACATGCATCTCTTTTTGAACTGTAAGTACAGAGGAAAAATGTTATGCTTTGGTTGTCTTTATCTTAGTGAATTTAATCCATAATCAAAACTTCAGAAACTGTAAACATATCAAAAAGTATCTTAGAAAACGAAAGTGTGGTGCTGTGTCCCCACTGTAAACAGTTCTACTTTCTGTGTGTCTGTATTGTCTTCAGCTCTCAGACCAGCTCTCAGTTTCTGGCAAGCAGGGAATTTATATTTCAAATATATTGTTCTGAAATACAAATACCCATAATGTTTAGCTGGTGTTTTGTGAAACTTGATTCGTACCACAGTGCTACATGTGGTGGGAGCAGGCAGCCTATGCTTTGGAGTTGAGACCTTGAGATACAACTGTGAGCACAAATCTTCACCTGGCTCTCCACAAGGATAGCTAGTGGGTTCCTGAGATTTGAGCCTGGTTATTTTAAGTTCTTATGCCATGTAGCTGTATTTGTTAAAAAAAAAAATTCAATCACAGCCTTCTCTTCCATTTTTACTTTCAGTATGACCAAGTGACCTATTCTTTGCAAATTAAAAAAAGTCTTAAAAGAAGTGCATGGGCCTTCTATAAGACTGCTGTCATACCCTGAATCTAAAGCAAAAGGCATCATTTCTCACCAGAGGTAGGAACACAATATGAAACTCAGAATAGATTTTTGGCTGCTTTCCTTCCATTTTTATGTATTATTCCTTAAGGTCTGTCCCTGAATCTAGGACATTTTTATATACCTGTAGGTAACATTTAAAATTAATGGCAGTCTTTCAGTTGAGTTTAATGGGATCTGCTGTATTTTATCAGATCTCAATTGTGAGACGGGATATGCATACAAGGAAATCTTAAGACCTTTGTTTCTCCCTGGATGAGCTGCTTAGCAGATAGTCTGCTGCTGCCAGCAGGCTGCTACTTCCCTTCCTATTGTGGAGGGTGGAGGCATCAAGCATAGACAGAGATAATTGATCAGACCAAGATTACAGTGTTTGCCACTAAAATTAGCATCTACCTACACTTGTCACACTGTTGTATTTTATATAAGGCAGCTATTTCCGATATGTATTTTACTTTAGTCTTTTACAGAGATGCTTGCTGTAGCAGTTTTTCAGTATTTTCCTTTTGATGAGTTCAGGTGGCTGAAAATGCAATTCCTTATGAGTCCAGAAAAACTGAGATTTTTTTTTTTAAAATAGCTGTGTCAACTTTCCACCTTAAATAACCTTCCTTCCTTCCTAGCTTGGCCAGCTTTGTTTTTCAGGCCACAACACAGCTGTGCCCATGTAAACCATTTGCTGCATCTCAGTAGACCACGGTTGGCTTCAAGAGGACTTTCTGGGAGCAGAGTTAGCTATTTACGTGCATTATTTTGTGGCCATATATATTAAGCTCTTTGGGACAGGGTTTGGCTTCGTGTTGTGTCTTGCACAGCACCAAGCAAGAGTTGTGAGCTGTGTGACAGCTGTAGGCAAAAAGTTCACCATCTGATCCCCTGCAAGTGTCAGCTACTGGTTTGCTCCCATGGTGATCACAGCTTTAGAGTCTGCTTCCTCCACACCCCTTAGATCAAAACAAACCTTTTTTTTTGAGTTTTAAGGTATGTTATGAAGCACATCTATTAGATGTAGGTTTTGAATAGAAAGACATGCTGAACACTGGCTAGTTTGAGAATTTTTTATTTTTTTTTTAAGTTTTAGGTGTGAATTCCTCATGTGCTGACAGAATTTGGTGCTTCTATAATGTCTCCTGTACATTGGGCAGGCAAGAGATTTAGAGGTGGATTAGGGTAGTCCTGTGGTCCAGTTTTGTCCAGCAAAGGGAGGTGGCAAGATCCAGTTGTGACTTAGTAGTGGCATGAGTTATAGGAGCTGTGAAGGAGAGGGAGTCTGGAAGGGCACGTGCCAGGTTTCCCTGCACATCATTCCTCCTCCACCATTGCAACATGGCTCAGGTGGGGTGTGCAGCAGATGGCTGTATGGCTTCTGGATGCCATGAGGCCTGTGAGAGCTGCTTGAGTCCTCACCTCCAGCTCCCTTGGGATGTCCCTGTGGTATCTGAGAGATGGTCAAGGTTTTAGGATGGGTGACAAGAATAAGGTATATAAACAGAAGAGTATGGTGATATTTTATCCCTCCTAAATTTGAAAAGACCTCACTACTGTTCATCTGCAGTCCCAAATAGGTTGAAAATTGTTGTTTCACATTTTTCTGATTGGTATTTTGTGCACTGAATACAGATGAGCATGCACAAACACATACAATCTACAAATCTATTAATGATTATCCTCTACCATTCTTCTCTAAATTTTTTTTTTGCTGTCAGATAGGTGTGTATATTAGCTATGTGCACATGTGCATTTACCTGATTCTGTTGGTAGTGTCTTGTTTCAGAAGGTCAGCACATTTACATATACATTTCATGGTGTGACAATGCTGAGGTTTGTTTAAGGGTGGTAATGAACAACCTACATGGTAAAGATTCTTATCCTTTGCTTTCCAAGTGGTGTTGCAATAATTAAAAACATGCCTTAGTAGGCTCTTAGAAGTTGATTACAAAAACTATAAATTTGCTAGATTTGCTAGATTTTTCTATGCTAATGTCAAGGACGTTTATGCTGCCAGTTTATAAATGGAGAAACTACTGACGTATAAATATTCTAATATTGAGCAGCAGTTCAGTTGCTTCTGTATCCTGCAGACAGGCAGCCTAATTTGGTGAGATTTGGAATTTAACATGCAGATTATGAGGCCAAACCTCCTCTTTTCATCAGACAGACCCTCATTTTGTATAGTAGGGATTAGCATAGTTAAATTGTATTTTCAAATGGTTGTTTCAGCCCCCTATCTGATTAGGGCTGGTTTGCTGATTTAGGAGATTTTACTTTGTCTTCATGCCTTATTCTGACCCACCTGAAAGTGCATTTGCTTTACTTCTCCTGGCTGGCTGCATAATAGCAGTGTAGGGATTGTATTACACTTCCCAATCTGTCGATATGGAGGACTGGGTAAGAGCGTAACAAACCAGTATTGCCTCAACTCCCTGTCTCCAAGGTAAGGCTAATCAGCTTTTGTTGAAAACAGCACTTGGGGATTGCTTTATCTCTCTTACTTGTTTTTTAACTTCTTGGTGCCAGATGCTTCAGTGCATGCAGTGCCAGGAAAAGACTTGTGCTCCCTGGATTAGTAGTGGCACTTCTGCACAAAAACATTTCAATATTGTTTTTCCCCGATCCAGTAATGAGTTTGATGTGGTAGTTAGAACTCCAAACATCATGCTTTCTTTCTCTAGGCTGGAGTTTAACTTATTTTGTGTTTCCAGCATCTTTCACATGTTGTGACAGTTTTTCACATTTCATTATTAAAGAACTTTAACTATCTTTTCTGGTTCAAATCCTGTGCCTTAATCGCTTCTTAGTTTAGCTGCCATTCTTCTGGCTGAAGAGAAACAAGATAGGATTTCATCCAGACCCTGCCAGTGTTGTTTTATAGTCTTTGTGAATATCTAGCCATGTACACTTCACAGGTTTTAATATAAGTAAAAATTTGGGGGGAGGGACCACTTTTCTAAGAGCAGTTCTACTCTTTGAAGTAAAAAGATTCTCTCTACATGTGTGTGCTTTCCTATGAAGGCTGAGAGCATTTTATTTTAAAAATGGAAAACATGGCCCTTGTGGATCTCCAGACTGCACAGTCTGAACATTGACTAAAGTATTCTTCAAAAAGCCACTGGGGATTTATTACTCCTGATTTACAGCTGGAGAAAATGAGGAGATTGTTTAGTTGGTGGCAGTACTTTCACTCTGCTTGAGAACACAGATTGGATTTGAGAAATGGGAGATTCTGAACCTTGTGCTCCTTTTCACTAGTGCACAACCTGTCACAGTTGAAATAGGCAGATTAAACCTCTTAGCTGATTACAGTTGGTTTAAGGCTTTTTGGTTTGTATTATATATCTATTCTGTTCAGAGATGTGAGTGAGAAATAATCACAAAATGTGTAGCTTACATTCAAGAGTTTCCTTGGACTGTGTTTCTGCAACTGTGGATGATGCAATGCAAAATACATGGTTTCTTCAGGAGGATGCACTGAAGATTATGGCACTGGGTTAATACTTGATTTCTGTTCTCAGGCCTATAGCAGCCTACTGTGTAACTGTAGGGAAATCACTTCCTTGCTCACTGCCTGATTTGTTCTGTCAGTAAAATGGGAAGAATGATAATACCTATGCTATGTCATTTGAGACTATTAAGGAGTTGAAGAAATTGCAGAAGACATGAATGCTGTGGCTCTGACAGGGACGTTAGTACAGAGTTAAAAGGGAAATTTGCTGAAAAACCAGTGAAGTTAGCAAATGTTGACAAAGATAATTTGCACTTAAAAAGCTAGCTATGTTATGTTTGCATATGTGCATATGTGCACACAGATGAAATACATGTAACATGAATAGGAGTATATAAAAAATGAAGGTTTTCCCCTATTTCAGGAAGTTTTAAAGCTTTAGCGCTTTATGCTTCAGCAAACTCTGAAAGTGAAGTAATAGATTTGAGTCTCTGCATGTTTAAGACCTCCTTGGAATTTGGAGAACTTGGAAAACTCATTTGTAGTGTTTAATATCACTTGAACAGGTTCTCATGTTGAGTTTTACTTTCTACAGAAGCAGAGAGAGATCAGGTTGGGCAGATGAACATCCACCCAGTGTGATACAGAACTGAACTAATCTGCCTATCTTCTGAGTCATTGCTTGGCCCTTGATCCTTTCTGCTAGCCAGCATAAGATTCATATATATTAACCTCGTTCACAGACTTGCACAGATTTTTGTTCTTTCTCTATTAATTTCCTTTATTATTACTTACTTTTTATGAAGTGGTAGCATGCACAAACCAACCAGACTTGAACCATGTTGTGGTAGACATTGTAAAATATAGTAAATGGCAGCATCTGCCTCCAAGAGTTTTTACCCTAACCCACCCTCCCAAGATCCTGCAAACATGCTGCATTTGTGTAAATTTTTGAGTGTCCGGTGTTGCTCTGATTATTGTATTGTATAATTTACGACACAAACACATACTTCTACTCAATCAGAAATTTACTATATGATTATATAAATTTATTTTCCTTTAGAGCAAAACAAAAAAATTACATTAGTGTAAACCAGTTATAGCGAAAGCTTGAGAGAGAATGCAGGATTGGAAAAGACCTTTATGCATCCAAAACAATAAGAAGTTTGAAAGGCCTATGTCTTCAAAGAGAAGGGTTGATTGAAGGGTTGACCACTAAAGTGGTCTTCCTCCCTTATTGTAATTTATAACTTCTAAGGCATTAAAAGTTCCTGTCAGCCACATTATTAAAAAAATCTGAACTGATGTAACTTTTTTTTTCATGTAATGCTACTGCTTTAAAATAATTTTTCCTTGATATTTTTTGTGAAGGTGTTTGTGATGACAGTCACAAAAGAATCATGGTTGCTGGTATTTATTATGAAACATGAAGTAGAAGATACTATAGCTGAGAGCAGCTTTTTTTTTTTTTTTTTTCCCTTAAAGCAGGCAAATTACAGATTTCTCTCCTAGGAGACAGGTAGAGACAGAGTACTTGGAGAAACCAAAAGGGAGAGAAATTCAGTTAGCCCTGTAACTGTAAGGGAGCTATAACTAGAAAAATATGTCCACAAAACAATTGGTTCCAAGTCAATTCACTTATCTGCTGCATGCGATTACAGCTCTCTTCACTTCTCCATGTGCAATGACTCATAGGTATGTTCTTGGATTTCTGCTAAAAAAAAGTCTGAAGTGTAATGATCTTAAAACAGGGAGGTTGTCTTTATTTGAGGGAAGATCATTTTATGTTGTTTACTCCATGTTGATATTTGGTGTTGGTCTAGAAGTAAATTATACTGGGTAAAGGTCAACATTGCACAACTGAATTTCATGTATATAGACAGCTTAGGCTGTATATGTTTTGTTCTCACCAGTGCAGTTCATCATAGTGTGATCATTGTGGTTATCTCAAGAAAAGGAGAAAAACCGCTTAGTACTATAACTCTAGCTGTTGGATTTTCATGTGATACATAAATTTCACGTTTTTTATAAAAGTGTTGTACTCATGAGTATCATGTAGATTCATTTGTACATCTTCAGACTTTCTATAGTACGTATGCTATAGGAAGTATTACAGACATGTAAGTTTCAATTAATTTAAAGAAGTTTCTTTAGGGGCACAAATGGATGTGGAAGTTTAGCAGAGACAAGCCCAAGCAGTGTGGGTGTTAGTTTTGGGGTGTGGTAAATTTTTTTAGTAGAAGATTACTGTGCTACTACTCGTCTAAGTGTGTACATGATAACTTCAAGGGGAAGAAAAGATGATTTAGAGTAAAAGGGGAGATTGTATAAATTTTGAGGGTTTAAAAACAACCTAAACCTTAGACTGTGTATTATTTTAAATCATATGAAAAAGAATATATTTTTGCTGGCGCATTTTATAGTTTAACACTAACACTTAAAGACTTTTGTGCTTTGTGTGCAGGTATATGTCTCGAGTCCATGGTATGCATCCAAAAGAAACCACACGTCAGCTGAGTTTAGCAGTCAAGGATGGTCTTATTGTTGAAACCCTGACGGTGGGGTGTAAAGGGTCAAAGGCTGGTATTGAACAAGAAGGATATTGGTTGCCAGGAGATGAGATTGTGAGTATAAAGTCTTTGAGAAAATAAATCACAATTTCTGGTATCTTAGCATGAAATTTGTTCTAATTTCTATTTAGAGATATTTATAGATGCTGTGTTGGTGGTTGTGAACAAGGAGGTAATGCACTCTTAAACTTTTTTAACCTTTTCTATTCCATAGAAGCTCTTTCTTCTCAAATTCTGAATTTTCTGCTATGAAACACTGGCAAAGTCCTTTGCTCAGTCATCCCTCACTTTTATGTAGTATTCTCTTCTACAGCTGTACAGGAAGACAGTAAATATTATTGGTATTACTTGAAATCCTCAGACGTCCTCAAATCCCAAAGATGGTATCTTTAAAAAAAAAAAAGACAAGAATTTTTGATTAATCTTGCTTTAATCTGAATCTGAGGAAGGAAGAACTCCTCCCTTTCAAAAGTACAACAAGAAGTTGTACATTTATATACAAACACACATGAAAAGATGTGTTTTACAGATATTTGTGAGAACGAGGGCATTCAGTTAGGAACGATTGTCTTAGCAAATTAGTTACAGGCATCCAGACACTGTTCCATTGGATGTGTAACATAAATATTTGAATAGAGTTAAACAGGTTGAAAGTTATGTGAAGGGAAGAAAAGCATGTGTTCTCTATCCCTCCATAGCTGAGATGGAATGCACTCACAATGTTAATTGAGAATAGTCCCATAGAGTAGGAAAAAGCTTGCACAGTTGCTTTGCCTTGTTCAGAAGCCCAGTCTCTGTATTTAAAAGACCACATTTTCGTAATTCAAAAAAGAGTTTGGCAAAGTTTTAAAATACTTGAACTAGGAACTGTTGCTTTGGAATATAAATTGCATTAAATACTGGTAAAATGGACAGCATTGTCTCAGACATAGATAATAATTTAAATTTTGAGGAAAAACAGAAAAACTCTACAGGAAAATAAATTCTAAAAAGCACCAAAATACTCACTGCATTATTGCAACCATCAATAAGATCCTGAAAGTGACATAACATTATTTTTTGGTTTAAAGTGAGAGAAATAGAACGTGGAAACAAGCAGTATCCATGACAGAAAACATTACGATTAAAATTATCCTAGCTACACTAATTTAAAGTATTGAAATATGTATTTAATGTACGTTATGTCACTGTTAAGATTCTCATTCTAATTTCATTAGAAAACCTCAAGGAAGACTTTAAAGGGTATGTAGCTTTGTTTTTTCACTGTTCTCCCTGGAAGTAAACATTTCAAAATTCCAGCTTAGCTCTTTTAGGTATTTCTTATGTCAGTTTTATCTGTTTAGAGGTGATGTTAACTGTGTTGACTCAACATGACATAAAGTCTGAAATCTGTAGTTATCTCAAGTACTCAGTATTTTTGTTTCCTCTATTGCTAAGAGCAAAAATAAAATAAAATCAAAATGCCTCACAATAGCCATTTCTTAAACGGTCATTCAAAAAATGTTCCTGCCATTTATTGGCAACATTTATCTAACAAAACTTGTAAGATAACCAACATGTAAATTCCCAGTGAGTCATTAGAATTATGTAATTATGTTATCTCAGAATGAAGAGTTGTCTTTGACTTGACTGAAGATGCTGCTTAAGTCACATTATGAATAGCCCTTTGGTTAGAAGTATTGACTGTATTTTCAGCATGACTGCTAATCACTGATGCATTGCGCTGTGTCTGTACGTCTGATGGCCATCTCAGTTGTTTGGAACACCAGTGCGCACTTAACAGTTTTATGCAAAAATAGGAATCAGCTTCTGATCCAGGCCATGTTTCAACAGTACCCAACCTCCAACTTCTTGATCCTAATTCTGAATCAAAATGCTGCAGGCAGATGAAGCAAAACACATTGACTTGGTGTAAAGTCATTCTCTTTGTTCTTTTACTCAAAAAATTTTAATGAGTAACAAAGTGTCATTGTCATCACTTGACATCAAATCAAGTATTTTTTATCCTCCAATGATTGGTGAAAAACCATGAAGTTTGGTATGTTCTCTACACACTGGATAGTTTTACAGATGCTTTGTCTGCCCTTGATCAAGATGCAGTTTGTAGTTCTTTGTAATTCAGTACTGCTCAGATTTGGTACTAATGACTGTTGAACCATGAACTCAAGTTGCACCTCAGTGAGGACAAACACACAGAAGTTTTTTCGGAGATCCACTTGTAAGAGATAGAGCGCTATGAAATAGTGCTATTGATGTTGGAACAGGGATTTCAGGCTCATCAAACTTCAGCACTTACAGACAGACCCTTGACCCAATTGTCAAACTTGGTTTGACTGGTACTGCAGGAACTTGGAAAGCTCATAATGTGAAAGAGAAAGACTTGAGAACTGATCCACCACCTATTGACATCAGTACAAGAATGCCCTTGGATTTTAGTTTGTTTTCTGGCACCACAGTGGAGGTCAGTAAGGACCAGCTGTTTCAAGGAGTTAGCAAAGGGACACATTCCTGTCGTCCCTTCCCCCATTTTTTTATTTGAGTATTTGCTTGGGGTTTCTTTACATTTTTGAATTTGGGGGTCTAAATCTTAGCATTTTAAATCCATATTCAAGTAAATAAATTACTGGCCTGGGCCGCAGAACTGCTGAGCACCTGTATCTGTTACTTATATAGGTTCCTGACTAGAGGCTGCCACAAGGCCTGAAAGTACTGGTTTTAATGATGACCGCAGACTGATTGCTAAATGGTAACAATAATTGAAAGTATACAGATTATGAAAACACACCTCTATTTGGAAAAGATTCATTAGGTAATATGTGGTGCTTACCTAACATGTTTCCAAACATTTGCCCTATCAAATACATTGACCTAATGATAGATCTATGCAGTAAGGACACGATCTCTGATAGGGTTACTCTTAGCCTTCAGAGGAATGTATTAAAAAAATTATGCTACTTTGCTATCGTTGTTCTATCAGTATGTTGAAGCTGTGGTAAAAAAATGAAGCAAAATCTCATATATTTAGAGATACCATACAAAAGAACAAGCTGAGCTGCAAAGGCAAAACAGTTTGAGGGCATCAGGAGGCCCTTCCAAAGGGGACAACTCGTGTGAAAATAAATATTGTGAAAAACTAGGAAAAAGAATGATCAGATTTAAAAGAGTATGATATTGTTCTCTTTTTCTATCAGGTATATGTGGGAGAAATATTTGTATATAAGATACTAAATTTAAAATATGGAGTCAGTTGCCAGACGTACTGTATTCCAACTGATATTTAAGGGTTGGTACCTATACAAGAACTTTGCTGCAAATATTATATATCCAGGGCTTGTGCAGGTATTCATTTTGTTTGCTCATTTGCCATCTATACAGCTGTTTTGCACATTTTCAAAATGTGTTCTCATCTTACAGGCTTTCTCATCTTGCAGATGATTAACGCAATTGACACAAAATAAATGAGAGAAGAAATTATTTTCCATTGTTATCCAGGATTGTAGTTAGGAATTTTGCATTTTCACTGTTTGTTGATGCCATTATTATGCAGTTCAACAAAATCTCTGCAGCTTCTTGCCTTGCAAGGGAAATGTCAATCCTGAAATCTGGTAATGGAAGTTTACTTTTTCTTTCTAAAGGCTTTATTTCTATTTCTCACAGAACTTGTGGAATCTGGAAGTGTTATTTATTATCAACAAGAAAGAAATTATCTCCTTGGTCTTTGGATTTAGAATAAAATTTGCAAATCGGTGTTGTTAACTATGTTTTCAATGCAGTCGATAAAATAGAAGGGAAATGTAGTTCTTGAAGAAAAGAGTCGTGAATCTCCTTACCTATTCATTTCTATTTTCAGTTATGCCGTGATTTTTATGTACTTTTATCTGTGTAAAATAGTGCTCAGTCTAATCCCAATGAAAGAAATCAAATTAAAGCACCAATGTCATGTAGCTTTATGGGGAGTTAGGTACAGTTCTTGGAGTTCGTTAGTCTTACTCATTTACATATTTTGTGATTTTTCTACAGACAGTGTGCATGGAGCTATTTTGAGCATATAATGTGCTAATTCTTCTCCTCATGATTAAAGTCATAAAACTGCACTGACCCAGAGAGAGGCATTATGAATGTATAATTTCAATTTACATGTGTTCATAAAGCCAAACAATATTGTGCTCTTCTAAAATGGAGATGTGTTAGTAAGGCAGGTTCATTGTTTGCATCTGAATGCAACATATCTCATAGCACTGCTGTGGTCTAAAGTTGGTTCATAGTGGCCAAATTCTCTAATGAGATGTGAAGAGTGAGGCTTCACACTTAGTTAAGGCACTTTGAGCTATTTCTTGACTGACAAAATGCATGTAAGGTGATTATGTTTTCAAGAAGTTACTCTTCTACAGAGTTCTATTTTCTGATCATTGAATTGATTGCTTATAGAAAGAGCCAGCAACTCTTCTGGCTAGGTAGGTCTGACTTTGGGGTTTAGTTACATTTTCCTGTGCATTTGGTTGTCTCCTTATCTAAATTACTGCCTCTTCAATTCCTCCCTCTAAAGATTTTTTAGTTTAGTGAAGAGCATGCTATTTGGAGGGGCAGTTTGCTTGCTTTCCTGTTTTTAGAAAACATTAGAAGTAGAATGTGCTTTTTCCCAACACACCCATGTATTCATAACTTGCTAACTCATTACTGGGGATTTTTTAATATTTTATATCTGGGAAGTACTGCTGCTTGCTCAAAGTGACTCCAGATACTTTCAAGTCTCAAAGCTACCTAAATAATCCATCTCTTCACCCTGTTTGCTTTCCCATCATTTTAACCTCTGTTGTAACACACTGCCAGCACTGCAAGTTTTGAAGGTGATTTTGTTAACCCTAGTGACCTTAGGCACACACCCAGTGATTATTGTGATTTGATGTATTGCAGGTTCAATTTTGCTAGGATCAATCTAGGAGAAAGGAATATTTTGGCTGTTATGTTTGTGTTAATCTAAATAGCTTTAGATTGAGCAAAGGGTAGGTTCCTTACTTTCCATGCTTAATTGCTTTTGTAATTATATTGATTTTTCCGTGCTAGGTCAGTATTGGTAGCCAGAATCTGTTTTTTGAACCGGCTATGTCATCTTGAGTCTCCATAAATATGAAGATAATTGTAAAAAGCTTAAGAACGGTCACTGAGGGTTTGAATCTTTCCTATACATAAAATACACTTTAAATTAAAAAAAATTGAAACCAGACCTCAAACCAAAACCAACCTAAATAGCTACCAGTTATTGCTAGCAAGCTAGGGGCTTTTAACTAACTAGGTTGAGGAATGGTTTTAATGTGCATCCCATTCATTTCAGTTAGGAGCAGAAGGATAATATGAAACAGCAATAGTGACAGCCAGTGCCTTTATCATGAAAGCTCTTACAGCTAGAGTGCACAAAGAGGAAGAACATGTCACACCAAATGAAGAAAAATTTCCTTCATTGTTTAAAAAATTCTCAATTTGTCTTACCCATCCGTATTGCCTTTAATCTGAAGTCCTATGTGAATTCACTGATCCGAAGTCAAACATAGCCTAAACCGTGATAGTTACTATTTCTTATATATTGTAACAAATTGAGGATTTTCCAGGCTGGAACATTCCAGGTAGATTCCTAATTATTGTCAAAGTACCAGTGTTCTTTACATTTGGTGATTCACTGATGCTAACAGTTAATAAATGATCCTGTGGGAGAGAAAAGTTCAGACTGACTTCCATCTCTTATTCCACACCTCAGGGAGAGTATGAGGAGGCTTCGAGGTCAGGCCCCGTAACAGTCTGGTCACACGAGAGCACTCAAGGGAAATGAGCTTCTGGAACTCTTTGAATCTTTCTTTTCTGTCTATCTTTCCATCCTCTAAGGTCCCATCATTTAGAGCTTATTTTGCCAACAGACTTCCACCATATCAAACCACCGCGTGCTAAAAGCAGTGATTTTTCTTGCAAATTATTATCACCAAGTGCACTAGTGTAAAATTCTGCTTATTAAATGAACCAAAAATTAGTGTCCACTGGTGTAATATCCTGTTGTAGATTTGTGAAAATTCAGAAAAGCAAATATTTTCAAATCGCTAAATCAAAGCATAGACTATTTTGTCCTTGAGAAACAAATTAGAATTCTGAACTCCCATCTCATGGACAAGAAATTCTTGCTGTATTAAAGCCAAGACCCTCCTTTGTCTTTGCATTAAGGCTATTAGCATGCAGCTCTTGAGAATGGCCTTACTGCCATTCCAGTGGCTCTTCCTGTCTCCAGATGGGTTAAGAATCATGAACAATTCTCTGCATTCTTTTTCCAGTCTTGTTTTTCTCTTCCCATCTGTTCAGGAGTATTTCTTCCCTTCTCCTCTGCTCATCCTTATTTTTCATCCCTGAAAAAGGAGTTCACACTGTTTGGAGGATCTTCATATTACCAAAGATGACACTAGTAGAGTCCATCTTATTCCATACCTAAGAGATGATGCATCTTTTAAACTGGTAAAACAACCTCATCAGCATCTTCGCTTGCTTCTCCCAGCTTTGCCAACTTGACTTTTAAAAATTCAGTCAGTGTAATGCTGTTTTCTTTGAGGCTTTCACTCACTGTTCTGGAGTTGAGATACTGATGATGTTGTTCACAGATTTCACAAGAAGTTTTTTCTAACTGAAAAGGTGTTTTGAAGAATAATAATTTACCTATCGGTTTGAAGTAAACTAGTCAAACTAGTCTGTATAAAGCTTCCATGATGGGACTTAAATTATGCTAATGGACTAGATGACATAGATCAGTCCCTCTTGAGTTTTTTCTGAAAATATGCATCTTGTTTTTTTCCACCTCTTTTGTGCCAAACCTGATGTAGTAGTGTTGTTTTTATTAACTTTGTGGGTTCAAAATGCTCTGCATCTCTGGCAACTGTTTTGAATCTTTTATTACTATGTCATGCTGGTCACTGAATGAAACTTCATTGAAGCTGATGGGCTTATTAATATTCATGCTTCATTCACAATAAATGCAGCCCTCATGCCCTTATATCACTGACAGCTGAAACAGTACCAGCCACACCTACAGCACAGGGGACATGGACAAGAAGTTGGAGATTTAAGTGAAGTGTGTAGGAGGTTCTGCTGTTGGTTCAGATGAAATGTTTCTGTGTGTGCAGAGGCATCAACCTAGAAAAACACTACAAAATTCCATGGAGAAAATGAGGCCAGAAAAGCTATGCGAACATATTCTAAGAAAAAAAAGGGGAGGGAGACCCCTTTTGTGCACAGTTCTTCTTGGAAGGAGACTTGGAAGTACAGGCAAAGAGATGGTTTCTTTCTGGTCTGGATTCATCTTCTTTCTAGGGGAACAGAACCTTCACATACATGTTGTGGAATAAAAGGCATTGCACCTAATAAATACTCCATCACTGTATTTATCTCCCTAATGAAAATAGTCTACAAAGCTCCTCTTGGCTCAACCTAGGTAAAAAATGGTGGCATTAATAGCAGAAGTGAATCCAGTTTCTGAGGAGATAAGTTGAAAGTTTCTATTGACCTTGAACTCACTTGGAACATGAAGAAAGAAGAAAAATGTTTTCATTTGAAACTATTTTCTGCTTCTAATATCCTGGAGGAGAATACTTGTATTGTCTCACCTTAAATAATGTAAACTACTGCTACCTAAATGTGATCTTCTTGGGGAGGGAAACTGAGGTTTATTCATTACTTCAGGAACACAGCTCACAGGCTGAGAAGATAAGCATGACAGGGGGTTTAGCAGTCATTTTGGCTGCTGGCATGCTACTACACTTCTTGAAGAAACTTCACTTCTTTAGCTCTGGGAGCTAGAGACTGGCTCTATACTTTGGAGCCTCTCATCCTGAATTGTCCAGAACATAACTACAAGGTAGGAGAGGGAATAAAAATCTACCTGTCTTGGCAGGAATCCAGAGACGACTTTGGTGGTTTCTGCCAGAAATAGAAGACTTCTAAGACAAACTGGCAATAAATTAATTAGACAAACTTAGGCTTGCAGATTAAACTCGATGAAAGAAAGCCAAAATTGTTCTGAGAGGCTGTGGAATTCACTGCCGAACCTGGGTCTTCTTACATCAGTGCATCAGAAGAGGCAGCAGTTATCAGTGAAGAAAATGGAAATGGATTATCATGAGTCTATAAATATGTCTGCGTTTAATATGCACTATGGAGAAGGAGATTTTGGTCTGTCTTCCTGACTGATGGTTTTGTGTTGGTTGTTTTTAGAATAAAACTGATTTCGAAAATGAGAGAAATTAAAAATAATGTTAAAAACCCCAGTTAATTGCCAAGATTATGAAAATCTTTCCCAAATAAATAAATAGATAGATAGATAGATAGGTAGGTGAAAGTACTTGAAATTAAGCAAGATGCCTAGGTAGTTGTGAGGACATATTAACTCATAATTGCTTTGGATTTCTTTGTGATAAAATATGAGTAATACCTACAAAGTGTCCTACAGAGTCAGTTTATGGAAATCCATTTTAAAGATGAAGCCCAGGTCATCAAAGGAAAGGATCTATAAAGGCAACTGATTTGCAATGGACAGATTATCTTGTCTGTAAAAGCACACATCATTGTAGCTACCTGCTGTGGTAGTTTTCTAGAAAAGGAAGGAGAAGATTAAATGAAACAATTTTCATAAAGAGATTCTAGCTGCTGAAGTCTTTTTGGCTTTGAAGGAGAGATGGATGCCTGTTTATTTGCTGAGCACTTTTGATGAGCAAAAGCAGTAGGAAAAAAAATAGATGCAAAACAGGAGGCAATGTGTCTAGTAAATACATATATACAAGGAAATTACAGGAGAGAAAATAAGCTTATTTTGATGCTGAATTTACTCTATTGTATTACTCTAACATTAAAGGTAAAACATGGGATGATCTAAGAAACTGTATCATTGTAAAGCAGTCATCCTGATCAAGTATGGATCCTGTATAGCAGTGATAAAAGGGAAATACTTTATTAAACAGCTAGCTCACTATTTACTTGCTGCAAAGATGGAGTAAGTCCTCTGAGCCGTCAATGAATTAATCACGCCTTCCTCAGTTCGGAGCCTAACCTATCGTTCTGATGAAAAGATAAAAGCAGATTCAGTGGGCTACTGAAAGCAAGTTTACAGGAGGATTCATGCTTGCTAAGGAATAGATGGAGCCAGGAATGTTGTGGCATGAAGAGAAAGCTGACCCAAAGGGCAGGAGGAGGTCTGCCCTCACAGCAGGCTAGAACCTCTGGCAAAAAACATACACAGTGTCCCCACTGTGTTTGAAAAAATACTGGAAATGGTGTTCCATGACACATTATGTTTGTTCGACCCAGGTAGTATTTGATGCATGCTAGTGTCTGAGTGAAAACCAATGCATCTGCCAGAGATCCATGATAAGCTGAAGATTTCTTACTAGCTACTGTACCCAGCAAGATACAGTCTTGTTTAAAAAAAGAGGCCAATGTGCACATACAAGGTGCACATGCTAGTCTTCCTCTGAAAAAAAAAAAAAGCAGGAAGGCTCCAATCTGTCCAGCTCTACAGGTAAACAGCCACATTTTGTAAAACTCCTCTTATTACAGAGCAGACACTTGGAAGTTCAACAGTATTGCAAAAGCAGTGGATACATGGGAAGGGGAGACATTTCAAAGCTGAGCACGGTTTAGCATTTCCACAGTTCTTAAGGGCTCTTACAACTGCTCTCATCTGAGCCTGTTTCAGACTGCCTTTTTTATGGGGCACAGATTCTGATATTTACACTTTGAGAGAAGTATTGGTGAACAGACAAATTATTTAAGTGTGCTGTACCTACTTAGCGCAAATGTATGAATCAGAAGCATTTCCTTCAGGTTTTGTACTGGAGGACAGGAGCGCACACAGGTAGTGCGTCCCCACAGTGGTTCATTGTATTCGTGAGTCATAAAGACTGTGAAATGCACTGCAAAGTTTTAACAATTATCTATAGTAAAGCTCGTGTCCAATCAAGAAAGCTTTGACAGGAACAGATGCTGCCAGAAAAAGAAAGGAACTGATTGATTAAGAATGGAGAATGTGTGGAGAAAGAAATAGATGCTGCTTTGTTTAATGTGAATGGGAGCATAGGTTCCTGTGGCATACTCCGAGACCTCTTAAAGAGAGACTCGGATATCAGAGAAGAGTGATGGTGTGGTAGATGCACCCATGCTAGAATGCAGTACCACCACTTGTTATAATAAAGGGTTTTCATTTACGGCAGAAAGTTTGAAATATGAAAGACTGAGTACAGAAGATAGGAATTACTTCTCAACAGCAGATGATGATGGATGCAGGTTGCAAAACCTAGAGCAAAGTGAAAGATGTGAAAAAAGTAATGTGTAGTTCTTGCAGGAGGCATTTCTTTCAGTGTATCTGTCTACTTCATATGGACTGGTAGTCAACTTTGTTGGGTTCCAGTGAAGAGTTACTGAAAGCCAACAAAAAAACCTTAGCAGCAGAATCCAAGATTTTAAAGGCTTCTCTCTTAGCTGAAGGTGGGAAAATTGAAAAAACTCTGATGTTAAAGCTGATGGTAGTGGGGAGAAGAGAAAGATGTGTTCTTTATGGCTGTTCCCAAATCCTCAAATATAAGAATCCAGAACATTTGCCTCAGAAATGATATCTTCAAATTGGGCATGGCCTATCTCATTAGATGTCAAAGAAATGGGAATCTGAGAACTGGTAGGAACTCATTCATTCAGATCCTTTTTTAGTTTTCTAAAGGGTTATGAAATAGTCAGGAAAAGATTACACTAAGGTTTGGGTTGGTGATTTGAAAACATCTTGAAATAAATGTAGCATGCAAATACTACTATTTTTAAATAGTTTATATTTTGTAAACAACTTCTTTCTGCTGGCATGGACCTCGTTGCCATTCTAGATTCCACCACTATGACAGACCAAAAGTGTTGTTATGATAGAAAGTGGGCGAAATATACTGTGTATCTGCTAATACTCTTCCTTTAGACTAAATGTGAAAAACTGTTTTAAGTTCTTTATCCACTAGACAGCTGGAGCTCTAGGGACTGTTAAAGATAGACACTACACAGGGCTGACCATGAGTTTGCGCACAGGTGGGTCTGAATGAAAATCCAGTGATCTGGAAGAATCTGTGTGTGCATGAGTGTGGATGAGAGATATAGAGAAACACCACAGCAGCACATACATAAACAGCAAAGAAACTCTGGAGAAGTACTTGAAACAGAACACCTGGGGGAAAAAAAAAAGTCCAAAGAGTGCTATGGGACAAGTGCCACACAGGAAGTGCTGGGAACCATGACCATGAGCTCCATGGAAAATGCTTTCCTTCATTTGCGTCATATTGAATTTAGGACAACAGAACTGTATGTATACTATTCATAAATAAACATGATTGCGCCAAAGAGATAACTGACTTATAATTGTTTTTCCCATCTATGTGACCCTTTTTTTTTTTTTTAGCTTACTGGTTGGGTCCAAAGGATATCCATAATTTGGATGGTTTGAGAAATCTAGTTCAACAGTGTAAAACCAGCAAATCCCCGTAAAGGGGAGTTTCATGAATAGAGTTTTGCCTTTTTTCCCCCTCCCTTTTCCTCTCTCCACCTGATAGTAGAGTGACTTAATACCGAGTATCTGGGCTACCATTAAGGGACTTGGAGAAAACAGATTAACAGGTAAGAAATGAGCTATGTTAATGGAATATGCATTATAAAAAGGCAAAGTGGTCCTTTTAGACAAAGTCTAAGAAAGAAGATTATATTGTTTTCATGTGCTATGCCTACATGTAGTTTATAGGAAAATAAAAATTTACTAATTGTTTTTACCTTTTTTTTTTTTTTACAATAATTATGGGCTTGCTAAGGTATGGACGTGACCTAATAATTGCAATTGTGACCTCTAAGTTATTTTTAATTTTACTGTCAGTATGTGCTTCACATCTCCTACTTAATGGTATGCTAATTGTACAGCAGGATGTCACATTCTCCAACATACAGATTCCCTATTTCAATTACAGCTAAGTAAATCTCCATTACTAATGAGTAAGCATTTCTTTTCCACGTACATTTGCATTATAATGGACATTTTCTTTATGCACTAAAATTATTCTTTCCTTGACAACAACTATATATTTTATTCTACAGTAAAGGCTACAACATGATGATTCATTCCTTTCTGTTGGGTTTATCTGTATTTAAATTGTCAAATGTTCTGGATAGCCTGACATTTTCTGTCCCATGTTATTTTTCTGTACTTCCAGAATAAATTTATGTATTTGCTTTAAGACAACCTACTTAAGACAAATCACGAAAAAGTAAGCTTACATGTCGGTCATAAATTAAGCTGTATTTTCGAAATTGTTGCATTGTTTCATTCATGTTGCTGAGAAATCTCAAACTATTTATGTCAGTGCAAAGTGACCTTTATGATATAATGTTTGACTGATTTGAGTATAAAGAACAAGTGACCACAAGTGACCCATATCACTGCAAGATCCCACTCTGCTTAACAGAGCATAGCTCTTTGGCTATTAAATACAATCCCCCAAACAGACATTTGCTGCCCTGCTGATGCATGTATCTACAAATGCAGTAGGCAGCTGAGTAAAATGAAGGGGGAAGGCCTCCTGTTACATCTGAGCTATGCAGCTTTGCTGCCAAATCCGCTCCCTCTTGGGGGTTGTGGCCAGTCACTGGGTGCCGCTGAACTGCTGAACTTGGGCAGCCGGGTGCTGCCGGCAGAGGATTCCCTTCATCTGCCAGCACCGTGACCCAAGAGGCTTTCCCTGCCCTGCGTCAGGAAATAAGGATACTGGCAAATTTGGTCCCTGTGGCAGAGATCCTTCCTTCATTCCGCATGGCCCTGGGAAAGTGCATCACCTTTTATACAGAATCAGGACTGTGAGTTTTATTGATAAAGTGATAGCTTAATCTTTGACAACATGCAGCAAAGAAGGTGTTACTTTGATTTTGGTGGGGCCGCAGGGATCTTTTTTGGATGCCCAAAGGAGGTTTATGTATCAAAGAGAGTGCATTAATAATCATTAATATTCTTGATGATTTTTAAGTTGGCCTGGTGGTGGGTTTGTATAGGGGGAAGAAGATGGGTTGGGTTCTTTTAATGATGTAAGTACATGGGATATTTTAAAGAAACAAAATGTGGTGAAAGCATTAGGTAGCATCCCAGAAATGCAGGAGGAAATGTATGCAACCAGATGTTAGAAGTAACAGATTGATTTCCTGGTCACTGTGCATGAATTTTTTCTAGCCTTGTGTATATCCTGATAATCGGATGGCTTACAGTATAGATACAAAGTTTGTTTTGTTTTTATTTTGAAAGGCCTACGGTATGCAGCCTTTTTCCCAGACAGCAGCAAAAAACAAGGTGAACAATTTTTGCACTATGTGGTTTTGAATTCTGTCATATTTTCTATTACGTTTCTGTCTTCCATTAGGATAGCTTAGTTTACTATATTAACCACCACCATCATCCATATCACTTCCAATTCTGAGTTTAGTCTACATTATGTATGTATGTAGTTTGATGATTTTTTTCTCTCTCCTGGGGGCTGGAAGTGGTTACTCACATGTTACAGTTCAAGATGTTACAATGGTTGCCCTTTAATCAGTCATTTTTGGAGTGGCTGATGACACCTGGTGGTGTATTTTGTAAATGCAGACTTAACCGTGTTTGCAGCTGGCGGAGAATTTTGACCTGTCCTACCCCGAGCACTGACAGTCAGATTTTGAGCTATTTAAATGAATCTGATCTCCTGCATGAAAAAAAATATGTTGGGAGCACATTCTCCTCCCATTCAAACTTATGTAAACCAAGAGAAGCAATAACATTTCATTGCTATTGGAGCAAAATTAATGCCTCTGACCTTGCTGTTGAAGTCAATAGTGTAGTTGTTCACAAGAGCTATGTACCTTTTTTTATTTTCTTTATTAACTTTTGAAATATATTGCATAAATGAATGTTTTAGATATACTTATGCACTAAATATACTGCATTAAACTAAAAATCTTTTCTGTGAAAAACTTGGGTGATCATATTTAGAAATAATGATGTTTTCAAAACTTTACAGTGTGAATACTGAAGGAAGATTCTTCTGGTGTTTTATTTAACATTATTGTTTCTGGCTTGAGTGTATGATTTTTCTTGCCAGCAAGTATATTTCTGTATGTTTATGAAATTCCACATCTGTTTGCCAGCATATTTCCTAATAATGGAATATCTGGGATATACCAATAAGTAAATAGTATAAATAAAAATTAAGACTCCTGGAATCCTGATTCTGTGGTGAAATTCATCAGTAGCCAGGTCCTATTGGGGTCTTCTCAGTTTGATTTTTATCTGGATAGATCTTTAATCAAAACTGATTCTTTTTCTTGCTTAATTGGCCCTTTACTGCCATCTGATTTTTTTTTTTTTTAGTTTCATAAAGAAGACAAGTATTACACTTAAAATGAAAGAAATATAAAGCAATACTTTATCCTTATTTTTCTCAGTCTACAGACAAATCAAGTACATCGATAATGCAGTATCTTTAGTTGTTCCTAAAATACCGTAAAGAAAGGGCTCCCAAAGTGCATTGCCACTGGACTTTGTGGAAGGGGAAAGATTTGGTGAAACGAGAATGTGTTTTTTATAGCCAAATTTGATGGTATTATTATGCTGTTCTGAGATATACAGAATTGGCAAGTAAAATTAAATGAGGAGAAACAATAGAAAAGTCAAGTTATACTGTTAAACTGAACAACAAAGGAGGGCAAAGTTCTGAGTTCAAAAATCATTGGTTAAGGGTTGTTTGGGGTTTTTTTTCCCCTAAACTTGCTGCCCCTGCAGTCCAACATTCATGGTATATAAACTTTAGTGTAGGCAATCTGGGTTGAGGGTGTCCCTAAATCTTATATTCATGGGGGCTCTGGTCAGATGAATTATGTACACAACACGGCTGCTCTTCAGCGTAAGGGACTGGAAGTGCCACTTCTTTGTGGCACTTCTTACGCTGCTCCATTGGAGGAGACCTCTCACACAAGGACTTAAATGACTGTAGTTCCCAGGCACGGGAAAATGAGAATCGGACAAATGCCAGTTCTGGCAGTTGGTGGGAATTGCTAACTCCACCTTTACAACATGACGTTAAAAATAGCTTGATCAGATTTTTATCAAGATAATTTATTGAAGAATAGGAGTAATTTTTTCAGAAATCTGAACCCATTGAAAAGTGACATTTGACATGAAAAGGCATTGGGAGTTTTATCTGATATATGAAAGCTATTTGGTCTTCTAAGTGTAGGGAAAAGTGTGGCATTTCAGATAACAAACATAAACATTTAACGGTGGCCACTGGCAATTCTGTCTGGTTTTAGTACTATAGATTCCTAGAGCAAAATTCTGTCTCCCAATTATATGCATGCTGCTCTCTTTTACTTCAGCAAAGCTCGTGCACATTTTTCAAAGGTCAGAATTTGGCCGTTGGGGCTGAATTTTCAAGGAAGAATGTATTAAAGACATCAGTGCATCAGCAGAACCATATCCTTTGTCTTCTGTAGAACTTTTTAGGAATAAGCCTAGTGCTACTGGTCACTGCAAGTGAAACATTCTCTATTTTTTGAATTGCATTGGGATTGCTTAGCAAAAACATTTCTTGCAGTAATAGGTTCATGATTTCATTTACTTCTTGTAACTCAACACTTTGATGCTGAAAAGTTGTCAGTTGTAAGAGAGAAAAGACTGGAAGGGACCGCCCTTCAAAAAATTACAGTTGAAAATATACTGTAACAATCAAAACAAGGGGAAATAGTCCAAGGAAATAGGTATGGTCTGTTGAGGTGCACAAACTTTTGTTTGTAGTCTAATACAGAGAGGTCAACAAGTGTTTTACATGAAGGTAGAAAACAAACCCACTTTTCATTGTGGACAGAGCTCGTATTTGAAATTGTTACTAATCGGACATTTGAAAAAACCTAAAACTTGGCATTCATATTCTATTGGAGTTAGTGTGTATTAAATTGATGAAGATCTTTAAGCATGTAGGTTTTCCCCTGTTTTTTGAACATTATACACTTCTTAAAATGTTTATAATGTCTGATTGCTGCTGGATTTCAAGACATATCAATTTTGTTCTTAGTTCCTGCAGATTTTGACAAAATGTCATACCAAAATATTTTGTATTTTTTGTAGGACTGGGAAACAGAAAATCATGACTGGTATTGTTTTGAATGCCATTTGCCTGGAGAGGTGTTGATATGTGACCTGTGTTTTCGTGTGTATCATTCCAAGTGTTTGTCTGATGAGTTCAGGCTTAGAGACAGCAGTAGTCACTGGCAGTGCCCAGTTTGCAGGGTGAGTACCTATGAGATTTCATGTGCTGATTAGAGGATTGATATTCATTAATAGATTCATTAAGGTGTCCAGATGGTCTGGCCAGGTTAATGGATAAAGAACTGAATATTGAAACGATGGTACATACCTAGAGCATCTATACAGAGATAACAAAATATGGTGCATGTAGCAGATGGTCATTTTTGAAGACTCCAGCAAGTATTACTTATGCATTTGAACACACACAGTATACTGTGTGGGAATGTGTGTACGTATGTATGCCATGTGTGAATGCAGTATATTGTGTAAATCTTCAACATGAGTAAATGAATTGCTGTATAAGATGCTACTGTTTTTACTTAACATCATTTTAATGAAGCATAATGTAACTTTTTTGTATTTTGATGACTGCATTCTTAATACTTTACTGGAATCATATTTTACATTATAAAGCCACAATCATGTCACTGATTAGGGCAGTACAAAAAAATATGGGGTGAAATCCTGCTTCTCATTTACTTCTGTGGATTCTATTGGTGCAAAAAGGCCGATCTGGATCTCACCCATAGCATCCATATCTATGTTGCTTTTTCTTTAAAACTGCTGTTCTTATGAGTATGGTAGGGAGACAGCAAAGAGTATCTTTTAAATACATTCCAAGAATGAGCAGGTATGTTGTCTACATGTCATTAGAAGACTAAACATTCTAGTCAGGGTGGTGCTTACTAGTATCTGGCCTTGAATCAGTCAGATACTTCTTCTTACTGTTGTTATCTCTGCATCACCTCCCCCAATGCAGCACATTCCTAGGCTTCCTTAAATGGAGGGAATAATGCATATGAATGTTTAAGATAAAATTATTGCTATAGAAAGGCATAAAACTGCCAGTTGCACTCTGCCTTGGATTGCTGGAGGGAGAGGAAATTCCCTTGATAAAAGCTTAGATCTAGCTGTAGAGCAGCAGACTGACCTTCAGATGATCTGTGCTGCAAGGAATGTAAGGGTTCAGGCGCTTCGTAGTACGAAGAAGCATTTTTGGAAAACATGTGGATTGTTTTGTTTCAAAACAGCACTTTCTGACTGCTGTTACCTTACAACAAGTTGTAAAAAAACTGTTGCCTGTTGCCTCAGATTGGGAGCTCTCAGGGTTTAGGGAAATAGGAAGAAAATAGAGCCTGCCTCAAGGAAGTGGAAAGGAATGAAAAAGAAGTAGTGGCAGGGAAAAAACAGTTAAGAATAAGGACATGTACTGTGTCTCTCCATATTGAATTACTAGCATTTAATTTAGCTACTCAGTTTTCCCTCTGTTAGAAACAAAGACTGGCCATATATAGGTGAAAGGCTTTCAGATTTTTAAATATATCTCTTTAATAGTTGTTGGTTCTGGTAATAAGTATTGATAGTTCTTATAAATAGTTAAAATTATGTAAACTGGATCCAGTCTCCACTCTAGTTTACCAGTAATTTTAGATGACACCTGGTAAGAGTAGGGAATGTAAATAGTTTAAGCCACCTTGTATATGAGGTGGCTTATAACATCTATCTTATAACATGGATGTCGTTGGAGTAGAAATGCTGAATCATTGCATGAAACTCAGACCATGTGCACTGTGTCTGTCTTTCTGCATATTGATTCCCTTTTTGTTATACAAAGACTAAGGAGAGGTTTGGGGGGCTTTTAAATACTTCCTGCCCCAGAGGTCTTTGGCATGCTCAGTGCCTCAGATGATGATCAACTATTTTTGTGAATATGGCCAGTTTGAATGCCATGGCATCCTTTTTCCCTGTGCTGGCAGCTCCTATTTTCCTTGTAATTACTTCTAATCACTTCAAGCCCTAATTCTGCAAACTTGGACTAAGGAGGCTTGCACAGTCCCTGTAAGCAAAGGAGGTCTATTTTAGCATGGAAGTTAGCATCCTTGTGTCAGGCTTCAGTATTCTTCCACTACTTTTTCCCCACCTTCCTAGGAAATGACTGCTCTACTTTTATTTTAAAAGCAAGAGAGGCCTGTGTTCAAAAAACTATGGTAATTTGGAGAGCTCTGGCTGATGTCCAGAGGACGTAACAGAGCTTAACTATCTTGCATAAGGGCAATGGGATTTACTTTGCATTATCAGCAGTAAATATGTACGTTCAAGAAAAGTAATCGCTGGGACAAAGAGATGCATATATTTTCATACTTTGTTCTTGTAACTGGACGTAGCACTTTTCACCTGGGGATTTCAAAGCTCTTTACAAAGGTGAAGTAAAAGTGTGTTTGAAACCTAATATATTGGGAGAAATAATCTAAGAACACTTCATTCTTATGTAAAGATTGCTTCTGTAATGCTGCCAAGGTCAGCAAGCCTTTGGATTATTCATTTCACAATTGCTGGTTGTACTAGTTCAATCAACCTGTACAGCTTTATCTTGCACACTTGACTACTCAGAAACATTTTATAAAGGACATTGCCAAGGATGTGTTCATAACTTTAAAATATTTTTCCTCCCGTAACGTTTATAACAGTCCCTTGCAAACCTTGCTCTGAACTCTGTTTCCCTGCTGGTGGTTTTTCTCCACTGCATCCATAAGCAAGAATGTCCAGTTCCTGGTGCTTTTTTTTAACTTGATGGTACCAATCTGAATACTTTGTACCCTACATAATTGTCAGCAGGAGTCAAGAGTCAAACAAAGTTCAATTCAAACCACATTGCAGTGACTGAAAATTTTCCCTGACTGCTGACTAATCATTGTCTTAAGTGAAATAAGTTGGTAAGATCAGCAAAATTCCTGGTAGACAGGTCACAAGAGAAAAACTCAATATTGAATGAGCTTAGAGATCACGTTCCCCACTACTGGAATGGTCCCTTCAAGACAGTGTTAGTCAACTCAATCTCTGAAGAATGCAGGAGACGTACATTTATTGCTGCTCTTTGGTTAGATAAAAGGAGAAAGTGTTATTCAGCTGTTAATTTAGCACCTAAAGACTGCAGAAAGTACTGCAAAAATACTAGTTGTTTTCGGGGGGGGGGGGAGGAATAGATACATACAAAAATCTCAATAGGAGACTATTGATCACACATTGGGGTAACTGACTATTATTATTTCTTTTTTAAAAAAAATAAAATTTTAAAATAATTTTATAGAAAGGCAAAATTATGCATGGTGACATATAGTTTGTCCCAGAGGAATAGATTTTGATTCATGAAACAAAAAGAAAGAATTATTCATACGGTTTCACTTGACTCCTACATTTTTTACAATCATCTGATCAGAGATTGATCTTCCATGCATGTGCTTTGCAAGGAATTATAACCAATTTACCTATCATAGTGGGTGTTTCAATATTTCTGGGTTTTGTATATATGAGAGTAAATTAAACTGTAGAGCTTAAGTTATTAAATGCTGTGCTGATAAGTATTCTATAAATAGGCTATTTCTGAGTTCTGGTACTGTACTAAGCATTTCATAGAGTACATAAAAATACAACATCATGCAGTTCACAATCAACTTTAGACATAATTTGACAAGTGAGAATGACTAACAAAGTTAGAAGCACAGAAAGATGAAGGTTACTTAAGTGAAGTAACTCAAGTACTTAGAGGCTTTTAGATACTAGCTGTCAGTCAGGATGGTTAATGTAAAATACAAGGAAGGAGGAACTTACTTTATGGGGTGTTATGGTAGGAGTTTGGTAGATGACTGTATGATGAAACATTCTATAAACATGATTTGGCATAATCACACAAATAATAGCCATGGATTGGTGGGTGAAGGGAATTCCTAGTATAGGAGTGATATTGGCACCACATGAGCCCACACCTGGGGACATGTTAGTGCTTGGCAGGTCCCTCCCATTCACCTTGCAGCCACATACACCTTTGAGTAAATCAGGGAGCCAGCAGAACTGGGCACTGCATAGGGCATATTTAATAAAGTATAAAGGAATTTGTCCACAGCAGTGAGAAAACTGGGAAAGCTCCACTTCAAGCCTTCTACCACCTTCTCTGTGCACATAAAAGCACATTTAATTCATATGATGCTTCATTTTCAGCAGGTGCTTAATGCAAGTACAAACCAACTTGTGGATTCAGCTGTAACATTTCCAGAAGCACCTAATGCTTTGAAATGTCTAGTTTAACTGTATATGGTCTTGAAAGAGGCAGGTCTTATGCCATATTCTGCTCATGCAGATGCTTTTCTGTATGCTGCTTAGGGTATATGGTGCGCTGGTTGCTCTGAGACCCATCCCGTGTGCCTGCGTGGCTGCATACCTTTCTTAATGGTACAGGAAACCTGAGGACCTGAGGGTTGGAAGTTTGAGAGGGCAGCAGAACAGTAAAGCTTTCCATATGTAGCACCAAATTCCTCTGGAAATTTAAGCCCTAAAAAAATCCAAGGGCCAGTGGGTAAAGCAAGGAGATTCTAAATAGCAATGGTGAATGTATGTTAGACTCACGCACATAGTTCCCCACTGTAGATAAACCCCTGGAAACCTGAACTGCTTCTGAAAACGGAACTGGTGCCTTAGAAACATGTATCTGTCATTGAGCAGCCTTCACCTAATCCATCACTGAACTGAAATGGAGCTCTTTGATGTGTATACACGTTACAGTTGAGAGAGGAAGGGAAAAAAAATATTCGTTAATGGGAGATTATAGGGAAACCTCTTTATATGGAGATAATGTAATTTAAATGCTTATAGCTAGACAGAAAGCTGGCACTAACACCTTGCATTTCTTACAGTTTCTCTATTTTTTTCTCTTCAAATGAAATATTGCAGCAACTGCAGCATAGTGACCATTGTCACCCTGGGAGTCGAGAGCTACATGCTAACTCGGGGTGCAAAGGATAGTTACTTCCATCATAAATGGTGCTTCTGCAGGATGGAGTGTTTCTTGGCAGTACCCCTAGCTGCTGCAAACCTCGTGTGGTTCATAAAGTCTTGTAGTGAATTCCTGCACTATAAGCATGTCAGAATTGCTAAATAAGTCATGCCTGCACAGTGCAATATATTGCTACCCTCTTTAACAGCTAAGCAGTATTATTAATCTGGAATATTGAATATAACGTTGTTAATGTAAATCCAACCTTCAGGTACCAGCTTCTAAGAAATAGATGTGCCGCAGAGAATAAGGCATACATAAGGTATTTCCTGCACCTACAAGCAGAGTTAGGTTACAGCCTTGGCCTTCCACCTACCAGATGTCATTAATCTTCTACATGAGGATTGCTATTGTGAAGCTTATTACTTCACTTCTACATCCCCTATGTAAACACGTATGCCTGACCAAGCCTTTCAGTTTTTCTTGATTAAAGCAGAAGAGTTGCAGATTTCTCTAAAAATGCCGTGACTTAGGAATCATCCTTGTTATGGGTTAACCCCCGTAGGCAGCTAAGCACCACACAGCTGCTCTCTCACTTCTCCCCAACTCCCAGTGGGACAGAAGAGAAAAGGAAGAGTAAAAGCAAGAAAACTTCTGGGTTGAGATAAAAATTGTTTAATAAGTGAAGAAATGGAAGAAGAGAGAAACAAAACAAAACAAGTGGTGCAAAGGCAATCGCTCACCACCCTCCATGGGTAGACTGATGCCCAGCCAATTCCCAAGCAAAAGATACCTAACCCCCTTAAACCCTTTCCTCTTCCTTTTTATTGCTGTGCATGACATTATATGGCATGGAATGTCTCTCTGCTTAGTTCACATTATCTGCCTGGTTGTGTCTCCTCCCAACCTCTTGTGTACCCCCCAATCTATTCACTGTGGCAGCGAGTAAGAAACAGCAAAGGCCTTCACACTGTGCAAACACTGTTCAGCAAGAGGTAAAACATCAGTGTGTTATCAACACTGTTTTGGTCACAAATCTAAACCACAACACCATATGAGTTGCTGTGAAGACAATTAACTTCATCCCAGCCAGACCTAGTACAATCCTATGTTAAGATAATATATCCCACAAATAGGTTATCTACAGGTATAAAGATCCTGCTAATCTTTGGGGGCTGGACTGAATCTTAGCAGTCTCCTTGAAAGAAACTTGTACTTAAACAAGGTTTGCAGTAGCATATCTTAGTAGATCTGACTGTGGGAAAAGAAACACAGTGGATTGTGGATCTTGCCACTTTTACAGATTCACAAGCCACCATCATTGTTTTCGGTTCCCAAAAGTAGGAAATTAAAAGACCTAATTTTCATTTAGACTTGCTTCTATATCACTCTGGCTATAAAGGGACCTGAAAGTGGATATATTTCCTTGTGTCAGAGCAATATAAATAGATTTTATGCAAATCATATCCCCCATCTAGTATTACCTATTTTCTTGCTTTAAGTGGCTCTAGGTTGACTTCTCTGAGAACACTACAAGTCTTCAAAATACAAAGTAGGGGTTTTTTAATTAAAAATTTACACATTTTTCATTATAGCTTCCAAAGAATGTGTGAATGGTACCTCCTAAAGGGCTAATCTTTGTTGAAAAGCAAATGAAGCAGTTGGATTATAACTTGCTTTCTACAAAGGGTGAGCAACCTTGCCATAAAAAGACATTTTGCTGGCTCATAGGCTCCAATTCCCTAAATTTATTACCTTTCAACATTTAGTAGAGGAACCTGGAGATCAAATTTTTCTTAAAATCAATCAGTGTAGGGAATTGAAGGAAAAGTGGAGAAATTCGAGTTTGCCTGAATTGGCAAGTTAATTATATCATTTTCATTGGTGCTTAAGATGATATTAATTGCTGACATCAATAATGATACAAAGCCAGCTATCTATCTTTTCTTATGATCTAAAGGATAAGACTGTAAACCATCTATCTCAACACAGTCTCTTACAAACTGTCTTGCCCAGCAGGGCATGAAAAATGGTTCACATGAATTCTGAAATACTTTCAAAGGATGATAAATTCAGAACCATGTCAGAAAAAGAGGTGTAGAAGGACTAGTCAGTGCAAGTGAGTTTTATTGTGTCCTAATAAGTCTCAGTCTTTTAAAATGCTGTGTCATTAGCAAGCATACAGCACTCCAGTGCCTGAAGTGACAAAATGACAGCAGCGTTTCATAATGCAGATAATTTAATGCACATTTGGGTTTGCATTTGCAGTAGCAATGTTGGTTTATGCAAAACTGAATAGGTGAATTGAATTCGGCAGAATGCACGTTCTCACAGCAGGCAAAGTAAAACATAAATATACAGAAGGTGATTCAGACATACAGTGCAGGGTAAAATTCTGTCTTGTTCCAGAGTTTCTAAGGAAGGTCAGGGAACCATTAATATTATGAAAATAATGCTTAAATGCACTGTAAGTGTTAGAAAGACCTAGTGCTGGCCCTTTCCACAATAGTGAGTTTTACTCAACAGTGGTACTGTCTTGTCAGGAAAAACCTATAGTGTTGTTATGCATACAGTGGTATCTTTATAGGTTCATGACTGAACCGATACTTCAGCACAGTTTGTAATGATTCTATGCATACAGTTAAGCAATCAAATAAACAGCTTTATTGGTAGTGCTGTGCACAATTTTGATTTAAGAAGGAGGTAGTAAATACAATCCCGAGATGTATAGGTTGTGCACTTGCTGTAGCACAAGAGCCAGCCTGTGATTTTCAGTGTCTTCAGTGTCTTGCAGGAGGAACATAAAGCAGAGGAGACACAATCAAATCCTATCAGGTTTTTTTTGCGCTAATGTGTAATTTTTACTCTTGCCAAGTAAATACATAGAAGTAGTTGCTCTGTACTCAATGTGTCTGCTCCCTCTATATGTTCAGAGTCATATATAAGTAATTGAGTAAAAAATAGCACACTTCTAGTAGTTAATAATTCATAAGTCTCATACCTCTCTTAGCTACCTATTAGGACATGGATTCTGTTTTTTCTTGTGTTTGCTAAGCAGCAGTCATCTGCACTATTTTGTGGATTTTCTAAAGACCATCAAAATTTGAGGATGCAGGTGTAACTGAGCCAGTTCAGCCCACACAGTTTGCATACAGGTGGTGATGTCAGGCATGAGAAGGGGAGAACTCAGCTTGGCACTCAGTGCATTTGGAGGTGTGAGGAGGAATAAATGTTTTTGCAAGAGATGTGAGCAGTTAGAAATCACTTCAGAATAATAACCCTGGAATTCATGCAGTTGTTTACTGTGCTTTTGTTTTGGAGAACTACTGTAGGCAAGAGCAAGGAGGAGATAGCACTTTTCAGCCAGCTGTTGTAAGGCCATTCAGAACTGTGCACAGCTGCTGTGACCTAGAATTGGAAAGGCTAGTTTGTAGGAGCACACTAGGCATTTGCAGAGAGCCACCTTCTTTTTAGCAGCACAATTTCTGTATGCAGTGCTTCCCACTAGCCTGTATTGACTTTGAAGGGTGGGGATAAGTCTCTATACTAGTCTAAGATGAGGAGGAAGAACCCTGGATGCTGAACTGCTAAAAAGAAGCAGTCTGTTCCAGAATCTGGATTAGATTTTGTGAAGGAAGAACCACAAAAATCAACAACTGCTATGTTTCTCGAGCAGTAAAAAGTGCTCTGAGTTTTTACTGGCTAGAGCCTATTTGACTTCCTCCTAGAGGGTGTCATTTTGCCTAGTAAGCACATAATTTGTAGATGGTACGGGATATTATTTTAAAAACAAGTTCTTATATTACTGAAAATAGTAATGCCTTGCTAATAAAAAGATCATTAAATAAATTTTAAACGGCTCCCTAAAATGCCTTTCTTCATTGCTTTATTCTAATTAGACACTTTTTTACCTGAGAGGTTTTGACAAAGTATTATGGTTACAAGTGGAAATAAAACCTGAAGTCCTCAGCCCAGACATAATTCAAAGCAACATATATAGTTGTTGTGATGTGTTAGTGTTACTAATTTCCCAGAAAAGATTTTCCCTAAAAAATTGTGTGATATGTGATTCAAAGTTACCTTTTCAAATAATGTTGTGATGCAGAGAAAATTTTTATTGGAAGAATTTTGAAGTCAAGTTTAAAATAATAATATGATCCTGTTTTTCTTTGACAGAGTATCAAGAAAAAAAACACAAGTAAACAAGAGATGAGCACATACCTGCGATTCATAGTCTCTCGTATGAAGGAGCGGGTGAGTCTGAAACAGGGAAGTTTATCGAAGTGTTGGGTTGCACTGTAGAGGGTGCATTATGGTTGGCCACGTGTGACTGTGCAGGGAGGAGGGCTACAACAGGGTGTCATTTTATTTCCCCTGTCATAAGCAGTGTGTGTATTTCAACATACACTTAGCAGATGTCATTGCTCCAATTAGTACCATTCTCACAGGAGTAGTTTAGGCATGGGCCTGTGGCTGCTCTGAAATGGACATTTTTCAGGTTTGAGACACAATCTGTCAGCTTGTGGATCCATAGTTTGGCCTTGGGTATTCCCCACCTGAAATATTCCAAACTATTGCATTTTTTTAATCTTTTTTTTTTGTGTGTGTTTTAAGCGGATTCTAAATGCAATAACTTACACTGTCTCATGGTCCTTTCAGGCTATAGATCTAAACAAGAAAGGGAAGGACAACAAACACCCAATGTATAGAAGGCTGGTGCACTCAGCTGTTGATGTTCCTACTATACAGGAGGTAGAGTGACTTGCTTGCTAACTTCCACACTGTTTATGGTGTCTTTTAACAGTGAAGATAAACTTTAAGGACAAAAGCACTAATCCTGTTTAATTCTCCTTATGGTCAGTATTTCACTATTGTATCCAGCATTGGATATGGGAGCTTAAAATTTCAAAATTTTCCTCATAAAAAGCTAACTGAGTAAAACCATTGAGTGGTGCCTAGTTTTCAGACATAGAATATCCTCAGTTCCTTTTGTAGTAAGGTTTTACTAGGTGCTGTAGGTAGCTGAAATCTTTAGAGAAAGTACCCTTTATCTAAAGTCACTGAATATGGACTTGAGTGCCTGTGTTTGCATCTCTGGCCCAATGTTTTTGACCATATTCCAATCTTAGTCATTATGCCTTTGTATAGGTGTCAGATTTATAAACATCTAAATGAGTCCTAAAGAACCAATCATTTGTTGATCACAAAAAAACCAAGACTCACTTGAAACATTGGGTTTGCATTAATTGTTCCAAAAATAAATATGTTGTCCTTTTTTCTGAGCCAAAGGTCTGACCATGACTCATGTAAATCAACTGCACATGACCAAAATGAACAGCATATTCATCTTTATTCATTGCTGCAACTGGTTTACTATGCAGTGCTGTAGTATATCTTGCCCTTTACAACCTTTACAACAACAAGATGTGAAAAGCCTTTGTTTTATTATTGTTATTGAACCACATGGATAAACAATAGCTTCACTGACAGTTTTGGAGATGAACACTACGGGCTGGCTTGAAGTACTGGCAACACTGTTTGAGCCTGAAAATAGGTCAGGCCTTCCTTTGACTGTGTCACCTTCATCTGCTTCCACAGAAGGTCTTTTGGCCTTGATAACGTCCTTGAAATGGATGATGTTTTGTTTGATGATTGGAATTCTCATAGGTGTTCTTGACAGAGCACAACTGAAAATGCTGCATTCCTTATGAGACAAAAGACCAGACTGGGAAAATGAACTCTATGGCTCCATGTAGGCATTTGTTATGAGTTTGGAAGACTAAGGCAATCAGCCTTCATTAGAAAACACTGACTCAAGTGAAAATCCTGGAAGTATAAAGGCAGTCAACATTGATTTGAAACGATCTCGTATTTTAAGATACAAAATCATCACTTCAGGGAATATATTTTAATTTGACCAAGTGTTCTGGGCCACACCTTATGAGGAAGCTACTCCAGATTTACCGTGTTATAATGAAGAAAAATTTTTTTAAACTTAGTCAAGTATTAAAGCACCTGTTTTACTTCTGGGCATTGTATGAAGGGACCAATGCAGCCAATGTTCAGGTACTACCAAACCATGTCAAAGAGTTGTAAGTATTCCTTCTGTATGCAGGAAAGACAGTGTCTGATCTGTGTTGCATAATGCAGATTTCTGTGAAAGCTTCTCTGCATAAAACAGGTAACAGCACTTTAACAGGTTTTTCACAGTCCTATGTTTTCTTTCGTGTAGAAAGTAAATGAAGGAAAGTACAGGAGTTACGAGGAGTTCAAAGCAGATGCTCAGCTGCTTCTACACAACACAGTGATTTTCTATGGAGGTAAAGTACTACATTTACTGCTTGCTTTATTTGATTTATCTTTATCTGTAGGAAACTCACAAGTTCAGGATTGAATTTGGTATTAGATAATCTCAAGTGTGGATGAGATCATCTGAGAGCTCCTAAAAATCAAAGTAAGCTGCAAGAGGACTTTGCAGGGTCTTTTCTGGCCCACCTACTACACAACTTTTGTCATCCTCTCTGGCTAGGCCTGTTAGTGGGAATTTGCACCTTTGCCATCCTGTTTCTGCAGCCTAAGTCATAAGTCAGTTTATGCTGCAGATTTCTGCCAGTAGAGATATGTTGTTCTAGGGTGGAAAGTCGTCTGATCTCTGATGTGCTGTGTCAGCAGAAACATGTACTATAGACGTATTTTTCACTCCTGGGCAATATCTGCCGTATTGCAACAGCAAATGTAGGTACATCCACACTAGAAGTGTCCTGCTGGTGCAGTGTGTGGAGGTACAGAGAAGCTGCCAGCCACTGGGAAGGTAATAAGTGACTGTTTGATATGGTGGGACAGTCTGATTGGAAGAGGAAAACCGCCACCACTGTGTCCAGAAGCTATAGCCAGGTCCTGTAACAAGGTTCTTCAGAGCCATCGTTTCAGGAAGGACGTGGTTCTCCCCTGCAGACATGGCCCACATCAGGGAAACTGGAAGGAGGGTAGGACCAGTCTGTTTGCAGCATCAGAAGATCCACGGTGTCCTTGGTAGGGAGAGATGTGAGTGTGCTAATAGAGAAATACACAGGTGTAAAGGGAAACACATAGTGATAAATAGTCTGTGAAGGACTACTCTGAGCAGAAATACTTATGTGATTGTACCTGTGTTCCTCTTGAGTGGTGATAGCAGAGCATCATGTTTTAGGAGAATTGCAGTGTGTCAGTAAGACACTAGCAGGGAAGGAAACTGGATCCATATTAAGAGCAATCCTGTCTCCCTGCTGCTGCTCCTCAGATGTGTACTTGTATTGTTCAGTTTAAAAGCTCCCAATGGTATTTTTGCATATAAATATGAAAGAGAAAACAAATACAGAACTGATTGTTAGAAAATTTTAAATGGAGGGGTTATCCAAGTGACTAAATTATGTTTTGTATTCTCAAGCAACACAATTACAGCATGAAAGTCATAGCAATGACAGATGCAAATCTTTGTGAGCACTGTGATCATACTGTGATTGTTCATACCATTTATTTTTAATTTATAGCGGACAGTGAACAAGCTGATATAGCGAGGATGCTTTACAAAGACACATGTCATGAAGTAAGTAGTACCAAGTAACCAAGATGTAGGCAAGATATTTGATTTTCATTTCAGAATCTAAGAAAATTATTCTTCATATTACAAAAATAAAAAGCATGTGAAGTTTGTTATAAATTTCCCCTAACTTTCTAACAGCTGATTCAGAATTCCTTTTTTGGTTTTTTTTTTTGCAACTAGACTGTCATTTGGAAAATACCAATATTCAAATTTTAGTTTTGAAAATAATCTAGTAATTGGACTAGAAATAATTGTACTTGCTAATATAAATCAATCCTGAGGTGAGATTCCTACCAAATTCTGTAACTGGCATTGACACATTTCTCAACATTCAGAGGAGACCAAAAAATAAAGCTAGGGCAGCTGTCTTGCTTTCTCCATTTGTGCAGTTGAATTACTTCTTTCAGAATGTACTTAAAATAATTGATGAATTTAAAGAACTATTCTTTGCTTTTTAACTATAATAAATCAGTAAGAGTTGAATTAGTCTCCTCCCTCTGCCTTGTTTTTCTAAAACATGAATAACGTTTCTGCAGCTTGTCTGCCATCCACTCTCAGCTCACCTCAGTTTCACACCTCTAGTTTGCACAGACAGAAGTAACTCCACCAAACTAGCAAGCCAGGCTGAAAAATTTTACTACTTAAGAGCGAGGGATACTACTGAAGTCACATAAATAGGATTTTTTGGGCTTATTTACTTTGTTTTGTTTTTCAGCTGGATGAACTGCAGCTTTGCAAGAACTGTTTCTATTTGTCAAACGCGCGACCTGACAATTGGTTCTGCTATCCTTGTGTATGTTGCTGACACAGATTTTTATTTGTTTGCTTTTCTGTATAAAAGCCTGCAGTTTTGGTGTCATTAATGCATTGAATGTTCCATTTCAGTAGGCTTGTTTCAAAAGCATGGTTAAGACACTGTAAGTCTAGATATTTTACATAAGTGAAATGTTGATTGAAGTTCAAAGCTGTAACAATACAGGTTATAAAACTTGGTTATCAGCCAGTTACAACAGTCTCGTAAGAAAATAAGGAGCTTACAGAAATAAAACTTTGCTCCTGGATGAAGCTATAAAAACAGGTTTAATTTTGGGGCTGCTTAAGATCTCTGTTTTCAATAGACAGTTACACCCTTTTCAGACTTTGTATTTTTTTTACTTTGATCCAAGTGATACATCTAACAGGGAAATATGTATTGTAAGAAGAGAAAAATGAAAATAGCACTAGACATAAACAGCAACCATATTCTTAAGATACTAGCATAGTATTACAGCAAAATATTTGGGGGAGATATCAATACAATACTTCATAACCAATAATAAATACAACATTTTTTCCAGATACCTAATCATGAGTTGGTTTGGGCCAAAATGAAAGGCTTTGGGTTTTGGCCAGCTAAAGTCATGCAGAAAGAGGACAATCAAGTTGATGTTCGCTTTTTTGGCCATCACCACCAAAGGTAATTTATTAATTCCATGTGCTGCTTTTTACAAACAATACTTAAAAGAATGTATCTCATCTATCATGTTGTAAATCCTGGCTCAGCTAGTTGCCAACATTAGAAAGACTGAGTACTTTGCCATAATTGTTTCAGAAAATTTAAAGCTCAGTCTAATACACACAAAGTTTCCAACTGGCTTAGAGATTCCCTTTCCACAGTTGCCATAGGGATGTTACTTAATGCTATTTTAATTAAAGAAAGCAGGTGAACTTCAACTGTTTCTTCAAATCAGTAGCAGCCTGCTAATCCAGGCCAAGGTGAAAATTGGACAGAAATGTACTCTTACTACCAGCAGTGTTGACTTTGTGCAGTTTTCTCTTCTGAGCAGGCACATTGCAATTTTGTGTTTTAGGAACATAATATAAATCACAAATGTTTCTGTCTCACTGCTAAAACATTGACAGAGCTCCTGCTGTGAGCCAGTTTGCAATTTCAGAGAATAACTCTTTGCATTGGAAACTTCACTCTTAGAGATCAGTTTTTACTTCCATCTCCAGTTTTTTGTTCAGCATTTGGGGAGGGTTATAGTAGCGTTACTACAGTGGATGTACTGATTTTTTTTGCTCTTAGGTTTATATGCCTATAATGTGAGGAGAAGAGACATTTGCAAAGTAATTCATTGTTGTTGGGAAGGTGGTATTTTTTGGTGCATCCCAAAAGGGCCTAGGCAATTCAGTAACTGTTTTATGAGGCTGTTTATTTAAATTGCTTTTAGTGTAACTTGCACAGTACATAATGTAATAGGCATAAAGTGGGTAAAATATCTTTATTTGTGTCTCAATCACAGAATGATTTATGTTGAATCTGTTTGCAAATACAGCTTATCTCATTAATAGTTTTGGCATTAAGTTCACACAACTTCAAACTATTCAATAAAGTAACATGACACTTGTGGGATGAGGTGCTTGTAACTTCTTAAACATGTGCTGATAGAAAAGGCAAAATACATTTTACTAGAGTGCCATTGCTTAGTTACTGTGCTGGACTTGGACGAAAGGCCAAACTCCCGGTTGGTGTAAATTAGCATTGTTTCTTTGACTTCACTGAAATGAAATTTATGTTGCAAGAATTGAGAATCTGTCCACAGATGTTGAATTTGTTACAGTATTTACTCTGTTATGTAGATGTGCATGGCAGTGACTCTTTAATATCCAGTGTTGCTTGCTATAACCTTTCAAAATGTCAAGAGCTGCCCGTCTAACTGTATGAGGACCTCTGAAAATATTTAAGAGGACAAAGTACCTTTGGAACCAAAAGCATGAATTCAGTCCCAAAGAGCATGACAATCCCCACATGAGTTCAGTCCCAATAGACAGGGGCCCAAACTACAAAATGTCTCTATTTGAGGTGATAATTTGGTACATTCCTTGACAATTTTAGCAAAGAGGTCAAGGGCTAAATTGGATTAGCATACGAACCTTCAGTAAAGATGTTTCTGTGTCTGATGCAGGGCATTTAGCAAGAGAGCAGATAGGAGATGTGACTGCTGTTGGTGCTGGGGCAGGTTTGTGGCTCACCAAAAAGGAAAGAGACTTTCAGCCATAGCAGCCACAGCTAACAAGTGCTTATAATAACACAAATGTCTAACGGTATGCAGTCTGGTTTTTTTCAAATGTGTTGAATATACAAAAATTCTGAGTAAAAAGGAATTGTCAGTGATTGGCCACTGTGAAAAACTGCTTCTGAAGTCAGTTTCTCAGGTCAAGATCCTTCATCTGTATTTCATGTTTCTGAACCTGTCTGTACTGTGTATTCAAAAGGGCCTGGATCCCCTCTGAAAACATTCAAGATATCACAGTTAACATCCATCGGCTGCACGTGAAACGCAGTATGGGGTGGAAGAAGGCCTGTGATGAGCTGGAACTGCACCAGCGTTTTCTTCGTGAGGGAAGATTCTGGAAATCAAAGAATGAGGATAAAGGGGAAGAGGAGGCAGAGTCAAGTATCTCTTCCACCAGCAATGAGCAAGTGAGTGCTGCCACAATGTTAGCAATAAGGGCAATTTATTAAAGGGTACAAAGATGACATTTTTGATTAATCTACTATTAAATTAGCCTTGTGTTCTGTCTGCAGTTTTGTGGTGACAAGAAGAGGGTTCCAAGGCCTATTTTCCCTATGTTTTGTAGCTCCATAATAGCAAGAATGTAGAGTTTTCCTCTTTCCTCAGTTTCTTGGATGACCTCTGGGAAGTTGCAAAATGTTTGTCACCTACAGCACCTTGATGAGACAGACCAAGATTTCTAAAGTTAAATAGGAATGTTCAAGTTAAATGTCATGGATATCAGATAGACTGCACACCTGCCTTCTTGGACTCCCATCAAGGGACAGCCCTGTAGCTGTTCAGCCTTTTCACAGCTGGAGTATGTTCACTTTGGACGGTATTCTGCGTTACAGATCCCTGAGTAACACCAGCAATGGCATTGTCAGCAAGTCCAATTAAAGTTAGGTGCAAACGCTGCACTTGAGGACCATGTGACCAGCAACTGATTAAAGTCATTAAAAATAACTGCAAAACAAGAAAAATTATATTGCTTTAACAATGGTGAAAAGCTCAAAGGGCCAAGATACAAAATTTGCATTGCCATATGGAAATTCCCTTATCACAGCTGAACGTGGCTAGTCATTCATTGTACAAGAGGGTGTTATATATTCACTATTACTGACTTGGCAGTAAGATTTTCATAGCTTGCAGGATGCTTCTCTGTATTTTTGGCAGCCTTTGCCCTGGCAACATTTTCTTTCCTCATTTAAAACCACTGTCCTCTCTCTTAAGTCTGTATTTTAAAAAATCAGCATGTTTTGACCCTCTTCTTTTGCTCTTTTGTCAAACAGGTCTATCATCCAATTTGTAGCTAAAAACTTAAAGCTTATAAAACTGAATGTTGCTTGAAGGGGATGCTCCTTATCAAAGTGGCTTTAATTTTTTTTAGACTAGTTTGCTTAGCTAACCCTTTGTAGCCCCTTGTCGTGGTTTAACCCCAGCCAGCAACTAAGCACCACGCAGCCGCTCACTCCCTCCCTCCCATCCAGCGGGATGGGGGAGAAAATTGGGAAAAGAAGTAAAACTCCTGGGTTGAGATAAGAACGATTTAATAGAACAGAAAAGAAGAAACTAATAATGATAATGATAACACTAATAAAATGACAACAGTAGTAATAAAAGGATTGGAATGTACAAATGATGTGCAGGGCAATTGCTCACCACCCACTGACTGACACCCAGCCAGTCCCCGAGCGGCGATTCTCCGCCCCCACTTCCCAGTTCCTAAACTAGATGGGACGTCACATGGCATGGAATACACTGTTGGCCAGTTTGGGTCAGGTGCCCTGGCTGGGCATGAGAAGCTGAAAAATCCTTGACTATAGTCTAAACACTACTGAGCAACAACTGAAAACATCAGTGTTATCAACATTCTTCACATACTGAACTCAAAACATAGCACTGTACCAGCTACTGGGAAGACAGTTAACTCTATGCCAGCTGAAACCAGGACACCCCTTTATTTAATGCCGCATATGCAGACATACAACAATATATGATGAAGCAGGAAAACAGTCATAAATATATTTATGAAAGATAACAGTGGCATTTTCCCAGTTTTTGAGAAGTGTCGGTCACAGCATCTGAAGTGTCCATTTGCATATTTTCTGTTCCATCCCAACTGTTCATCCTTCACTTGGTCAATGCTTATACCTGTTTCACTGGTTTCCCAGTTACAGGAACATAAGAGTAGCCATCAAACTCAGTGCTCTGTAGTAATCTGCAGTATCCTGTCACTAACACTACCTGGTACTGGATGCTTCAAAGACAGGAGTAAGAACTTTTCTGTAAGCCATTGTAAGATAATATACCATCCACTTAGATCTCACCACTGTTTCTATGGGTGAAGATTGGCTTTTATTCTAAAGCATGAAGTTTCGTACCCCTCCCAGCATACAGTTATAATCAATTATAGCAAGTCTGGATAATCTTACCATCTTTACATATATTCATTCTCTTTTTATTTATTGCTGTTTTCTGGCTTCAACAAAATCTGCTGCCTAACTACTGATCACAGATATCAGGATATTCCAGAAAACAAGTGTTTGAACTTGTGTGTGAAATGAAGAAAAGAATGATTAAGGGTATTTTAGCAAATACATATTGAATGTTAGAACTTGTTCATGAATTTTTTTTCCTTCATGCAATCATAGTCATCAGTGATAATGTGGAAAGTTTATTGTCTGCACTTCTTATTTAAGAACAGTATTCCACTTTCTATTTGCTAAATTAAATAATTGCAAATAATCACAAATAAAAGGTACATCAGTCATGTGACAATGAACGCTACTTGTATGAACTGTTTTTTGGAATGATTCAATATGCTTTTCTCAATGTTCACAGCTGAAGGTTACTCAGGAACCAAGAGCAAAGAAAGGACGACGTAACCAGAGCATGGAACTCAAAAAAGAAGTAAGTAAAGTCAATTACCATGTTTGTAGAGATAGCAAAGTACAATAAGTCTGAAATTTTAATAGACACTCCTTCAGTTTCTGTCACCTTTTACTGATTTTACAGTCTTAATCTTGAAAGTTCCAGCCCCATAGCTCAGTCCTCCTTGCTAACAAACATAATTGTACCTCCCACATGTAAGCCACTAGTGTCATCATGGTAATATTCTATATCATGAATAAATCAACACTCAGCTTACAACATTTTTTTTTTTAATGACAAATTCAGGCTAGTTCATAAGTCTATAAACAGCAGGAATTATAAAGTATTTTGCATGATCAAGAATATTAAGTTTATAAAATATCATATCCAGCTTTGTCTGTGGAAGTTCCTTCCCTGTTTATCCAACTTGCCCCCTGAATGATCATGTAACCAAGGGACTGTATTATTATGCTTGTACACAAGGGGGCAGTTACCGAGACAGCCATAAATCTCGTATTTCCTAACTTTTGAGTACTTTTTCCTGGCCTTGTTTCAGTTGCATGTTGAACACTTAGAAAAAGTTGCACATATGCACAGTTCTCAAAAGAGGACTCAAGACTGCATTACAGAAGAAGGTTCAGTTATTTTAGCACCAGAGTTATGTGGGATGGCCCTGGTGCCTGAAATAAAAACATTGCCACTCCTAATATCTGGGCATCTGCCTCCCCATTGTATCTGATACCACAGGAGGCACCTTCGTCGATGGAGACACACGGTTTGTGCTCCCTGAGGCACAAGCTATATTTGAGTGCAAGATAGGGAGACTACAGTTTAGGATGTGTCATCATTTTTATTATGTTTTCTGTCAAGCAAATGCTGTAATTTGCTTCATATATTTATGTCTTAACATCTGCCTTCTCAGCTCTGCTCATATTTGATCAGTGATCCAGAAGGCAATCACAGTGACCTATTGGAGAGTAATTGGTTGCACAGTCAGCCTGTGATTGGTGTGAGCAGTGCCCCATCCCACAGACAGGCACAGAGTCCAGTCCTGAGCAAGTCTAGTGTTACAAGGACTGTGTGCTTTGTCTGTACACTGTTAAATGAGCTTTAAAAAATCTAAGTTAAAAAACCAGAACAAATAATGTTGATCTGTATCTTCAGACACTTCAAGTATCAGTAAGAGTTTGCAGGGATATTACTTCTATCCGTTCTAAAGAGCAGGAGCAATTTGTGTTACAGTGTAATAACATAGGCAGCTAAATTCAGTACAGTACACTACAGTAACTATGAATTCTTTCTTGATAATTGTGTAATTACAGAAAGCTTCTGTGGTCATCCAAGTCTAGTTCTATATTATTGGAAGCAAGATTTAGATGCTCATTAGCCTTTCATCTTCAAAGCAACTTTGAAGTACTAATCAATCTTTGCAGCACTAATCAATCTTTGCAGCAGTTCTATGAAATCGGTGGACTATTACAGACTCCAGTGGAGCCTGTTGGGCCAGCATAAGCCCAGAGTTTGCCAAAACAATTCACGCACCTTGGCCACACAGCTACAGTCTCTTCAGGGAGAATGGCAGGGGGAAAAATCTATAGCAACCCTTTAGTAAGCCCAAGGGATCTGCAGGGATTCAGAATAGCCTCTGAAGTTCGTCGTACTTTTTGGGAAGAAAGGCTGGTGAGAATACTGATGTGCTTCTTTCTGGCAGGCTCCTAGCTGAAGTCAGAAAAGCCTCACCAAAGAGCCTACCCAGTGTCAGGCTGGTTTTCCTTGGGGATCCCACATCCCGTTAGCACTACAGGTCTTCAACAGACACCCTTAACATAACTTGTGCTAGCATTTGTCAGGTAACACTTTTTCTCCAGGGGGAACAGAAAGTTAACTTGTTCTATTTTGATATCTGGATTTACAAGTTTGTTCTTTCTCTGTAGGAGCCAGAACCTGAAACTGAAGCAGTAAGTTCAAGCCAGGAAATTCCCACAATGCCTCAGCCCATTGAAAAAGTTTCAGTCTCAACTCAGACCAAGAAGTTAAGTGCCTCTTCTCCAAAAATGCTGCATCGGAGCACCCAGACCAGTAATGATGGAGTGTGTCAGAACATGTGCCATGACAAATACACCAAAATCTTTAATGATTTCAAGGACAGGATGAAAGCTGATCACAAAAGAGAAACTGAGAGAGTTGTGCGAGAGGCAGTGGAAAAGGTAACATGTGTCAAACACCCCCTATGCTCTGGTTTGAGGAGAGGAGGAGTGTGGATTTTTTTCACATTCTTTTCTATTTTTGTAACATCCACCCTTAAGAAAATGAATAAAAACGTTTTCCAAAGAGACCACATAAAAGTAGTCTTCGTTACTGGTTTTTAGACCATTTCTATACCAACAGACCTTAGTTTAAACAGAAAACTCATGCTTTTTTTGTTTCTTGTCCAGTTAAATCAGTTCGTGATCCAAAAATGAAACTAATTGTTTATTCATGAGTATCCATTTCCAAAGCCTTTGTCTCCATTGTCAAGCGTGGTTGTAAACAATGGCATTGTTTAAATGCTATTCATAAATAGTTCTTCTTTTTTCAATCTTCTGACCTAAACATTAAATTTGTTTGAATTTTCTTATCTAATGATAACCTGTTTAAAATTCAATATCTAAGCCTGAGCTGCTCGCCTTTGGCTGGAGAGAGCAAGACAATTTAGAGGATGACTTGTCTGACCTCTCTTAAGTACCTGTCTTAAGACAAGATGAATTTCCTTCTGGATGAAGGACTATGGAATGAACCTAGGGAATTTAAGTGTTAATCCTGTAGGATTAAGACACCAAACTTTTAGATAACTGAGCAAGGGCAAAGGAATCCCACTGACAATGAATACTAAAAAGTACCTCTTACAGAACTCAGGAATGTTCTATTTTTTTATTTTCCATTGTGCCCTTGCTGTAGATTTATATGCAGTTGTACATCTGGAAAAGACAAAATCTTTGTCTAAGATAAATTCATAAATTTGTAAGCTGATCGTTGGCAAAATATACATGGAACCTATTTAGCTGGTTTTGTAGGTGTCTAGCAGAATAGAAATATGGTGGCATTTTTATTTTGAACATTTCTTATGGGATGGAAGTTTTGTTATAACTCTAAAGGAAAGAACTTCTTGTTTTCTAATTAGGAGAAATCTCTAATTATGTGACCTCCACCCACATCAGTAATAGAGGTTTAAAGAGTAGAGGTTTAAAGAAGATACTTTAATTCCAATAGCTGTCCATTGACTTGTTTTGCTGACTTTCTTATGGCAGCTGCGTACAGAGATGGAAGAAGAGAAAAGGCAGGCTGTAAATAAAGCTGTGGCCAACGCACAAGGAGAGATGGACAGAAAATGTAAGCAGGTAAAGGAGAAGTGCAAAGAAGAATTTTTAGAAGAAATTAAGAAGCTAGCAGGCCAGCACAAGCAACTGATTTCCCAGACCAAGAAGAAGCAGTGGGTAAGTGTCAAAAATATATTACAAGAGAGTAAGTGGAAATGTATAATGCATACTGCAGGCCAATTGAAGGTGATTTCTTCCTTAGTTTTAACTGCACTGTTTTTTTCACTGGTCTTTCAGCTTTAAAGTTTTTTCTTTCACATTTCTGCTTTCAGATTTTCTTAACCTCCAAATTTCAACTTGAAGTTCTGATTACTTTCCATCTTAATTATGTAGTGTTAACAGCACCATCTTCTTGAATCCAATCAGATGTTAGTATCAAAATATTTTTTTCTAAATGCAGTTTTACTCCATTTAAGACATGTTTTGCATTATGTTCACACTCCTTTGATCTCAAGGCTCCAGAGGGTACAGTATCTGGCTGCATCAATTTGGATTCCCTTGCTAATAATTCTGGTAGTGATATCCTTTTGGCCTTCCTCTCCCAGCTTTTTCTGCAGCTCTTTTATGTTCTTTTGTATTTAAGACATGACTTTCTGAAATACATTTCTCTCCCTTGTTCAGTCCTTAAGCCCAAATCTACAAAAAAACATTTGTATGCCCTTTAGAAAAGTAAAAACAGGCATCTAACTTACCATTCTCTTACATGCTGCAAACTTTTCCCGGTTTTTGGGTTTGTGTCTCACGTTTTCTTTTCAAGCCAGAAGTGTGTTCTCCCACACGGCTGTACAGCATCTACTCAAACATTGCAAGTACTATAATACTGTGCTGCTAGCCTATAACAGAGTAAGGGTGGAAACTGTTATGCTGAGGAGTGGTGAGCCTGGCACACACAAACTTTGCTATTTCTTCGCTAATTTTCATAGAACAAGGAAATGAAAACCATCGTTCAGGAAATCACACTGCACTCTATTAGCTATCTGTAACATACAGGAAGGCGGGTACAAGATTTTCTGCTCGCCTCCTTCCGAGCTTTGATTTTGCCAGATGCAGCTGAGAAGCGTGCGGGTGCCTTGCCACAAGATGGCACGATGATCTGAGCGATGGCCAGCTGCCGTCCCACTGCCACTGCCGCCCAGGGACAGCCAGCCCTGGCTCTGTCCCGCAGCTCCCGTTTGTCTTCTGCTGCGAAGAGCTGTTTGTTTATGTTCAGCCTCATTAGTCCTTGTTCTTACAGATGAAACGATGGTCCCTGCAGAGAAAATTCTGCTCTTTAGAAGGCTGAAATAAATACTAAGGCGAGACAATCGGTTGCTGACTATCACAGTTATGAGTTTGGTTTTTTGTAAAGAGCAGAATTGCTTCCAATGCCAGAGCTCCTGTAGAGTCTTCATTTCTGTTCCTAGTAGAGATTTTACTGTGGGTGTTACAATGCTGCAGTGCTTAGGTCTCTGTCAGTTAGAAAATTCCTCCCTGTCTACCTGTCTCTGCAGACCAGAGAAGTTATTTAGGTCTCTGACTTGATCAAGTTACTGTGTTTAATGAGTCACCAGCTGCGGGTGTCTGCATGCACGCTTTTGCCTGTAGCACTTGAGAGGGAAATTGAATTGCCTTTGCCCACTATAGAACTACATCAAATTAGCTCTCTTCTGTCAAAAGTTAAGAGTGCATGTGTGAACAGTTGCCACCATTCAGCTGATACGCACGCAGTAACTCAATCGCAGTAACTTGCTTGTGAGTCTGGACAACTTAGCTATAGCTACTTTTTGGTGTTTTTGAAGGCAAAATTTGTAAAAAGAGACTCCTGAGACTTGCTTTCATCCACTTGAATGTGCCTTTACGATATCCTTTAGGCTAATCAGAGAGTGCCCTGGTACCACATCACTGCATCTCATGATCATGTGTATAAAGCCTCTTTCTGAGCAAGACAATTAAAGATATAAAGAGTATTTGACAGTTTTGCCTATTTCTGTGGCCCCAGAACTATCTCTCAATCACCACCTTAGATGAAGGCATCATACAGGCAGCTGGTTTGCATGTGGTAGGAGAGGGAGGATAAGGATAAACACCTTTGCATTCAAACTGATGGATCTGCCTGCCAACACACAGCCTCAGGCGGCTGGAGTTGGTCCAATTACACAACTCCCCAGTGATTTTTCCTTCCATGGTACTAATGACAGTCCCTGGTGTGTAGTAATGCTCTTGTATGCTGCTATTATAATGATACCTCCTTACCAAAATCTCATGTAATTAACACACATACTAAATGAGTTTTGGTGGCTTTGCTTTTTAATTAGAAGCAGAGACCTCTGGTTTTGCGTAATGCAGATGCTTAGGCTTGGGAATACAGCTGCTATTATTCACGCTATATATATCTTTTCTCAAACCACCTCCCCCCCCCCCCCAAAATCCAGTCAGGATGAAGGGATCGCTTTGCTGATGGTGTACAGGCATGTGAGAAGATGTGCTCCCGGCTCTCAGGAACCTAACACATAGTTAAAGAACAATATTTTCTGTTGCTCTAACTGGTCACAGTCCCCTTGGCTTAATGCAATTTCATTTTTATACCTCCAAAAAATTTGGATTTAATACAGATATCTCAAGTAAATAGCAAATGAAAGGAAGAAATGTAAAGGCAGGGATAATGATCATGAGATCATGCAGTTTGATGGCCTCCAGAATACAGGCTAGAGTGCCAGTCTTGACAATGTTTCTTTTTTAATTCCTCCCAATTCTTTTATTTGCGTATAAGCCTCATGTAAGTTGGTGCATAGTTCATTTTTATAGATAATTTTTAACTTCTGTCTCTTTCAATTCTATACATGTATATTTATTCTAACTTGCAGCAGGTTGTTTTTAAGTGAATGAACATTGTCCATGATGTGTACTGTCTGAAACAAAAACCCAAGTGCTTGATAACATTTAGAAAGAGGAAAATGCAAAGAAAAGAGGAGGCCTGAGGCTAGCTGGCATTTTGCCTTCTCTGCCACATGTGCTGGTACCAGCTTAGATGCACTATTGTCCTTTTGTAAGTGGAGATTTACATCCGACTCTTATGGCCAGCATATGTAAAGGGAAGTGCAGGACCCACAGATCAGTTGTCCTCTCCTGTCTTAGCTTTTTTTGATCTCTCCAAGGAAGCAGATGTGAAGCTGGTATCTGGGCTGAGGCCCATGCTGTACATAATGGAGAGACACAGCTGTTCCCTGCATCTTTCCAGTGGATGATCCTAATGCTTCCCACAGGCTTGTGGGCAGCCAGCAACATGAAAAACCAGGAAAACAGCTCTCGAGAGGACACTTGTTTGCAGACATTTCTACAGATAAACTTCCCTGGAGCTAAGTTGTAAAAGGAAAATGGAGAGGTTCCCTTCTCGTGCAGCTAGGGCAGTCCCTTTATTGCTGATGTAAATAAATGGTTATCAGTTTAGCCAATGTAAATGCCGGCTTTCTTGGAACTGTCTTTTAGTAGTGTGGAGGGTTGTTGTGTTTTTGTTTTGTATTAAGGCAGTTGGGTTTGTTTTCTTTGTAATTCTCTGTTTTATTAATAATGCTGTAGCTAGACAGGACATAAAAAGTAAATTGTGTGTTCTTCTGTGGTTTGATAGCAGCCTGCACAGACTGTGTGATATCCCTCCCTCTGTTCCCTGTCATGCAATAAGCATTTCAGACTGGATTCATAAAATACTCTCTGATTTTCAGCAGACCAAATTCAGAAAGACAAATCTGAGATCATTAGAAGCTGGCTCTCAAAGGCGCTAAGTATAAGTGGTTCGCAGCAATGCCACCCTACTTTACAAGATCTTGTCAGAATGATAGTTAATGCTTTCGCAACACTCTCTTAAGGGGTATAAAACCACCTGGAGACAGGGCACATTGCCCGTCTGGGTGCTGTACCTCCTTGTTGACCACCTCTAGTGTTGACCAGCATGTTGATTCCCTTTTTTTAGATCCTCAGAGGCCTCGGGGTTATTCTCCAGGTAGCTCTTCCAGCTTCCAGGAAACTGGGGGCATTCTGTGTGTTCCAGAGTAGAAATCCTCTTTGCTGCAGCACTCCCCAGAACCAAGTATTTCTGCAGAAATCATGGGCTGTGCACCGTCTCTTTCTTTCAGTTTTGTGCCATCCTGGCAGGTATGACAAGGGGCAAGAGCCCACGCAGCCATCCTGCGTATGAGAGGCCTTCTCTGGTTTCTGGAAGACTTGAAGGAAAAGGCACTTTCTTGCTCTTCTCAGTAGCACTGATGTAGCACAAAGTTTTCTTTTCATGAGATTGCAGCGCTGTCTGGCAGTCAGCAAACCCCAATGACAGTAGCCGCCTTGCAGACCTACCCTAAATCGGCTATAACAAACCACTTGGTAACAAATTACTCTTTTCTCCAGTGATGTTATTGTTGACTTTTGAGGTTTTCCTAGCCCAAAAGGATCTTCCCCAGTAACCTCTGGACAGGTCAGGCTTGTAGAGAAACCTCAGAAACTCCAGTTTTCAAGCTTGCACAGAACCTGTTCAGGCCAGAAGTGCCTGTTGATTTATCATAGCTTTTAAGACATAGATCAGCATGCCATTACACAAATGTAGGGTAAAAGATGGTTCCTGCACTGTATGGCTGAAAAATGTCAGTCCACTGCCCTGAGAGATGAGTTTTCTTAAATGAGAGATGATTTTTTCAAAAGCAATAATCCCGACTCTGGAAAATATGAAAGCATTGTGCAGATTTGCTAAAGATTGCTGCTTTACTCAGCACATGTGAAAAAAGCCCTCCTGCCTCTGGATGCCCCAAGTATAAATAAAAGAGAAGTATTGCTCTGCATGTGCTGGTTCATCCACGAGCAGGTGAGAACACTTGTGCGTTGGTAAGAAGGGATCCTGCGAGGGTGGTAATCTCGTCTCGTTTGTTCTCTCCAGTGCTACAACTGTGAAGAGGAGGCCATGTACCACTGCTGCTGGAACACTTCCTACTGCTCCATCAAGTGTCAGCAGGAGCACTGGCATGCTGAACACAAACGTACCTGCCGCAGAAAAAGATGAAAGAGTTATTCCTCCCCTAGAAAACCACCCCGATGATTGCTATTCTCAGACACAGCGGTTTTTGTTTCCAAGAAGCCAAAATTGTTTAGAATTTGCTTCCCATTTTGCACCAGCCTTTAAACACTTTTCGTAAAAGAAATTTTGCACAGTAATTTCAATCTTCTGTTTAATGCTCCTCCAAAATTTTGTCGGCGAAATGAATTTAACATCTGTGGGAGCAGGTTACTTTAAATAATTTTGAACTAGAGGATTTGTTGCATTTTCAGCAAATTTTAAAACATTTTTAGGTTTTACAGAGATTTTAATCTTTAAAAACAGCAGATCTAAAAAGAAAAATCATGCAAGTTTAACAAAGGAACATTTAAAAACTAGATCTGAATGTAAGAAGTATAGAACTGTTTCAGAAAAAACAAAGCATACTACCTTGATGTAACATTTATTTCTTAACCTTGTTGAGCTGGTTTTGTTCAGCTTAATTTTACTGTTTAAAGGCATTATCTATTGGTTATACCAGTGGGTACATGATTGAATTTAGGGAACAGGGTTGACACAGCAGGTGCTAGTCCTGCGTATTTTTTCTTAAATATTTCCCAACTGTGTTTTATTTTCATTATTTCTTTTCAATATATAACTTTTATAACAAAATATTAGCTTTGATCTTGTAGTTTAAAATCACAGGGAACTGGGGTAATCTTTTACTGAGCTGGATCTTAGAGAAAAATGAATATTTAAATTTTGAAGTTTGCACATTTCATCTTTGTCCTAACATGAGTGCTTGTAACAAGAATAAGAAAAGCCAAAAAAACAAAAAAAACAACTACCTTTACTCATACATGGGATTATGAGGCATACAAATTTCTTTATTGCACCCCCCCTTCAGCCTCCCCAATCCAACATCATTTGACTGCCTATGATCTGGTGTCACCTGGTCCATTGTAACTTGATGATAAAAGGAGAAAAAGCACTTAAGTTTCACAGAAGCCGTTATGTTTGTAGTAATGGGTCATTGCCTAATAATGAGCTCCATCACTGTACTCAGAATGAAGAATAATGCATGTTAATTTTCTTGTATTAAAGATGCCGTGATTTGTAAAAAGTCTGTATTTTGCGGAATGTCTGGATTAAGAAGCATTACCAATAGGAATGGATCGATAGTTGAAAAATGATTTCTTTTTGTTTGTTTTATATATAGATATATGAATTGCATCCATGTTCAGAGACAATTTTTTAAATAGATGTAAAGCTTACTTAAATAGCTTTTCTTTTAAAGTGTCTCCGCATTTTAGTTTCTTTCAAAGATTGGTCTTAGACTGAGTCATACGCCCATTAATCATCCAGCTATTTTTTGAGAAGTTAGAGGAATAATTTGTAAATATTTATTTAGATCTTTGATATTTATTGAAAGCAATTACATGATGGAACGATGGAAGCTGAAGAATCAGGAGGAAAGCCTTTAAAAAAGTTTTCTCTAGGATTTGTCAGGGTCATTGTAAAGATGAAAATATAACTAAGACTTCTGTGAACTACCACTGAAATCCTGATCTTTTTTACTTACAGTGGTGATATAAGTTAATTGACTAGATACTGCCAAATAATGCCCAATATGTTGCAGAAATTAAGTGGTAAGCTGATTGGAAAAAATAGTAAGTAGATGGTAACTTGTATTACCACAGCTACATTATTGCCTGATAAATGTGTAATTAACTTTTGTCGCCTCTGTGTTGTGACTGTAAAACACTTCACAACTAAAAATCAATCTATCTTGTTCGATTACTTTACAAGTTCCAAAACTTCGATCCACCCCTATGAAAGCAAGTTATTGTGGAAATATTTTTGGTGTAAAATCATTCCAGAATATGTAATATTTAACTGATAGCTGCATGAAAGTAAGATTCGTGTTACTTTGGCTTTTTTGTCTCTGTTGACACGGTTGCACATTTCCAAGTTACTACAGCGTGAAAACTGTGTGTTTTAAAGAAAAAAAACAAAACAAAAAAAAAAAAAGATTGTGGCCTGGTTTTGTATAAGTTTTAGGTAAAATTACAATTGATTGTTTTAGGAATCATGATTTAAAATTAATTTTTCTGCAAATCATAAAGCTATATTAAAGTGTTGAGCTTAGCCACTATGCACATTGTAATTATTCATTGTGGCTGTCCAGTTTATGATGCATTCTGGCATTTTGTAAGCTGCTCTGACTAGCAATATATAGAGTCATTTAATGTGTTAACATTGGTTAATAAATGTATTTAAAAAAAACCTCACTGAAAGTGTCTGCGCTGATTTTGGCCAGTTGTCCTCACGCCCTTGGGTGGGCATGCATGTGGCTGCTATTTTTACTTGTCCTCACCCAGAAAGACGGGGGCCGTGGGTGGGGGAGCTGTGCCCGAACTCGCAGGGGCCTCGCTCCCGGCTCGAGGTGAGCTGGCAGGTCCATCCAAGGGCTTGAGCATTTAGCATGGCTCTCGGCACCCAAAGTCCATCTTTTCAGCCCGTTCAGGGCCAGCAGCCTCTGAGGGTTGCATCCGTCACGCTCTGGTTTTAATGCCAGGCCCTGCGCTGCCGGCAGCCGGGGTGGGACTCGCAGACCCCCCGCTCCCTGTGCTTCCTCTCGCCCCCAGCCCCACTCTGCCTCTTCCCTAACCCAGTCACCAGCCCTGAGCCTGCGCCTGTTATATAGTTTATTAATAAAATAATTCTATCTGGAGGGACTGAGAGGACTCTATGAATCCAGCTCCAGCCTGAAGGGCGGCAGCGTTGCTCTTACAAAGGCAGCCCTGAGAAGCAGCAGTCTCTTTCACTTATTTTTGAAGTCGGGACTTGCTGCCAGCCAGGTGCCCGAGGGAGCTGCTGCCCACCGGGCATGTCCTACAGCCACCCCCAAGAGAAGGGGCCATTTGGGAACGAGCCACAGGCAGGGCGCGTTGTCCTGGAGCCCCATCATCACTTCAGGGCTGCAGGAGGGACACCGTGGGAATTGGATTCTCTGTGGCAATTAAGAATTTCCCTGTGGGAATTAAGACCTGCTAGTCCTGGGGGAGAGGGGAATTATATTTTGAATATTTAAAGATCCCTCAGAAGTTTTTTATTATTTTACTATCCAAACTTTTCTGTTCTTACATGAGTCATAGCATTTTACCTGAAAGTGCAAATTTTATTCATTCATCTTGATGAAACTCGATTAAATACAAATAACCAGCATAGTGCGTGTATTACAAATGAATCATTTATGCTTAATCAAGCTGGCAAAGCAGGATCAGGAAGCAGCATCCTCCTCCTCCAGCTCCCTTTCGCAGACCTTCTCCCCTTTCGATGACTGTGGTCAGCCTCCAACCACAGCGCCGCTCACCAGCACCCCCCTGGCAGAAATCCCTGGTGGAAACACTCGCCCCACTCCCCTCCCCACGTGCATTTGACCGGTTCAGGTGTCACCAGTGGGGCCGGTATCGGGACCAAACAGGTTAAATGCTTTGGAAGTGCCACGGTAGCTTCCCACTCTCACCGCTTAACAGGGGTCCTCTGTGACCTGCTGTACCCGATCACACACCCATGCTGGGCCCTGTCACTGCCACCCCTGCAAAGCAGAGGAGAATATTTGTCCTTGCACTGCCCCAAACCTGCAAATTTTCTTCCACCAGCAATATTAGGCTGAGCAGGAGTTCCTCTGAGCTGCTTCATCTTCACCCCTGCAGACAGGGCTATACCTTAGTCTTCCTAGACCACCAGTCTTAAAGGCTTTTTATGGTTTGCTTTTCCTATTTTTTATCATTATTATGATTATTTTTTTAATGATTATTAATTTTAGCTCTGCCTATTACTTTATTTTAATAAGGAGGAGCAGTGGTTTCTGCCTCCTGCTTCCTTTAGGTGGAGTGAGCTGCCCGGCTCAGAGCTTGTTTGCCTTTCCAGGTCTTAAATGACTGAGTATGTGAAATATGTTTGGGATTTGTTACCGGTAGTTAGAGGCTACCCAGCCAATTTTAGCCTTACTGAGTGAGAGCACATATGTGACCTGTGCATATGCTTTCCAAATGCTTCCATAAATCGAGTTGGGGGGGGGTGGTATCAAAACCAGAAAAGCCCATCTTGCTTTGTTTCATGTTAAGGAAATTCAATTGTAAGTGGAAAGGTCCATCCGTTTGTGAGAATAATAGAGTATTTTTGGTTTTAAGTGGGAGATGTTGATAGCTAATGTAAAAGAAAAAAACCAACTGTCCTGGACCTTCCAAAACCCTGAAAAAACTGTCATATTTTATCTTAATAAAACCTATTTCCAGAGGCTCAAAAGTACATTAGACTCAGTAATGCTCTTCAAAAAAAAAGAAATGCTGGGTTGCTAAAGGTTCAAAATTGTAAAATCAGAAAAAGAAAGAGAACCCAGTGAAAATTAACCCTAAATTGCCCCTCCTGCTCCCCATGCCATGCCTGACCAGGGACCCCTTCTGCCCCATGGCCCTGGAGCCAGTAGTGATGTGCAGAAGGACACCTTCAGGCAGGGCAAACAGTGATGCAGGGGCTGAAATTAAATACAGCGTCTGCTTTGCAGATAATTTTTGCATAGAAGGGGACTAATAATTGAAGATAATACAGAAGAAAGGCCAAGAGAGCGAGAATGGGCCATGCTAAAAGGCAGAGCGATGTGTTTGTTTACGAAGCCACTGGCCAGTTTCTGTTAACTCCCTGGAAGTGAAATCTAAGCTGGCGTAAAGCTTCAATGGAAATAGGATTTGCCCCAGAGAAGTACCTAAAAATAAACCTGAGTTCTGCATAGAGAAGATGCTGTGAAGCTGGTTATACAAAATCCTTTACTAGTGTTTGGAAAAGGACTTCTGCAGCAGAAAACAATGTTTACTAGTAAAGCCAGAGCACTGTTTTATTTTTAACAACTGCTTTGTTAATGGGAACAGTCTCTTTCGCAGCCAGCCACTGCAGGTGGCTCAGGTCTCTGCTTCTCCTCCGCTCGTGCTCCCACGGGAAGAGCCTGTGGGAGCTGGCTCTGTGTGGGGCCAGTGCTGAGCCACGATCCCACTGTGCCTGGCCACAGCAATGGGGTTTTGTCCCTTGTAAAAGGGTCTTCAAGGTGAAAAATGGCTCCATTAAAAGCAAAAAGGGAATCGGTGCCTTGCACACTGCAGCTCTCAAAGTCCCTGTCATCAGAAAAGAGGGTTTTGCCTGGTGTGGGCCAATACGCACACCTCGGCTGCTCAGGGCACCCTGTTAACTGTCCTTCTTAGAAGGAATAAGAGCTGTTTTCCACACTAGAGAGCTGTGCAGGTCTGGTGTGCTCTCAGGAGGGAGAAAAATGAGGCATCCAAACCCCAGGGGCACAGGCAGCGCGGCGCAGGCAGGGAGCTCCTCTGCTGCCTGTGCTGAAGCTCAGCCCCCACCAAGGAGCAACACTGGCTCCTTCCCAAAGAAAAAGCACAGCCAGAAAGTCTGCCATGCATGCCTTATGCACTAGAGAGAGAATTTCTTTGGCTGGCACAACACTTGACTGAGTGACAGAGCCTTTCCCCGTTTTTTCACAAGTCTGTAAAAACCATGAATGCCGGAAAGCCTTTTATTTTTCCCCTGAAGAACCAAAAGATGTGCAATTCAGTAATGCAATTGCTTGTTACTTTTTCCTGCAGACGCTGGAGCCAGCAGCGTTTTAACTCTGGGCTCCCTAATGCCAGCAGCAGCCGGAGCAGTGGGCTGCTGCTCCGTGCTAACTGAGCTGTTGTGAGTTGGCGCTGGATGCTAAGCCAGAGCCCAGGACCACTCACTCCTTCTCACCAGCAGCTGCATGGCCACTGAGTCTCTGTGCAGTATTGTGCTTGACCAACCTGATCTCCTTCTGTGACCAGGTGACCCACCTAGTAGATGAGGGAAAGGCTGTGGATATTGTCTACCTGGACTTCAGCAAGGCCTTTGACACTGTCTCTCATGGCATACGCCTTGAGAGGCTGGTGTCTCATGACAAGTGGCTGGATGGAGGAGCCCAGAGGGTTGTGGTGAATGGGGTGAAATCCAGTTGGCGGCTGGTCACAAGTGGTGTTCCCCAGGGCTCCATACTGGGGCTGGTTCTGTTTAATATCTTTATCAATGATCTGGACAAGGGGATCGAGTGCACCCACAGTAAGTTTGCAGATGACACCAAGTTGGGAGGGAGGGTTGATCTGCTCAAGGGTAGGAAGGCTCTACAGAGGGATCTGGACAGGCTGGATCGATGGGCTGAGGCCAATTGTATGAGGTTCAACAAGGCCAAGTGCCGAATCCTGCACTTGGGTCACAGCAACCCCATGCAGCGCTACAGGCTTGGGGAAGAGTGGCTGGAAAGCTGCCCAGCAGAGAAAGACCTGGGGGTGCTGGTTGACAGCCGGCTGGATATGAGCCAGCAGTGTGCCCAGGTGGCCAAGAAGGCCAACAGCATGCTGGCCTGTATCAGAAACAGTGTGGCCAGCAGGAGTGGGGAAGTGATTGTTCCCCTGTATTCGGCACTGGTGAGGCTGCACCTTGAGTACTGTGTTCAGTTTTGGGCCCCTCACTACAGGAAAGACGTGGAGGTGCTGGAGTGTGTTCAGAGAAGGGCAACCAAGCTGGTGAAGGGCCTGGAGCACAAGTCTTATGAGGAGCAGCTGAGGGAACTGGGGTTGTTTAGTCTGGAATAAAAGAGGCTGAGGGGAGACCTCATCGCTCTCTACAACTACCTGAAAGGGGGTTGTAGTGAGGTGGGTGCTGGTCTCTTCTGTCAGGTGGCTGGAGATAAGACAAGAGGAAATGACCTCAAGTTGCAGCAAGGGAGATTTAGGTTGGGTATTAGGAAAAATTTTTTTACTGAGAGGGTTGTCAAACACTGGAGTGGGCTGCCCAGGGAAGTGGTTGAGTCACCATCCCTGGAGGTGTTCAAAAAGCGCGTAGACAAGGCACTTCAGAACATGGTTTAGTGGGCATGGATGATGGTTGGAATCGATGATCTTGAAGGTCTTTTCCAACATAATGATTCCATGATTCTATTTGGATGAGTGCAATGCTGCACTTGCAAACAAAAAACCCCAAGCCTTGGAGACTGTATTTCACTCCAGTCAGCGGGGTGACGTTGGGTTTTTGGAGCCCAGAAGGGGAGCAGGAGGCAGCTCACACAGCCGGTCCCTGCCCCGCAGTGCTGGATCTGTCCTGCGCTGCCACCAGCTCCAGCTGAGAAAGCTCTGAGCCACCTCAAGACTGGCCCCGTGCAGGAGCCTCCTTTCGAAAGCTATTGAAAATAACAAGCATCAACTGCTGCAGGAAAGGCCCACGCAGGGAAAAAGCAGCCAGAAACTCACGTTTAAGAGCTACAGGCCTCCCCGAACATCTCCAACCCAACCTGGCACCCTTTAGCCCTTGCAAGCTGCCTGGTAGGGCCCAGCCTGTGCCTGCAGCGAGCCCTCCCTTCCCAACAGCATGGCACGGCTGCTGACTCGGCAGTCCCGGCATCAACGGAGGGAGCACACCTGCCCGCTCCTCCAAAATCATCAGTGCCACCCCCTCCTTCCCCCAAAACCCCGCTCGCTCCTTTGACTGCTGGGCCTTAGGGAAAGCTTAACCACGGTGCCCACAGAGCCACACAGACAGCCCTCTGCCCCCAGTGCGGGGGTGAGCTCCATCTCCGGACCGGGCTTTCTCCCGGGCATGACACCCATGCCCAAAGCCTTCCTCTTCAGCAGAAGGCTCCTGGCGGGCTACCCTCTCTGTACAGAATTAGCTGCAGAGATATAACCTATTTACAGGCTTTTCTGGTAAGAGCTTGTTCAGAATTTGCCAATTCTTCACCTCATCTTGATCTGTGGTCAGGACGTCCCAGGGCAGAGGGAGCGGTTCCATCTCTCCCACCTACTGCGATCACCATTTGGTGCAGCAAAGTGGTGTTCAGAGTCCCCTGTCCTGCAACAGCCCTTGCTTTAAAAAAAAAAAAAAGGCTGAATTTTGATTTAGAAACTTGTTTCTACATGTTAGTGCTCAGCACCTCAGACCAAAATTTGTGACATTTTTATGGTGGTTTGAGGTCCTCCAGCTTGTTGACTGATTGAGTACCCAAGCCTTGAGAGCTCCTGGAGCTTGGAGGAACTTTGCTAAATAGCAGCTGCTTGTGGCTGAAATTCAAAAAGTGATGTATCAGCAGCTTTTGGAGGAGGAGGAGGTGGAGGACCAAGAGAAGGAGGCAGAGGAGGAGGAAGAGGAAGGCCATTTTCATTAGCCCATCCAGAAGTCGCAGTAGGAAGACAGGGTGGCAATTTGGTACATGAGTGAAATCTGTCCTTTGGCATGTCGACACCGTAGATCTTTTTAACAAAGATACTTTACGACATGATGGCAGTCACTGCGGACTCTGCAGGATGTGTAGCTCAGCTGTAGGGTTAGAAACACCCATCAGGACACTCCTGAGCATCTTTCACATGGACCAACTCTATGATTTCTATTAACATGACTTCACTAGGGCTGAGTGGGTAAAAGAAGTGCAGAACTGGATCCAAAGGAGTAACAATGGGATTAAGGGCAAGGGAGGGATTTTTTTTGCTTTGACTTTCTTTTATTCTCTACCTTTTTATTTTTCTTAGCAACCTTTTAATCTGTGGTTTGGTTGGCTCAATCCTGTGTTCAGAGCAGGAATGCTCCTGTGCAAAGGCACTCACAAAGAGCAGAGGAAGTTCTCCAAAGGCATTTTGTGGAGCAAACACTGCCCTGAAGGGAATTTCAGCCAAATTTCTTACCAGTTACTGAACTTGAGTTCATTGCACGATCACATCCCTCCAACCTCAAAGGTCACGTGCGGCTCCACTGGTGCCACAAAGCAGGGCTTCTCGCCTCACTCGTCCCCCATGGAGCACACCGGGATTGAGGTGCTCCTCCAGCCCGGCTTTCCCCCATGAACTGGGGTGCATGGTATCAGCTCCGTATTAGCTGAGCGGGACCAATCGTGCTGAACTTCAGAAGAGCCCTCTGAGATGCTTGTGTACTTCCTAACGGGAACCATACGGGCACGTGCGGTGAGGAAACCGTGTAATTCCTGCCGCTCTTTAAGGCCCCTCATGAAAATGCTCTCCCTTTGAGATAGATTCGAACCATATTCAAAACCGAAATCAAATGTGGGTTCAGGGATTTTTTTAGACGATAATGTGATGTGCAGGTCTGCACCGAGCAAGTGCTCTCAACATGTCCTCTAATTATTATACTTCCTGTGGCTCAGCATTTCCAAATCAAAACTGGATAAATAGAACAAATATATTTTACCTAAAATTAAGTCAAACTGCCAATGAGACCAATTGTAACCTGCATTTCTGCTTGCTTTCTCTGACACTTACAGTTCGTCACGTCTTGGACTGACACATTGCAGTCTGCCTTTGTCTCTCTCCTGCAGATGGGCTGGCTTTATTGTGCTGGAGAAATAAATAGTGCTGTTTGTTAGTTGAAAGTAAAAAGTGCAATGAAAGTGCACGTGTCTGCAGGCATACACAGCAAGAAAGCAGTCGCACAGTTTTCGCGGTGAGGCTACAGCCCTGTTATGTGATCCACTGGAAATGGGAGCATTTTAACAAAAGTTTTAATTAAAAAAAAATCTGGGTTTTGTTAGAAAATTTTCAAAATTGAGTCATCTCTAATAGTCATTTTATCATGGCTTAAAACAGCAGTTAAAAGCCTCTTGTTCTGTTAAAAGACTTTGCCCCAAGATGGAACATATATGTCCACCCTTTGAACGAAAGGCCGAGGCCACACTTCATTTGCTTTTTTCTTTCTCTTTACTAACCAAAGAGCTGTAAGAGGAAGGAAGACCTTAAACGTTCCCCGTTCAGTTTTTGCTGGACCTACACCCTGGTCTGGCAGGGTGGGCTGCGGGTTTCCGTGACCGCGGACACCCGGCGCCTGCCCCTGCGACACGTAGGCACCTTCTCGCTGTGCGTCTCCATTGCTGCCCCGTGCAGGCAGCTCACCTGGGCTGAGCCGCCGTGGCTGCGGCGTGGGCATGTGCACGGCTGTGAGACCCTGCAAACGCACTTGAGCGTGCAGTGGGGAGAAAAGTGGGCACGCAAAAAAAAAAAAAAAAAATCCTCCTATGGATTTCAGGAAAGTATCCAAAGCCAAATGTTTGTGAGAGGCATCCTAGAAATGTTAATGAGCACGTGCGTCTGCAATGGAAAGTTTAATTCCTTTGCATCTCCTCGGCCACTGATTTCCTTTGGGCAGTTGTTGGCTCAAATTCTTGTCTTCTTCTGCTCCGTGAATGCTGGCCATGCCATACTCCCCCCCTTCCTTGCTTCATGGAAACATTATCTTCTTCTTGCATGCAGCTGCTCTTACCCTAGTCTTCTCTCAGCACTTCCCTGCTTCAGTCCTGCCTTTTCCCTAGTACAGACCTGGGGTTTTTTTGGGGTTTTTTTTGTTTTTCTTCTTAATTTTCCTGAACCTTTCAGGTTGGGATAGCCTCTGACCTTGTCTTGCACCATGTCTGTCCTCCTACCTCCATACATTTCCTCTCTTGGGTCTTACCCCAAAGCCCCTTGGCTGGTTTCAGCAGGTGGTAGTTCATACAAGCCTCCAGACTGAATGTGGGGCTAAGCACAGCAGGGCTGTGTGTCCCAGCCCCTGGAGCTCCCAGATTTGAAATGGGCTCACCTAGGTGAGAAAATTAAAATGTAGCCACCTAAAATTAGGTGCCCGATACCACTGAGGTAGATAGATAGTCTCAATTGCTTGACCCTCACCTCCACATGCACGATCTTCTCTTTTCTGGCCTTATCTCCCATCTACACCAAATGCTCTTCCTAAACCTGCCCTTCATTTTTGGCTTCCTCCACTGGTGTCCTCTTCAGCCGGGATGGCTCAGTACAGCTCTTCCCTCAGTGCCCCTCCACGGCAGCTCCAAACCTTTCCCACATGCTGCCACTCACGTTTGGAAGTCCTTCCCTGTCGCGGTGCTTCCACCGGCTTCCTCCCCCGCTTCAGACCCCTCCACACTCCCTTGCGTGAAGCCTACCACTGTCGATCTACCAAAGCATGAAATTAAAACAAGATCAAGTTTGGGCCTTTAGGATCAACCCATTAACTGGCCATAGCTGTCCAATATTTTGCAATATTTTTTAAAAATTATTATTAGTTGTGCTGTGGGATCCCTGGGGAAAAACTTTGGTATTTCCCCCCCTGGGTGAATCATGCAGAATACAATAGTGCTTTGGCTTTGAAGCAATCTTGTCCGTGCAGATCAGAAAGAAGTGTAAGAGCACTCCTGGTGCCGTTTTGCTGGGTAAGAAGAGGAGAGCTGCTGTCACCAGGATGTTGTGATGTACCTCAGTGAGGTACATCACAAATGAGGCAAGCCTTGAGAGGATTTCTGGACCGGCTTTAAGGCGATACCACTCAGAAGAGAACAGAAAAACCCTGGAAAGGAAAGCCCGTTTATCCAAACCGTGGTGAGTGAGAGCTTTTGGAAATGCGGGCTGCCAAATGAAGCACTCCGGATACCAAAAAGTAACTCAGGTTGAACTTTTCTGTTTTATCCCCAAATGAAATGATCCATTTCTACTTTCAGAATGTAGAATCGGGTTACGTTTTTTTCCTCTTCAAACCTCAGCCAGTTTTAAGCAAAAAGTTCTTCTATTAAAAAAACCAACCAACCAACCAACCAATTCAAAATCAGGGTTGGCTCTTACCCTGGGGACAGTGGGGTCCAGCCCCACTGGGATGATCTTTCTGGGCTTTACCTCTCCCCACACTGCCCGTCCAGCCATGGCCCACACCAGCGCCCAGCCCAGACCCCCCCAAAACCACCTGCACCCCCCGTGCAAGAAGCCACAGCAGGGATTTGTATCCCCAAGGTTGCAGAGAGGGGTCTGGACTGCTGGGGCTGACTGCAGAAAGCTGTGCTGGTGGAAGTTAGCAGTTCCCCCCAAACGGCGCTCTCCTGTGATTTTGTTCCCAAGGTGACTGGCGAGAATTTGTTGTTGATCTCTGTGCATGTCCCCCCCTTCCTGCCTTAGATGATAATGGTGCATAAAGCAAATTTTTGTGTTGAAAAACACACACAAAAAGCTGCAAGGTCTTTTATCAAGCTTTTTTCCAGTTCGTACCTTGTTATATCAACCTGATAATGAATAAATTATACTGTTCTTATTGTACATTACTCTTCTAACCCTACCGCAATTTTTTTTGTTGTTGAGATTCCCCACCAGCTTTTCAGCGTTATAGCCACCATTTGCCAAAATGATTTTTAAAATGTGTACTTGATTTTGACCTTTTAAAAGTCCTCATCACCATTAGCATAAAACATCAAAACCCTTCCATTTTTTTAAAGAAAATGATTTGTAAAATTGAATTGAACTACTGCTGTTCTGCCACCCTCTTCCTTCTGTCACCCCTAACTTGCCCTCTCCCTCCCACAGTTTTCGGGTTACACCCTCTGCTCTGGAAAATTGTGGGTCCTCTAACCTGCATGTGATGAGCAACCTGAAATTTAAGCCATTGGAGATGGGATTTTATACCCTGAACTTCTTGGATGGGCTGCCAAAGACATGAGGCCTAGGAATTTCACCCTTTGAAATCCCATTTGGAAAATCAGAGCTATGGCCAAATCTCTTCTCTGGGGATGCTGCTACTCAGCAGCTGGCAGCCAGCTCTGAAACAGGTATTTTTGGAAAAGGCCAATGGAAATAGGCAGATCGCATTTCCTGGTGGTTTTATCTGGTCGTCCAAGGCTTCTGAATTGATACAGACGTTCTAGCCCACATGTGTGACCAAGCAGTTACCCACATATTTCCACTGGCAGAAAGCTCCAGCAGAGATGAAACATCTGGATCAATAACTTAAGTAAGTGACTGATTAGTAGTATGTTGGTACCAAGACCTTGCAACAAAAGTGATAAGTGACAAATTTGAGGAGTTTTACAGTACTAATGCTTGTTATTGCTTCTCACAAAATGTTACCAAGCTTACAATAATCTTTACACTTTCAGCAAAAATGTGAACAGTATATTTGAATATATTAAAAAGAATTAAAAAAACATTTCACAAAAAACATTTGTTGCCATATGAAAGTCTTTCAGCAATAAATGCCCACACCAGTATTTAAACATTGTTAAAAGTATAATGATTTGTACTAATAAATTATGCAACAAGAGAGGTAAACAAAATAAAATTACAGTATAGCTCTCCATGTTCCTCCACTGAGCGTTTGCAGCTCTCGGAAGCTCCATTTTAGGTGACTAATTAAGAAACCGATATTTTCAGAGCAACAAAAATAAAAGCTTTTATTTGTTCATTTGAATATAAAACAGGCGTTATCACAGATGTACAAAGCGTACTGGTGGTTTAACATACAAGAAGGTTGCTGTCCTTTGCACATAAAAATTTTTGTTTGAAACTGTGATTGGCTGAGTTACATGAATTTCTCTAACCAGTCACCACACTCTATGAAATAACGCTGCTAACATTCAACTGATAAAAGGGACAGTCTTCCCTTGGGTAAAGTGTCAAGCAGGATTAAATATATATAATAAACAAGCACCATGAGGAATCTGCTCCTGTTTGATTAGTTTTGTGTTTAAATGTTCATTGTGTACCCTCTTTTTTTGTGCATGTGCATCAAGTTGATTACATGGTTTTGTCTGACTCCAAAAGCACAAGGTCACAAGACAAACATTTTATACATTCTCATGAATGGTTTATCTACAGTACAGTTTCTAATACAGAACAATCCTTCTTTATTGCTCAGTCTGATGGTGCTTAAATGTTTCCTTCCTTTTGCTTGCACAACAAAACCAGAAACTCAGTTTATCATTTCTCTTAACTCAGGATTTAACAACCACGGATGACAGGTTGCAGAAGAGAGCTGTTATTAACTGCGTTTCACAACTGCATTGCAGTTCTTTTATTCTCTACAAATGCAAAGTTGACTTCGTGAAGGTTAAAGTGATGCTTTGAACGACAGCGAGATTTGTTTTGCAGTACTGAGATCAGCGATAGCAGGACTTCACAAGTTAGTTCACACACTGCAATTATGTTTGTAATCAATCAACATCTTGTCTGAAACCTTACAACAACTTGCCATTAAGAACAGATTTTATTCTTTTTAGGGAGCAGAAGATGAATTTGACAAAATATAGGATTGGTCTGCAGAGCATGAATAGGGTTATTCACAGGACAGTGAAGGCAGAAAGGATGGTCTGAAAGAAAACGCGTCTGACATGGCAAGATGCTCTGTACTGTACATGCAGACTAAAACGTCCCTACCTTTTAAAAAGATTTTAAACACCCAGCATTGAGACTCCCTTATACGTGATATAAACATGATTACATTTGCCCTGCAACAATCTTAGTCATGCATATCCGGTAATGAGAGCCAGCACATGAACGTCATTTGGGACAATAAGAAAAGCATTCTTGGACTGCAGCTGGTAAATCCCACTCTTGATCACAAACAGGTCAATTCAGTTACAACCACATGAAGGAAGGGGAAGATTTTAAAAAAAGGGGTACGGGGTGCAGGGAAGACAACAGAACTGGGGAATCAAACCTCTTTTTTATCCAAAGGTAGTAAAATGAAGGCAGCTGTGATGCATGTTTTCCTACTCTTCTCCCGTGATGGCCTCAGATCGGAGACCGCGGGACTCCTCCGTTCTTTAAACAGGCAGATCGGTTCCTCTGATGTTTTAATGCGTTTAGGGACTAGTTAGCAGATGCACGATTCGTGCCAAAACGGTTGTAGTGACTGTACGCTCCTCTGTGTTAAGGAATAAATTAAAGACCATCGAAACAATCGTTTCCTGTAAATGTAAACTGGATGCATTGGCCACCGAGCTATGTGTCCTAGCTGAGAGGCAAATTGATAACTCTGTGCAAATAACCCCAAAACTTTTCCTTATAGCAATAAAAACACCAACTAAAACAATGAAAAAAATTGTGCAACAAAGTTCTGCAGCTAGACAACAGTGCTATTCCTCAACCTGCCTTTTCTAAGTCTAACAAGTGTATGCACATGCCAGCACGAATATTTATTGTTGCCTCCATGGCAAAGAAAAGAAAATTATTGTAGTGCATTTTTAGTCTTAAATTCATTCACTGCCTTAAAGGCAGCAATAATTCCACTTGCTGGTATCTAGAGGATTCTTTTCGACAGGGATACTTAGCAATCCAGGATTGCTTTTTTTTTTTTCTTCAAAAAATTTGTGAGTAACATTTGATTATCTACAGTGGGAGACACCATGCAAGTGACAAGTACTGCATTTTAAACTTTAAAATCTTTTGTCATTAGTGAATTTATATTTCATATATATATATTTGATGTGATACTATCCACTCAAGATAATACAACACTTTTTTATATTAGCAAACATTTCAAGAGTTTAATATTCTTGAATGTTTTTCTCTTTTATACTTCTAAAGAGATCAAAATAAATTAAACGTTTTGTACATAATTACAGAAGAAGTAGTTAACTTATTTTATCTTTTTAGTTTAGTACAAAGATATTTGCAAGTTCATTGCCGAAATACACCTTATTTATAAATTTCTTCCATTATAACGCTAACAGCAAAGGCTTTGGCCTTTGGGCTTTCCAGCATCTCCAACAGAAAGCTGCAAGATCTCTGATTGAAAGGTGCTACTTTGGGTATTCTCCTCGTACCACTACGTAGTTTCCTAACATGTGGGATCTAAAATGGCTTAAGTTAGTAATGGATCTGTATTCATCAGCTTTTTATGACATATTAAAACAAATGAAGAAAACAATTATTTGTATTAGTATGCAAATTGTTTTAAAAGAATCCATTTGGAGGGCAGAATAAAAAAAAAAATCTACTTCAGCTTACTTAATGTAAAATACAAAGCCACATTTACTCAAAAAGCAGTATTGTCCAATAAGCAAAAAAAAAAAAAAAAGTTTAAAATGGGCTTTTCCAACACACTGAAGGGCCTTACCCCATAGTCCTTCTTTTTTAAAATTTAGTGGTAAAAGAAAACATTTCACATTTTATTTCCTGCCAATCGTGACTGCTTTGAAAAGTCGTAATAGAAACAGTTCCATTCTGATGAGTGTCAGCATCTTATCTGCACACTTTTTTAGTGGACACCAAAAAATTTTATACATCTATAGTAAAGTCCATGGAAGCTTTAAGGTACAAGACTACATGTTGTAGGCCACATAGATGGGATCTAGCTGGTCTGCCAAAAATCCATCTCGTAGGTGCATACGTTGTTTCTCTCCACGGGAGTTGATAGGAATTACACCAATGTCCACAACCACCACCACCCCTACAATCAGATAGTGTTCCTCCAGGACCACGTTAGTGACCAAAGGAACCAGGTCCAAAGCTTCTTGCTCCGATCCATCCAGCTCAACCACAACAACCAATAAATTTGTCCAGGTAAACACCGCACTGGAATGAAAGAAAAAATTAGTATTAATGGTGGGGTTTTTTTACCCATTTCATTTTTTTCCCTTTTCATTCTGCCTTGGGTTACCTTTTGTTTCACAAAGTGTAAGTAGCAAGCGAGAACATGTCTGCAGGCAGGGGCAGAAGAACAGCCCCACTAGCTCTCACTTTAATATTGCTGCAATACTAAGTATTGGGCTAAACTTCCCAGAAACTCAAGTCTAATCCCTGCCTGTCATGTAAGGAGGTAGTTCCCTTGGAAGCCAGAGAACTGTCACAGTGCTGCTGTGTTCATGAAGGCATGCGTGAGCAATGTGTGGGTGGAGGTGTCTTCGCTGGAGTTTTTTGAAGAGCAGCCCAGAAGAGCAAAGGAGGTTAAAAGAGGCGGCACCAAAAGGAACAGCAGGAACATAGTCCGAGCTGAAAGATCTTTGGGATAAACTCTGCCGAGCGAAGGGGTGCGGAGCCCTGTGAACATTTAGACAGCATACTGCAGGCTGCACGAAGGTCCCCGGGTGGCCAGGGAGGTGACTTCCTCACTTGCACGGTGCTAGGCAAAAATGGCTACGTGCCTTCTGGACTGGACTGGCTGCTGTCCAGGCAGGTCAGAGCTTAGCACAAAAGAGCTGCGATTCTTCTGGACCAACTGGTTTACACAGAAATAAGCAGTGTCTCCATCTGTTTTATTTCGGCTGTGTTTTATTTCTGTTGGGCTTAAGGGGACAGGAGTTTTTACATTCCTTACTAATGGGTGAGATGGTCAAGGGAACACCTTTATCACCAGTATCTCCTCTTTACTAAAAGAACTTCGTAAAACCCCCAAATTTTGCTTAAGCCCTTGAGCCGAAGCAGGTAAATTTTGGTTTCTGCTACTGGGCATCTTTTCTGGCTACGGATAATGCATTTATCCTTCCAAATCTGGAGGCTGGGAGGGTATGCAAGTCTGGTGTATGCTTCACTCCATCCTCCTCCCCACCTCTCAAATGCCTCCAAAGCCTCTGAAGTCTCACAGGAGGTCAGCAGGACTGAGGCTCCACAAAGAGCAATCTCATTCTTCCTTGCAGGTGTTTAAGACACAGACGATGGTTATTTCTTTCTCTAACTTACTCCATAGCATAAATAATAATATTCTACACATGTAACTCATACATCAAACCCTGTACTTTACTCTCCTTTACCTTATAAAATCACTGGATAATTTTCCAGAAGTGTCTCAAGCATATGCATCTTAAAGTTAGAATATATTATGTATATAAGCCAACTTCAAAAAGAGCTGCTTATCCTAAGGTTGATACTTGACTGAGACAGAAGTGCACTGTTTTAGTCTACTAAGACAATTCTGTAAATCCCTGTACTTTGGAAACATATCTTACTTTGCCCAAAAGTTAGTCATGAAAATGTGCTCTGTGTTGATGCTTAACAGAATGGATTTTAGGAGAAAAGTACTTACTATTAAAAAAAAATTCATTTTCAGATCCTGCTGAAGTACTAGTTGAATTCTTATGTGCTTATTGATCTGGAAAACTAATGGGCAGCCAAAGCAAGGCTGTGCAGGCTTTTGACTTAGTACTGCTATGAAACGAATTTTAATTTGTAATTATGTTTTCACAGACATTCTAGTAAGTTTTGATTGATGCTGAATATTAGCAAAGTGAAATATCAGTCTGCACGGGTGACCATCTCCAGAGAGGCCCTAAAATTTTTATGGATTGCTGTACAAACATCTAAATTAGTATTATATATATTTTAACAAAAAAGTCTGGGGAGGTTTTATTAAAATATAAGTTAGCACTTGAAACCATGCCTTAAATATACTGTTGGGAAAGCAATTAATGACAAGATTCAGGAGCAGGTCCCTAAAACATGGCTTAGGAGAAGTTAGTTTGTCTGGGTTCAGAAGACTGATTCCCAAAACCTTCATGAAGCTTCTATTAAGTCCTAGAGCCACTGACACTTCTAAGAGGGTTTCAATTTAATTTAAAACTCATTTCTTATGTCATGCTTCTAACTCACTGCTGACCACAGTAAGTAAAAGGAAATATTGCCCTTTATGTTCTCACCAGCTGAGATGAAGATATATTGGCCAGCACTATCACTTATGAATACATTAACTTTCTAGCCCTGATGAATAAAAACCCAACCAAACCAAACCAGAAAACTAGGGACCCAGGAAGGCTGCACTTTCTCATGAAATTATGGAGTCACACCCAACAGATGCAACACAGCCAATGCAGCCAATGCACTGATCTGGGAACGGCCCCTCTTGCTGCTTCCATCCCACCAAATGCTTCAGGAAAAGCAAGAAGTTGTTGAAACACCTCCAGAAGAGAAAGAGGCCCATAACGTTTTTCTTCTCCAAATACCTTGTGTAGCTTTACCTATTTGTCATTATGCAGAGAGAGAAAACCACTTCTTAGCAAATTCCAGGAAGCTATGTTCTGTTCCTCTTTCAAGGGTTTGAAGTTTAAATGAGTTAACAATGTGCTTTAATTAAAACACATATACATACATTATTTCTCAAGATATTTTGCAGTATCAGAAACAATTTAAAAAATGTCTGCTGTAGTTACACATCATAATAAAACCAGACTGTGCCACTCTTTTCATTTGTTACGTACTGAGACACAGGAGGTCTAGAGTCAGCAGTTGTTGATTTTGTGCTCAAATTGCTTAAGACACAATAATAATTTTAAATGACCTTTTAGATCTGATCCTCAATGACAGAAGTTGCACAGCAGGATCACGTGTCAGTCAACAAGTCACCACCTTCCTCAATATTGTTAAATGTTACAAAATAAGCATGTGTTTTTTGGAAGCTGAGGCTATTTTTAGAAACTATTGACTGGACATTCCCAGTATCTTTGTTTGCAATAGGTAATGATGCAGTTAAATCCTTAATGGGTCATTGTAACCAAAACAACAGCAGCCTCCACCAAGAACAGAGGCTCATGCCCCTGTCCAAAGAAAGGCATATACGAAGTATATATAAAAAGAAAGATTTAACTGGCTATTATTTTGTCAAGGAGTGTTTCACAAAGACAAGAGGATCTCTAAGAGAAGCTGAAAGAGAAGTTAAGTGAGAAAAGTCAAGGCCAGTCATGACTAGGACTATGAATGAAAACTCCACGATGGTCGCTTGAGAGAGCTATTGGGCTGAGCACTGGTTAGGAAGACATTGGGAACCATGAGCAAACCAGATGTTGTTGCTCCAAACTACTGTGTGTCCATTTTCTGCAGGGACCACATCAGAGAAATACCTAACTCATTAGCAATCTCTTTTCTTTGAGGAAGAAACAACCCTCAAGACTTTCAGGTTTTGCCTTTAGGCAATAGTACAGTATGTTTTCTGAGATCTTACTCATGTGCCTTATACATTATCACCCAACTACTGGGAAGAGTTAAGGCACTGAGAATTATTTGCATGTACTTCTACCTTCTTGCAGAAATTCAGTGGCCTTTTTCTTTGGTCCTCTCAGCTTACCCCAACCCTTTTTTAGTTGCCAGTATCCCACTCATGATATCCATGATAATGGAAGGAAAAGGATCCTCAAAGTGTTCTCAGTGGACTTGGAATAAGGAACATAATTTAAGCATTTTTTGGCCACTGAAACCCATAATGACCATTTCTGCAGTGTGATATGGCTACTTCATTCACTGCCCATGAGCTCACACTTTGAGGACACACAAATCTCTTGACAAACAGGTACTGACGAACACATCAATTTATGAATCTGTGGCCATCTTATAACAGACCTGTCCCTGAACAGCTTGATCTGAAAACTTTCCATCCACTGCTGATAATGATCTGACACATTTTCAAGGAGAATTTCACAGTATCCTTAAAGTGTTCACACTGGTCTATATGAGGACATAGAATCTGCCACTCCTTGTAATGGCTAGCTGGCACAAGACCATACCAGCAGTAATGATGCTCTAGGGAGGAGAAAATAAGGCAAAATCTCAGTTACAGTCAGCCAAACAATTAACTACCTTAGTTTTAACAGATATTTAAGAATAAAAGCAAGGTGTTTTGACCAAAGAAACCAGTCTGGTCACTGTGCTTCAATTATTAAGTTTACTGCTCCAGGCCACACCTTTGCAGCCAGGTTTGAAAAGAAAAATGGAGAGTCAGATCTTATCCTCACTAAATTGCTCTGGCTGTTGCGACAGGTTCGTTTTGGTTGAAAGGAGAAGAGCTGAGCTGAGGTTATATCAAAACAAAACAACTACCTGACTCAGTTTTCTGATGCAAGAATAATGAAAAGCAATTTGTTCTCATGTCGGCCTCAAGAAATGATTACCTGCTGTGTGCATTTGATGATGTGATACATTGATTAAGACAACATCATTATTAACTCATTGATTTACTGCTTCAATTTCCATTGTGACCTTGATTTGATCACTGCTTGATTTATTAATAACCAATTCAAAAGTAACAGTGTGCTCACTAATAAAGTTTATTAGTGTGTTCATCTATTTGAAATGTTTGCTTGCTTACTCCTTCTGATAACAACACTCCTAAAGCTTGAACTCATACCAGTTTGCTTTTCCTGGTTAGAATATAAATCTCAAACTCCAAGAAACAGCTACCAACCTACCTGAGAGCTGCTTGGCTCTCTCAAATTAAGTTTTAATCCTTCACTTGTACTTAAAACCATATTAAAAAAGAAACATATTGAATGATCCTAGCAGAAAACAGTCCTTCCTGATTAAATCTGTTTGTGAAAAGTTTCATCCTAACGACATATTTACAGCTGGGTTATAAATCCTATGACCATCCTGACAGGCCATTTCCTGGATCAACTGCAATATCCCAGAAAAAACCCCAAACATTATAGGTATTTCAGCTTTATATAAGGGCCCTGGTGTTATATAATCCTTACCATTCTGTGATGCTCTTGTGTGCTCTAATTACAGAGGTTTCAATATCAATCGGATGGTATCTCATCCCTCGTAACTCCATGGCTTCATCTAATGCACCCACAACATAAAGTGCATCATGGCGTTCTGGTTGTAAGGAACAAAAATGTTAATGATTCTATTCTCCAGTACATTAAATTACAAAAATGTTCACATTAATAAATAAGTAAAATAAGCATAACACTTATAAGTTATCCTTGAATTTCTGAAACCCTAAAGTGATTTCTGAACTAATGAGAATTTTTCATTCCTGAAGTGCAATGCAGAGCAGAAAGCAGAAGGAAGGCAGGCAGAAACACTATTCCCATTTGAAGAACAGAAAGGTGGAAGTCTTTATCCAAAGACAGTGGCATAAATTCCCGTTTTTCTCCTAGGTGCATGCAGAACAAACTCATTCTTTTTTAAGGCCCCCTGTATAGGCAATAGGCTTTGTTTCTCTCTCTTTCTTTTGAAGGAGTAAGGATGGATTTGACCCTAACAGTATGGATGATATTCTTCCAGTAGCTTTGAGATGGTCAGTACTGATGCTTCAGATGTATTACAAAGGTGTTTATCAATAAACAATATTGTGCTATGTGCCAGATAGCAAATTGCTCATTCAGACAAATGGCAAGCTCTGGAGCGTAATGCTCTTATAGTACAAATTTTTACTGACTGAAGAAATAAATGAGGCTGAAATGACGCTTTTTAAAAGATATTAGGCTGATAATAAATGACTGCATGTTATTCATAACGAAAAAATATTCACTAATAGACTTAAAAGCAGATAACTGGCTCATTTTACATTAATTCAGATAGTTGCATGGTGGTAATGTAGTGGCAATATAACCTCTGCCAGTAATAAAGGGCAGAGAGCGTTCTGCACTGGGAGCTAAAAGTGGGAGGAGAACAGAGACTTAGCCAGGAGAAGATTTAAGCCATTTGGATACTTAAGTTGCCATATCCTCAGAGAATCCTGAATTTGCTCAAGGCTGGGCTATCATTATGAAATCAAAAAAAGCCTCCACAAAGGAAAGTAAATCTCTTCAGGAGGATGCTAACATAAGGACACAGGCAGCAGCTGTAATCCACGGTGATTACTAAAATGCTTTCAGATTTAATGAATTCACTCTTTGGCTGAATAGCGGCTATTCTAGTTGCACTGACACCGGGGCCCTGGGATCACTCCTGGAGGTGCTCGCAGCATTGCTAGAAACCATACTTTGCCAACAGCCTCGACTGCCACCTCAGCCAACCACCGCTTGTGGCACTGTGCTCTGCAAAAATCACAGGGAAGTAACGTTTCCCCAAGCAGAGACTTTGTGTGCCTGGCAGTGCTGGTTTGCTAACATGTGTACACAAGGAATGTCATAAAAACAAGTAACAAAATCCTGTACCTTCGCAACAGAAACCCAAACACCACATAGCTTCTCCTGCAGGCTACTGCTTGTATTATATTTCGGTAACTGTCCCCGCAGGTTTAAAGACAGGGAAATTTGAGAAATGGACAGCTTCTGTAAGTAAGTTTATAACAAAGGAATTATCAAAGAAGGTGGTCGTCACAGGAGGGACAGGGCTCGGGCTCACAACAAGGTTTTTCCTATCTGCACAAAGGCATTCCTGCAGATATGACTGCGAGTGCAAATGATGGCATTTTAAGCTGCATTCCATCTTTTTCAAGCTGAAGCACTTGGCACATTAACTATGCCAAAAGATCACTGGTGGAAGGGATTTATAGCACCTGAGGTTCAGCAAAGGAAAAGCAACTGTTTCAGCAGGGAAATCTCGCTCTCTGTTTTATTTTCTGATTATTTTAACTAAGGCCTTTTTGCAGTTCTACAGGTTTCACAGACTAAACACGTTGGGTAGCGCAGGCCAAGAGATGGTGTCAGCCTCAAAATAATCCAAGTTATGTGCATAGACCTAGATGATGAGAAACCTCTTACCTCCGTTTGCATCTGTGAGTTCTGTTCTTCTTAGGAATCCCAGATAGCCAGTTCGAGCCCAAATAGTCTGTGTGTCTCCAAAGCTGAGTCTTGAATTAAAATGATCTGATTGCAAAGATTCATCTCCATAGATGGTAAAATACCCACTGGCATTGTGAGTGCTGTGAACCCATATCTAAGTTAAAAGCAATTATACTGGTATTAATTAAAGTAGCTTTCCAGAATGAAGCATTGTTGAAAATTTTTGCTGCAAATATTTTTAGTCATAGCTAAGTAATACCATAATGCCTTTTAACACTGTTTCTGAACCCGTAACTGACCCAGTTTTAGGCGGAGAGACCCCAGTCTAACCTCACTGAAGTCAGAGTGCAGATCTGAGCTGTGCCTGGGGGAGAGGGACGCTGGACTCATGGCTGCAGGGATACCTGTTTTGCAGCCCTCTGGCCCCAGGTTAGCCAAAGACCTGCACAGCCTCCTTGAACGGCTTAGCTAGCCTTGAGGTCTGCTTGGTTATGGCAATTTTCAGAAGAGCCTGTAGACCACGGTGCTCTTTCCATAGTCCCCCACGTGTGGTTCAGTTTATTTACTCCAGCAGGGATCCTCCATGAACACCAGACAGACAGATTATTTTAAAGGGTGAGGCCAGGGACCCTCACCTATGGAAAAGGATTAATTTCATCTAACTCAAGGCATCACGGAAATATTTACGATTTCATAGTAATGAAATCTTGCAGGTGAATCTCACAAATTAGACTGTAATTTTAATTATGACTAAGCAAATTTTTCATTTGGTTAATTTGATCTTTAATTGCTCACTGAAAATAACATTTTTTTCTCTCTAGAAACATAAAATTGGAAAAACATATAGCCTTGCTCAACTCAGCTAATAAAAGTAGTCAATGTGTTGAAGCACAGTGATTATAAAGAGAATAGCACTAGAAAATACCATCTAGCTGATATTAGACTAATCAATAAACTTATTTTTTCATCTAAATTTCCATCAGAATTAGTGAAGCACCAAGTAGAAAATACAGTTAGAAAAAGCAGATTTTTTTCAATTTTTTAACAAACTTGAGCTATTATTAGTATTTATCAGGTATGTTACAAGCAATTTTAATAATGATACAAATATCATGCTACATACTTTATAGACTATAAGGATCTGTAGAATCCACAATTTTCTTAATCGGGCATTTGATAAGATGTATTACAGGAAACCACTGGCATACACGATGATAGCTTTATCTCTGCAATTTCATTCAGAGCATACACAGGTTAAGTTTTCATGACTTACCTCACCAAGATGAGAATCTCCTAAGGGTCCCTTTGTTTCTGGATTAGCAATAATGATACGTACTCCTGGGAGGATCTATTGAAAGAAAACATGAGGCAGTCAGAAAGCAGATACCGGCTTATGCAATCATATGCTGACTCTTCGTCCCCAAAAAACCTTCATTAGAAACTAGAAGAAATCCTTAAAAAGTTAAAGTAGACTTATAACATAAAAAATTGAAATAGTCCATAGATGTAATAAATTCTGAGATATCTGGGAAAAGCTACAAAACCTCTTCTCTTTGTGAAAGCTGAACAGCTTCCATCATTAAAAACTCCTCAGAAATCAAATGTTCACCTACAATACAAAAATCCTACCAAATGGCCCAAGTCCCTCTGAGACTATATATTAGAATAGAACCCCCCCCCCTGCTATCCACATGAAACTTTGGCCTGAAACAAAAACAAAGCCAGAGGCACCATGCAATCTTCCCAGAACGAGGCCCTACCAATAACTGCATGTAATGGACGTTCAACCACTACAGAGATGGGCAGATGTTAAACCTCAAAACAGAAAAGGGAGCATCCTCTGATCATGAGTGCTTCCAAAGCTATGGTTAGAAAGCTTTAGATGAGCATCCACAGCATCAAGGGGCAGCCAGTGAGCAGGGACTGCCTCGGTGGCTCAGTGCAGCAGCGATGGCACCTCTCCTTTCTCCCAAAGGCAAAGCACACTTAGCAGTAGACCTCGGTCACTGGCACGTGGCCAGGCAGAGTGGTCAGGGACAGAGCTAAGAGCAGCACCCATATCTCTGTGTGCCAGTCCTATGTCCTCACCCTGTCTCCACAGTGATGCCGCCCACCAGGGACTGTCCCTCTGCAGGTGATCACTAGCCTATGAGTACAACGTTGGTCATCTGACACCAGCTGTCAGTGGAGGTGGGCCTACATCAATAAAACTGCCTTTACTAGTGGCACATTTGTTGGCTGTTTCAAGAGTGAGATGTGGAGGATGAAATGCTTTTTGCATAAAAGAGGAAGATACAGCTTCTGAAAGAGCAGTAATGCATCAGTTACCATCCTCGCAATGATCCACCCAAGGGTACTGAGGGAGCTGGCAGAAGTGCTCACCAAGCCACTTCCAATCATCTATCAGCAGTCCTGGCTAACCGGGGAGGTCCCAGCTGACTGGAGGTTAGCAAATGTGACGCCCATCTACAAGAAGGGCCAGAAGGAGGATCCAGGGAAATACAGGCCTGCCAGCCTGACCTTGGTGCCGGGGAAGGTTATGGAGCAGATCATCCTGAGTGCCATCACATGGCACGTACAGGACAACCAGGAGATCAGGCTCAGTCAGCATGGGTTTATGAAAGGCAGGTCCTGCTTGACCAACCTGATCTCCTTCCATGACCAGGTGACCCATCTAGTGGATGAGAGCAACACTTTAGTAAAGCCTTTGACACCGTTTACCACGGCATTCTTCTGGAGAAACTGGCTGCTCATGCCTTGGATGGGTGTACGCTTCGCTGGGTCAAAAACTGGCTGGATGGCCAGGCTCAAAGAGTTGTGGTGAACGGAGTTAAATCCAGTTGGCGGCTGGTCACAACTGGTGTTCCCCGGGGCTCCATACTGGGGCTGGTTCTGTTTAATATCGTTATCAATGATCTGGACAAGGGGATCGGGTGCACCCTCAGTAAGTTTGCAGATGACACCAAGTTGGGAGGGAGGGTTGATCTGCTCGAGGGCAGGAAGGCTCTACAGAGGGATCTGGACAGGCTGGATCGATGGGCTGAGGCCAATTGTATGAGGTTCAACAAGGCCAAGTGCCGAATCCTGCACTTGGGTCACAGCAACCCCATGCAGCGCTACAGGCTTGGGGAAGAGTGGCTGGAAAGCTGCCTGGTGGAAAAGGCCCTGGGGGTGTTTGTCAACAGCCAACTGAATATGAGCCCGCAGTGTGCTCAGGTGGCCAAGAAGGCCAACGGCATCCTGGCCTGTATCAGAAATAGTGTGGCCAGCAGGAGCAGGGAGGTGATTGTTCCCCTGTACTCATCACTGGTGAGGCCACACCTCGAGTCCTGTGTTCAGTTTTGGGCCCCTCACTACAGGAAAGACACTGAGGTGCTGGAGTGTGTTCAGAGAAGGGCAACCAAGCTGGTGAGGTGCCTGGAGCACAAGTCTTATGAGGAGCGGCTGAGGGAATTGGGGTTGTTTAGTCTGGAATAAAAGAGGCTGAGGGGAGACCTCATCGCTCTCTACAACTACCTGAAGGGGGGTTGTAGTGAGGTGGGTGTCGGTCTCTTCTCCCAAGTAACAAGCAATAGGACAAGAGGAAATGGCTTCAAGTTGTTCCAGGGGAGGTTTAGATTGGATATTAGGAAAAATTTTTTCACCAACAGGGTTGTCAAGCATTGGAACAGGCTGCCCAGGGAAGTGGTGGAGTCACCACCGCTGGAGGTATTTAAAAGACATGTAGATGTGGTGCTTAGGGACATGGTTTAGTGGTGGACTTGGCAGTGTTAGGTTAACGGTTGGACTCGGGGATCTTAAAGGCCCTTTTCAACCGAAATGATTCTATGATCTATGATCATGCTGTAACCTCAACAGTAAAGAAAGGTCTTCAGTCTGCACAGCTGATAAAGCCTTCCTCAACACTACATTCGCTCAAAAAATTAACAGAAATGGAAATCTACTGAAAATATTTACCATGAAAGATATGTTTAACTCTTCTTTCAGTACTTACTTTTCCTGACTCCATGAGTGGCAAACTATGTGGAGATCCTCTTTCTACTAAACGAACTCTGTAAAATACATGTAAAAATAATATGCATAATACATGGCTGCATTTATTTGCTTTTCCTTAACATTTATTTCTAAAAGGAATAGTTAATGGTCACAGAGATTAATGTTATTTTTGGAACAGATGAAGCTTATATCCTGTAGAACATAATCTGGCCCAATATTTAATCTTAGTCAAGACTTATGGCTGGGAAAATAATGAAAAAAAGATGTGTGTGAACATTTTCTTAAATATTAAATTCTTCAAATGTAGTTGGTGCCTTTTATTTATTTTTGATAGACTTTTGTAAATGGAATTCCATGCATAAATTTATTCACAACAAGGGGGATCTAAAATTTTGATTTCCCACAAGAACATCATAAATGCCAGGGCACAGACAGAAAAGCATGTGAGCTGAGTGAGCAACCACATTCCACGAGTAAAATCAAAGTCAGACTGAAGTTAACTCATAACCTGGCCTCAGCTTCAAATCTGCATTTGCAATCTTTTAATTATTTTCAATGGACAGTGGTTGATAAACATTTTAATATTAAAAAAAAAATCATTTAATGAAAAATGTTATTACTGCTGAGGTCAGACCGTTTCTCTGAGTGTAGCTTTCTGGTCTTCTCTCCTCCTTTCTTAGATAACTTATTTTCCCACTACAAGAACAGAAATGGCAGCTCTCCTTCAGTTGTATGATGGTCTGGAAGGAAATACCTCATTTAACCTTAGAAAAATAGCAGGTTAGAATGAAAGAGACTTTAAAGTCCTAAAATAGCCGGTGATCTCAGCCAGTAAAGGGTGAAGAAAATTTGGTAACATTTAGGCATTCCTGCATCCTAAGTGAGATAACTTAAAAGTTCTAACAGCCCATGAAAACCTTAAAATTCCCACTCCTGAACATTTTTCATAATCCACTTAACCAAGCTAAATCTGGACTTCTGTCAAAAGAGCTGTTCATACCTCTTTCTTCCCCTCAGCTCTGTGATTAGAAAGAAAAAAAAACCAACGTAAGATGCCTAAAAACCAACCCTGTAAAAAGTAAAGATGAAACATCAGAAGGGAGGAATACATAGCTAGGAACAGATGGGTGGAGAACTGGATCTGGTTAAACTGATCATAAAACTGCAGTCTGTTAGGAGCAGTCATGATAGATCTTTTTCGGACTGTTTTGAGGTCTTTTTACAGACAGAGTACCGCAGTGCTCAGTTTGGGAAAGGAGGGATGAGACACAAAGAGACCTCAGCTAGAGGTCCCTTTGGAGAAGAACAAAGCTTTGGCAAGTTCAGCCCCTAAACATAAAGGGAGATGGAAGAGAAGGAAAAATTTTTATTTTTTTTTTTTACTGTTTCTTTGCTCCAAAAGTCTTCTATAAAAGCTGGCACTGTTGAGGTCAAGGCAGGAATAGTGAATAGTGTTTTATCTGCAGTTCTGGGAAGTCTCTCAACCTTGATGAACAGGGCAGGGCTAAGCCCTAAGGCATTGCACATCAGTGTGAACAGTTCCTTGTACTAAGAGCAACAGATACAATCCAAATATCCAGCAATTTCAGACTGCTTTTCCAAGTCATTTTGAGGAAAAAAGGATGTAAAGTGCCCTACAAGGGCACTGCCTGGAGCAGGCATGGTTAGGCAGCTGCAGACTGATGTGCTCTCCTGCAAGATGCGTAATAGGAACTACCTTCCAACGTTTGTTCAACTGCCACAGAACTTGCAGGCAGTGCCTGAAGCACTAATTACCACTTCTGTGCGTTACCTTTAATGTTATAGTGTCCTTGTTTTACACTGTATTGCTCTCCTAAACCTCTGTTGTGTTACCGGTGTGCACATGCGCCCGTGTTTTCTATGTTTTCTGCTGAGCCTCCCACCAGGTGAAGAACAGTAGGGCCACCACTGGATTCACAGCAAAAGCAGTGAAGTTACAACATCCATCTTTTCAACCAGGGACACAGGTATGGGGCAGCAGAAAGCCAGGACACAGGAGCTTCACTGTAAGGTGTACATGCAAGGCTAAATTAATGCTACTCTATAAAGGGTATGTCTACATAAGCCACACTTGTGTTGCTGTTCAAATGGCAAGCCAAATCATAGATGTTTAGCAGTATGCAGCAAAGGCTTTAAAAACAACTCTGTGCATATGGAAACAAAATCAAATATTGCAGAAAACAGTTGTTAATAATGCCTGTATTTCTGCCTTTTTACATATATCTTTGTTCTGTAAAATCCCTGTTAGTGCAGAAATAGAAAATGCCTTTAACTGAGTTCTTCCAAACAACTGACACCTCCAATCTTTAGATACGTATTTGCAGACAGGTAACTGTTCTTAGAAGAACTAGCCGTCATTTCAGCCACTTGGTAGCTCCTTTAACAGACAGTGTTATCTCATTTATTATTTACCAACATTTGTCAAATAGAGAAAAATCTTTTAAAAAAGACAATTTAAAAAACCTCAGTCATAAGCACTGCTAAGAGTGAGGGTGTAACAAAGGTCAGGAAGTACTTTATTTGAATTTTAAGATTGGCTTAAAAAGAATTTGATTTGGATAACAGTAGCAAAAAACCTCTGGGGCAGGAAAAGTGTATGTCAGAGCTGTCCAGCTGCCCAGAGATACTGCTGGCCTTTGCTCCCTTCCTGTTATTAAGACATGCCTCAATGAAGTGTTGCTGAACTCCAGGCCTAGCAGAAATCACATATAATAAAGCTATACGCTCAACAGTCAGTGAAGTGACTACTGGAAATGAATCAACATTCATAATCTCACCATCTCTTTCCTCTTTGCTTTCAGCATCTGTGCTTCCCACCTTGTTCTTATTATCACAAGCATATTCTTCTAGTTCCCTTCTCCACCTATTTCCTTTAACCTCATCTGATTTTTTAGCACATGACGATCCAAAAGGCACAATTTCTCAGTTTCCAATTCTGTTAAACCTCTCCCACTCTGTGCTTTCTGCCTCACATCCCTACAGAGTTATCACGGCAGCACACTAAACATAGAGACAGTATTTCCTGGAGGTTTTCTGCAAGAGCCCTGTTAGCACTCAAAACTTGGACTCCTTTTTAAAAAGTTTCTGCTAAGCTCACAATCCATTTGGGAACATGCTGTTAAACCTCTAACAACTCTGAAATAATAAAAGATGTTTTGCCACAAAGAGACTTCAAAAAATAGAAGTAAAACATTAGATTCTGATGTTACCGACTCCTATGTGCATACTTAATTTTAAGTGCGTAATAGTCTTATTAACTCTACTGGGACTAGTACTGTGAATAAATTATGGACATTAGGCAATAATTTTTAAAAATAGTTTTACTGTGCCTCAGCATAAAATAATTCAATTGTTCCCACTCTTCCCCAAGAGATTTCCATTTTTCCACTGACAAACACAGACAGCAGACATGATTGAAAACTTCGCTTTCCCTCTTGAGTGAGCAGCATCACTATTGAGGCTGGTCTGGCAGGCAAGGTAAAAAGGCAGAGCACAGGGCCCATCAGACACTTGAAAAACAACGCCTTTGAATTACCCAGGTGATGCTGGCAAAGCAAGCCACGGCTTCTTACAGCCTTCTTAGGACAACGTTAGTAAAACTTCTCCAAATTCACAATCATAACGTGCTCCCAGACAGCAGAGGTCTAGAAAGGGCAAGTCCTGTTTCTCTGCAGTGCTTCAGCCATTCTTTGTTAGGATTGAAAACAATCTCTTACAAAGTGAGTACAGAGCCTTCCCGCTGCTTTCTGCTGCCTTCAAATCTTGCTGGGAAGGGCAGAGGAGAACATGGCAGTAGAGACAGCCTGGGCGAAGAGCCTGAAAATCAAGTGGATGGGAGAAGAATGCTGCCCTTGGGCATGAAAGCTACTTTTGCACCTTCTGGTGGTTTGCAGCCAAGCTGAGAGGGAAAACATTAATGAGTGACCCAATGTAGGGCAGACACAGAGTTTCTCTCCCACCAAAATGTCTCACTGGAGGGGAGAGGCAGAAGATATTGAAGAATCACTGCACTGTTACACAGCTATAAGCAATGACAATATGCAATGAATCTGTAGTATTTACATAGGACAGTATAGGAGAGTATAATTTTTAGATTTTTTTCACTGGTTCCTAAGAATTAATCTTTTTTTCTTAAAAAAATCTCTAACTGGAGCTGTACAGTTGAGAAAGCTGCCTGTGTTTCAAAGTCTGGCAACTGGGATTTAATAAGGAATGCAGCTACAATGCCAGTATGTGCTAAACTTCTTTTCTTGTTACAATTTAATACATTGGACAGATTTAATCTCCTTTAAATCAAACACTATAGAAAAGTAAGACTGAAATCTGATTTCAGAATGAAAACTGGCAAGCTATAACTAACTGGGCACTGTAATCACTGTGCAGCAAAGGGGATATCGAAATACAGTAACAATGTCTTTCTGCCCAACTGTCTTATGTGAAATTGCAAATTTTGTTTATGCTCCTCTTTAGATCTGGTCCGTTCGGTGATGAAAACTCTCCAAAATATATTCCACAGCTTGCTAGTATTTTGCACTAATCAGGGAGTTTGTCAGCAGAGCTATTAACTATTGCTTTGGGAATCTGCAGGGGCTGGAGCATGCAGAGTGGTACTAACAAATGTTACAATGCCAAAACTGGGCAAACCTTCAAAGCTGGCTGTGCTGTTGCTCTGAGAAAGACTTTGGATTCTGTGATTCTAATAGAGATGGAAAGAAGCTATGAGGTCATCCAAGTCTTGCTCCTTGCCAAAAAAAGACTGTTCCCTGCAGTGCACTTTCGAGTGCTTTGTCTACTCCTGTTACAGTATTTCAAATGATGGGGCTTCTTCCACTTCCCTTCAGAGTTTATTTCTTAGCTGAATGTATTTCATAGTCAGGAACCTTTTTACTCTGCAATGCTTGGCACAAACTGTTCTTAGCTTCCTCTTGTTATTTCTAACTAGCTCTCCACGTCCAATTCAAAGGAGTTTTTCCCACCATCCCCTTTCTTTTTAAAAATAACTCAGCTAAAGAGTTTGCCTTTTACCCTAACACTTGGCCAAACTCCACATCTTCAACTTTTTTCTTTCCTTTATAGGCATTCCCACAAGCTGAGCCATGGTAACTGCCCTCCTCCTCCTTGCCAATGTGCCAGAATCTTCTGCTGTTAGCCAGACTTGGGCACTGAAGCACTGCACCTTCCATCATCTCAAGCTCTTATTTCCCTGTCTATCCTACTGACCCTTCCTCCTGTCTTGAGCAGTCTGTTCTCACACCATGTCACTTTGCAGCCATGCCAGCTTAGAAGTCCAGCTTTTTGGTTTCTTTAATACTAGCTATTTTGCACACTAATTTCTTTCAGTCGCTGTTTTGGGATGCTGCCGCTTTTGAAAACCTTCAGCAACAAAACCTAGAGGAAACCAGATAGGATGCAATGGAGGAAACCAGATAGGATGTGATGCACATATAACCTAATATATATTGAAAATACACTGTATATAAGTCCTCTCCTTGCCATAGCCTTTCCGTGGCAGAAAGAAACAGCCAATGGTCTCTCTGGTTTCATTCCAGCCCTATTTCTTTAGTTTTCCTGCTGATTGTCATCTTACATTAGAAGTTGAGCTTGTGGGGAAAAAGTGGATATTTTCTTACCCTGCAAGAAACTGATGTTTTGAAAATTTTTGTGTATTACACTGGAACAAAAAAGTCAAATATGGAAAGAAGCTGTAAACGGAATCTGAAAAAAAAAAAAGTTGCAGGTCAGAAAAAGAGGTTACTTATGTTTAGTGTTTCAGGTTTTTTATTTTGTTTTGAAACGTACTCTCCAAACTGAAAATGCTTTAACCACTATCATGAGCAAAAATTCAACAGTTAAAGTAGGGTATTTTGGCCACTTTGAGAATTCTAACTTTTTCCTTAAGCTGAAAAAGATCCGTCAAATCTGACTCTTCTGTTTTCAACACAACGGTCTTTTCTGGTGAAAAAAGACAACCACCTAATCCATTAGAAATTTTAGCCAAAATCTAATTGTAAGGCATTTAATGCCAGAGAGCACATATGCTTTCATGTAGCTATATCCACAGCACAGTGATTACCCAGTTCTGACTCAAATGGCTGGGAACTATTGCCATGAACTACTGCCATCATCAACACCTTTCAGATATATATTGCTGTCTGATGTTGAGATGGTGCCTGGGTAAGACTGATGGTGGGAAAGGGCTGAGGCAGCCTGTTGTGATTTTCTTTACTTAGAAGAAAGATGGGCACTGTAGGTAACAGCAGGATCCTGGACTGGGGTCAGGCATCTTTCACACTCAAGACATTCAGCGCAACTTCTCTTTAATCAAACAGTAAAATATTTCTACACAAACTATACCAGAATTTACAAGTCAATGAACTCATTCTACCAAAAATGGAAATATGGATCAAAGAACATAAGCTCTGCCTTCCAGAATGACATACCCAGTTCAAATAGCCAGATCAGAAAAGGAGGAAAATGGCATAGCTGAACACTTAGGCTGAAGGAAAAATCTAGATAATGAAGAAGAGTTTCCCTGCATCATCCTGGTTTCCTCAGAGCAGTTTTCCTCCCATCACATGACAAATTCAGATAATGGATAAATACAACCGAGACTGAAAAAGGGAGTGTTGGATTGAGGCAACCTTTAGCCAACAAAATTGAAAACCATTAAATCTTCTATATGTCTAGGATGTATTTTAATCCTGTTAATTCAATAATCAACAAGTTCAGTTAAAGAATTAGCATTAAATCACTTCCTTTAAGGTAAAGACTTTTCTTCTCTATAAACCTAAATTACACTTCATGTCCCAAATTCCCTGAGGTCAAAAGCAAACAGCTTCTAATCCGTCAGATGGCTGAACAAATAAGCAGAAAAGTTACACAAGGATCTAACACAGTTCAGAAAGTTGCAAAGGGATCACAGTGAGGCAGAACTCTGGTTCAGGAAGGGAATATTCAAAGCTTCAGAGATTAAAAAAGTAACAGGAATTTTAAGACATAAGACTATGGGAATACGTAAAAAAACTAAGCTATGTTTATGTCTGTTTTCAACCTTGGAGTACTTTAAAATGTTCAGCTTTCATTGTATGTGAACTACATTAAATTTCTTTAAATTAACTTTGCACATCGTGTAAAGTACAACACGCAACTATTTCAAGTGAATGCAGTGGACCAGGACTCTGGAGAATTTGGTCTCCCTCCTGGCCCTACCTCACACCTGCGGTGAGCCATCAGGCACACCATCACCCTTCTCTGTGCTTCAGGTTCATATTTGCAAAAACAGGCATAATGCTGCTATCAGCTATTATCTTTTTATTTAGATTACAAACCTCCCAGGACACAGTGTTTATCACTAATTGTTTTTACAGCACTTTTCATAATCACAATTGTATTCTGATGATTCTGTTTAATGCAATAAGCTTTTTCTACTTCATAACACTTTATCTTCCCAGTTCTAATTGAGAAAAAGAGACTCCACCCATAGGGAAAACTTTCATTATAACAAACTGGGGATCTGAAAACATCCTCATCTAATCGAATTAGCTTATTTGTTGTTAACAAACGACAGAAATAATTTTAGCTTCCCCAATGCAATATTCATATTCTACGTTCACACAATGTAACCAAAGGTGGAATTTCTGAAATCAAGTCATTCTCTTTCACCTGTCCCCTTATCTTGCTACAACCTTCAAAATTCACACCACCAGCTGATTCACCCCGAATTTTTGGGGAAGAACTTGCAGAAAGTTCCCTCTCCTTAACAACCACCAGGGACATTTCCTGCGCATAGAAATCTTCAACACACGTAGCTATTTTTTCAGTTTAATTAAAACTGCAGATTACCACTCTGAAGAAAAGGTCAGTGCTGCCAACAAACAGCAGTGCCTTATACACCTGAAGGCACCGAAAATGGACTGTCCTTTTCACAGGCTTATTGGGAACCCTGGCTCAGCTTCACAAGACTCTTCACATAAGTAAGCTCATCTGCAAACAGACACTTCTAGTATATGCAATATCAAGGATATGTGAGGCTTGAAGCAACATATTAAGAGGTATTGAAGAGAGCCATTTAAGAAGATATTACATTTCTAACCAACTTAGTGACAGATCCTTATATAAATAAAGGATGCTTTTACTGTTTTTCAGAGCTCTCCTTCCCAACACTAACCATTCAGTATTCCTACAGCCAGAGACTCCATTGATGACAGGAGCCAAACTAGTGCCTGAGGCTAGCAAAGCTGGGGCGGGTCCCAAAGGTGACAGAGCCCATTTCCCAGGAGTAACCACCAGCACAGCACCCTCTGCTGAATTATCTGTTGCAAAAAACTGTCAGCGTGTGGGACAGCAAAGGCCCGCAAAGGCTGGCAAGAGAAGAGGGGAAAGAAAAGAGGGGTGGAAAGCACTTAGGAAGCTCCATCTCATAGCATACCACAGTCCATGGCTTGGTCTGCATGAAGCTACAAAGGCTCGCTCCAAATTTTACATGTATTCATTAAGTATTTTTCCTTCAAAGCAGATGTCTCTATTGTGAAATGCACTCTAAGGTAGCAGTACGGGAAAGCAGCGCTTTTTCCTCCACTACTGAAACAGTAAATGTACTCTGTTGATCACTTTTGGCATTTTGAAATCATCACTGTTTCGTGCTACATTAGTAGTATATACCATAATGAGGGAAAGAAAGCAAATTACACTTCAGAATATACTACCTGTACAAACCAAATACATAATAGATTTTATGTGTAAAGAAAATGGAAGAATGAAAATTGCTTTTTTTAAAGACATTCCTGTAACTGTATGGTTAGACTCAAGGCAAACTCTGGGAGAGAGAAAGAAAGAAGTATGGCTTGTAGGGAAAAAAAAATAGATTTTTTAACAAATCTTCCTCAGAAATGTGAGCAGTCAGCTTGCTTAACCAATTACCAGCTTCTGTAAGTAGCATGACTGAAAGAGAAGGACCTGTAACACCAAAGAAACTCAGTATACTCTGAAATGGGAGATCCCTTTTTTTTAACAGCATCAGACATTCTTCAGGAATAAAAATGTTGGCGTATTTTAATAAGCTGGAGTATTATTGGGAAATTCAAAACTTATTTGTAAAAACAAACAAAAATGGAACGATTTTCCATCTAGTTCTTTCACTTATGTTTGAAAAATGACACGCAAATGGCACTTGCAAACAACTACACAAATGTACAACTGCAGTACACCTACTTTCCAGGAAAGCTATGGCTTTTTGTTTTCCCTTTGTCTTCGTCTTACTTGGTACACGTGACACTATTCTCTTTCCCCTAAGCCCTCCAGGGAAATGTAACTGGAATTTCTTGATTTGTAGTTAAAGTATGCTAAACCACATCCTCTTTCAAAAACCACATTTAAAGCCAACTCTTATTGTCCTGTTCCTCTAAAATCATAATATTCTGATCCCTTGAAGATGACTTTATCAAGGAAGAAACAGACTTGTTTCAAGGGAGGAAATACTTCAAGAGCTAGTAATCTTGCCTTAGAAAGCACAGAAATTGCTTTGTAGGGCTCCCATCCCCCTAGTTTAGTCTCACAGTTCAGACAGATTGGGACAAGAGGGGGTGACTTCCCATCTGAAAGTTGTTGGATGTTTGACCCCTTCTCCTGCCCTGCAACAGAAGTTGCTTTATGCCCGGAAACATGAAGCATTTTTCAAAGCTCTTAAAATAAGTACATTTACAAATTTTGTTGTAACTCTGGATCCTCATACGTAAACAGTTCAATCCCTTAGATGATATTTACTCCTCTTCAGTTTCCCAGGTCATCAGCTTTATGCCTCATCACTTACTATCCAGTGCACAGAGGTTGAACAAGTCTCTTGGTTCATCCCCTGACGCAGGCAGGAACAGCAAGACAGAACCTTTCCTCCACTCTAGAGAGACCGGGACTTCTCTAAGTCAGAATTGGAAGTGTTGATATGATGCTTATCAACCCGAATTAACTTTTCTTTCTAGGAGATTTGTTTCCCTTAGATCAGAAACAGTGCCAAGGGGATTTTTGAGACAGCAGTGTTTGCATGGCAGAAACAAAACACAATGCCGCTAAAAGGCTAAGGCTGTATTTTCTCCTGAGCAAAACCATGAAGAACGTGGAGGGGTTTGCCAGTACCATGACAGACAGCTTAAAATCACTAATGAGATTCTGCAAGTTAATGGGCAAAATGCCTAAAAGCCAGATGTTTCTACAAAGACTCCTCAAAATAAAACTGCATTGTTACTTATCATACTTAAAACTTTGAGGGACTTAGGTTTTATTTTAAATACCTCAGCCCCTCAACTGAGTTACCTCTTCTGCTGACTTCACGGGGGTGAAAATCTTTTAGTTCTTCCATGAAAAACCTGCTTCTGTGGTAACAGAAAAAAACCCGAAGAGCTAAAGCAACAGACAATCTAAAAAAAAAAAGCATGGGTGATGTGTGAAACTCGGAATTGGAGGCACACATATGAGAAGATCCTCGAAACTCAGGATGACCGGAATGGCACTGCTGGAGGTATCAATTTGTAACTGAGTTTATTGTGTATAAAGCTCTGGTGGCTTTCTGAGGCCAATGACTTGTGAGGTCTATGTTTTGAACATTTCACCAGGTATACAGTACTTCCAACCTCAAAAATACTCTACACACTTTACCTACTGAATCTCACTGCAAGGGAAAAGGAGGCTGGGTGTCAAAGGGGGCAATAATAGATTTTAATTTTTGGACCCCTTTGGACCCCACACAGAGCAAATAATTGAGGACTGGGATTTTCTGTAACCTGTGACGGGGCTCTGTACACTGTAACCCATTACAAGAGCTAAAAATAGCACTGCTCCTGCTCCCCAGCACATCAGGGAGCACTCTTCAAAGTTTCTCTTTTGCTACCATAGGCAAATGGCTTTCAAGTATGATTAATCAATTAAAGTTTCACAAAAGGTAACTATTTTACTGTCACTTGCCATTAGCATGTCTCCTTCTCACGTATCTCCTCCTCAGTCTCTTTTTCCCTACTACGTGACTATAGAATGGTTATCCTCCATGCTGCGACTGTGCTACAGAGCACTGCTGTGGCTATAGCTTAGATAATAATTTAGCTAAGTAGTTCTTTTGTCTGGTAACCCTACAATAAAAGTATTTTTCAAGGTAGATGGAGTAGAAGTGTTTGAGAATTAGAAAAAAAGCTCCCGTGGCTTTGTTGCTTGGTATTACCCAAAACAATGTATACACAACATGTAAGTTTTAGTAAAATATGGAGGAGAAGGATAAACAATTGCCAGCCAGAATAAAAGGCTATTTTTCTTTTCTTGCATGAAGTCTGAAATGCTGGAATATATTAAAATGAAGCCAAAGCCTTAAGTGATTCCTTTTGACAGAGCCTGCATTTGAGACTGGGCTCCGTGTATAAGCAATCTATAAAAATAAATCCTAAGTAACTGTTTTCACATATCTTTGAAATGCGACAAGTGTTCCCTTCTTTTCTTGGGCAATGAGGTTCAGAATTTCCATCCCCTGAAATCACCTTTGTCAAGGAGACATGTCTGAGCAAGTCTGATGGAAGTTCAGATATCTCTGAACACCCCCGAAGTCCAAAATGAACAGTAAGATTTAGCGCAACATACAAATGACTTCCTAAGAAATCAAGTCTGATAATGACATATGTATATATAAGGGTCACTTATTTTTAAGAGATATACTAATTTGCATCACTCCAGGAACATGTCAGTGACCACATAAGAAGAGAAGACACCTATATGTACAGCTCTACAAACTGCTTGTTTAATAAATACAGAGGGTAATCAGATTAAAATAATTGTTCTAATGATGGAGTGGGAGTTTAAATGAGACACTATGGATACATGTTGAATGATAGCCAGACTAAAAAATTTATAACTTGAAGCCAAATACATCTTGGTGCTTCTAGTCTATTTGGCAATATCCTACATCTGGATTTGGCTCCCTCTTTGGTACCAGCTGCCTCACCATGTCTGTGACCAAGAAACTATCCAAATAGCTCACCATTACACGTAGCTCAAAAGGAAATGTAGTAAACCACAAAAGGGTTAAATAAATTACATTATCCATTTTTCTAACCCTACTGAAAAAAATACAGACTTAACTAGATGAAATTGAGTCATTTAAATGATCATTTAATGCACCTATTATTTCACCAAAGGGAATACAGGAATTTAAAGACAGGATCAGAAGGATGCCTGCATTGAGAACAGTGTTTACTAACACTGGTTGAAAGTCTTCATTCTTGCCCAGTTTGGTACAAAATGTGGATGTAGTTCAATAATCAGTTTATATACAATTTTTAGTCAAAATAAGGGGAAACTGTCTATTACAAATGCATGTAAAATGGTATCAAAATCTTCATCAATACATATGTGACTTGATTAGTGGCTCTCTCCCCCCAGAAGTCTAAGCCTCCACTCCATCAGAGCTCATAAGTTGTCACTACCTGCTACTGAACAAGAAGACTAGCAACATTTTTACCTGCTTTTGGGGGTAGACATAGATTGCAATGAATTTGTTTCCTTTTACTTTTTTGTCCTTTTAAAATAAACTCTGATATCAAAGTAGATCTTTCCTTGCCCCACTTAGGGCAGGACAGTGATTTTCATAACCTTTTTTTCTTTATGGATAAGGTTTTGCTATAGAAGACAATGTTAGGATGCAAGAGGATGTTTATCTTTACAGGATTTGCAGGAAGTTTCAACTTTAGGAGAAGATCAATGATCTCCCTCAGCCATCACCAGATGGATTTTTCAGCTCACTAATTAAAACTTCTGAGGAAATCCTCTATATAACACTTTAAATATGAAAGATACAGAAACACAGAAAAAAAATTCCTATATTAAAAATCTGAGCAAAAATTCAAAGCAGTCAAAATGTTTCAACATTTTGCATATTTTATTTCTTAGTCATACCAGCTTCATTTCAAATTTAAGGTAATTTCAAAATTTAAACTAGCAGGTTAAAACAGCAACATTTTGAAAACAGTTTTGAATTATTAAAGAAAAATATGTTTTAGAATATTTGCAAATATATTGAAACATTTGAAAACCCAGCCTGACCTCCTGAAGAACACTTAAAACATATTTTTGCCCTGTCTATGTGAAAGGAAGTTATTTTTTGGAATAAACATGAGGTCTATTCTCAGTTTGATGAAGGGGCTCCTTTTGCCAATAAATAATTTTTCTATGAATAACTAAGCTGCTGTTAAGAATGAAGAGGCTGTGAAATTTTAATGGTAATATCAGAGATGTATTTCTTTTTGGACATTTTAAATTTTATAAACACATGAACATATTGTTTTAGAACATCCTGGATAAAACGGATGCTTGGGCTTTAAATTTGCATCTTTACTGCTACAAAAGCATGTAAGTGTTATAAAAGCCAACATCTTTCAAATATTTGGTGTTTTGGTATGATGAGAAAAGGGTCTCTCTCTTATCTTCCAAACACTTCTCAGCTTTTAGTATATTTAGGCGTCTCATGCTTAACATCTGAAAAGCTTTCTGAGGAGAGCATGACTGGTCTAAAATGATGATGGAGTGATCTGAAAATCAGCAGTTTAGACAGCAGGACAAGAATATGAATATATTTATTCTATTTCTTTTTTTTGGGAGGGGGGGGGGAGGTGGGTGGGTAAGGTTATTTTCCCAGAGGCAGCAGCAGAGAAATGCAGTCAACCACCAGACAGGGTGCTCATGCCTGGAGTTTTATTGCATCTGCCATCCCTGCAAATGCACACAGGCACATTTACATGACCTGAGTTGCAACCTCAGCAACTGGGACCAGGCGTGCCGTGCCAGTGCAGCCTGCTGCGAGGCCAGCTCATGCATAGTGAAGCATTAATCCACCTATTTTGCCTACTGGATCTGAGTTAACCTCTCTAAATTGCATTGCACTGCAGTGCAGGGGCATATCGGCCACTTGGTGCTAATTCAGGAGTCTTCTCCTGTTTTTTTATTTAACAGCCAAGGTGGGACTTGCCTGGTTTTGCTCACTCTTTCTTGGCCATCCTGAGGACACCTGATCTAAGGACAGTCTGATCAATGAGATGCAGAGTACAACAATACTGATGTATTGTCACTAAAAGCAAGCCAGAGCTGTATACTCTTGCTATTAGGATGTTACTCAATTTCCAAAAAGAGGTGTCGAATGCCATTTTAGACAGCACAGGGTGCCTGGGACATCTCAACAGTGCTAGCAAATGGAACACGTGCTCTATGGGAGACCCTGCTGGAGTAGCTGTAGCACCTAAAACTGCTCCAGATGCTCAGAGCTAGGCAATCAAGCCTTTTTCCAGTACCATAACCGATGCCAGCCACTGATCGAATGCTTGAACCCCTTGCCACAAGTTTCCTGAACCTCCAGGTGAGCCCAGTCCCAGGCATTTCCCTCAGCTGGCAACTATGGCCAGAGTTGCAGAGTCCCAGCAGCTAAACCATTGGGCTGGTGGCTCAAAACCACACAAAGGCACACACAGAAAGGTGTTTGAGAACGTCCAACCTGACCTAAGAAGCAAACCATCCAAATCCACGGAGAGCTGGGAGGAAATGTCTGGTTTGGTCGACCGACCACCCCTAGAGCTCTACACAAATTGTACATAGCACAGGTATTTTTATTTCAACTCCCATCAACCAACCAACATTTTCATAAGCTGTTAAGTGTGCAAACACATAATTACCAAATGAGCTTGAAATAGTTGTATTAAACCTGATTATTAGTTTTTACAGATGTGAATAGGATTTGAGTAATCTCAAAGAGATGAACTACAGCTGCTTTTTGCAGCAACTAGAAAGTGTTATGAAAACACATGCCAAGAAAAAAAAAAAGTTCACTCTTTTTCACATTCTGGAAAATATCTTCTAAAATATAATATAAGAAAAAAATTTTCTCACATTATGTGTACAGTGTAAATTTTTCATATTGTTGGGGGACTAGCTGACCTGCAAAGACTTGGTGGGTTGTTACTATACAGTCTCACAGCTATGTACAGCAATCTTTCAGTTACTGTTAAGCAGTAGTGACATTCAGTTCCACTAAAATGGTCAGAAACAGCAAGTGTGAAGAGACTATGTCAAATAAAGTTGTTTTGTCCCCTAATTTATGACCTGTGAATCTACTTTAAATTCCACAGGATTGAGTAAATGAGGCACAGCTTTAATCCATCAAATTAAAATCTGTATTACCACAGTCTGAGAAGCCAACTCTAAAGATTGTCTTCTTTCATGTTCTGTAGAACTAGTCACTAAATATACATTAAAACACTGCAAAATCTGATCTTGATAATGATGCCTACTTCTCAATGACATGCTAAGGCAGGAAAATAGTATACCCATGGTTTATGCAGTTTTTATGAACAGTAAATTTTATTTCCTCTATATAAGTATATACAAATTTATTTTTATTGTTTATAATTTTTATTAACTGTGACTGTTATGTTCTCTCTCTCTCTATTTGCTTCTATATACTTCCCCTGCAATGAATATTCTATAAATTTCTTTCTCCTCTCAGAAAAAATAACTCCAATAAGGAATTAATCTACATTTGCGTTTTTCTTTCTCCTCTATAGCTGCAATTTTATTTTTAATGATTCATTAGCTCTTTCTCCTGCACTTGAATAATGCTTACACATATCTATCTACATTGTGTTCAACTTAATCTTCAACCATTTCAGAGCTCTGAGATTAGAGCAAACCTATGGGTAAGTGAGTCTCAGCTTACTGTGTCTATTAAAAAATAAACATTTGATTTCCAAAGTTAGTCATGTAAGCTTCCTTCCTCATCAATACAGAAAGAAAGGTACCTCAAAGGTCAATTCATTCCATGCTGGTGCATGTCTGAGATAGCTGTGACACACTGGTGGTGTGCACGCCTCTCCAGTGACCACAGAATGAGCCTAGGAGACCACTTCAGATTGGATGAGATCTGTCCTGGTCACAGTGTTTGCTCTGCAATTAGGTAAAGAAATGCTCCACTTCTCATTTCTTTTTTACAACATAAATCATTCAACTTCTCAAATAAATCTCCTTTCAAAAGTCCAATGCAGAGGTGGTAGGCTCACATAACGATAACACCTTTTTACAAAAAAAGGCCTTTTTTTGTCACTGGGTTGAGTATGAGCATGGGATGTGTCTACACAGTACTGCAGTTGTTGGGCCAAGAAGACCAAGTGTTCTATGGCTGGGTTATGCAGACCGTAGTATCCAAAAGGATGGATCAAACATAAGCATTATTGTTGCTAACATTGTGTGCAAAAGGAATAAAGAAATGATGAGAGAGTCAACTATCTTGCAGTTCCTTTCTTCCACCTGCCAAACTCCATGTGCTACAAGAAAATATCTGTATGTGTACCTGACTTAACTATCCAGAGGATAATCTGGGCCTGCAGTGCTAAGCTGGTCACTTTGATATAGCCAAAGTTGGTATTCACCTAAGCGGAACAAATTCTCTGTTAAGCAGTGCTGGTTTTCGCTGGGATAGAGTTAATTTTCTTCATAGTAGCTAGTAAGGGGTTATGTTTTGGATTTGTGCTGAAAACAGTGTTGATAACACAGGGATGTTTTCGTTACTGCTGAGCAGGGCTTACCCAGAGCCAAGGCCTTTTCTGCTTCTCACCCACCCCACCAGCGAGGAGGCTGGGGGGGCACAAGGAGTTGGGAGGGGACACAGCCGGGACAGCTGACCCCACTGACCCAAGGGATACCCCAGACCATATGATGTCATGCTCAGTATATAAAGCTGGGGGAAGAAGAAGGAAGGAGAGACATTGGGAGCGATGGTGTTTGTCTTCCCAAGTCCCCGTTAGGCGTGATGGAGCCCTGCTGTCCTGGAGATGGCTGAACACCTGCCTGCCATGGGAAGTGGGGAATGAATTCCTGGTTTTGCTTTGCTTGTGTGTATGGCTTTCGCTTTACCTATTAAACTGCCTTTATCTCAGCCCACAAGTTTTCTCACTTTTACTTTTCTGATTCTCTCCCTCATCCCGCCGTGGGGGGAGTGAGCGAGCAGCTGCTTGGTGCTTAGTTGCTGGCTGGAGTTAAACCACAACATAAGCTTTTAAGAAGGATGAAAGAAAAAGAACAACAACAACAACAACAAAAGCCCTATTTGGATGATGTTTTAGAGGAACTAGAACTGGTGAACACTGTCAATTAAATGTTCACCTTTTCCAGAGTTAATAGAAAACTTTTTGTTAAAATTCTGTAAAGAGACTACCTGCTAGCCTTTTGTCCAGGGTATTGGAAAACTTAAATATGTATACATGAGTATTTTCTAAAATTACACCTAAAATCACAAGTTTCCCTCCAACCATACGATTTCAGACATCCTCTTAATACTGCTAGTGGTAAATTTTAGTTCTCGCTTCTTGTGTATGTATCTAACGTTAAAGACGGAACTAGAAAATACCCACAGTTACAGAATGTGGTTGCTCACAATGGCTGAAGTCAATAATCCATTTCCTCATAGTCTTGCAGCATTAAGAGTTGCAGCAAAATGCCCCCATGGTCTCCCCACTGGCTAACAGCTGCCAACCCAGGAGAAACACCTCTGTGAAGCTAAGAGGCCCAACAGGACTCCATTTCTTAGGGACTGGCTAGGTCCTGGATACAAGTGTCATGAAATTCTGAAGGCAACAAAAGCAGGGAATCTTGGTAGTCATTGCAGTGGTGATGTCAGATGCTTCAGTTTTATCAATGGTAAAATTAATTAACCAACTAATAAAAACGTCTATGTCTGCTTGCTGGTAGGAGTTAGCACAAATTATTTATGAGGATTACAAAGGTTTTCAGGGACCTGAGGTGTGCTGAAGTAGCTTTCTTGATAGAAACTCTGTTAATTGTGTGTATTAGAGAAAAAGAAAAAGGTGGTTCCGACCTGTCATGCCTCAGTGCCCTCATATCAACATACACTGTGGTGGGATCTGGTCCAGATGTTCCCTGTGAACAACAACATCAGCTAATCAGAACCTGAAGGCTGGGAGGAGAAAAGAGTTTTACCCCCCAAATAACCGAACGTTCATTTCACTGCTAATTATGCTAATCAAATGACAAGTTATATTTAAGCTATTCATCAAACAAAGCTCAGCTTTACAGAATCAGAAAGAGCACTGGAAAACATACCTACCGTCAGGTACTTGTTACCTTGGGGTTCGGAAAAACATCAAGCGGCCATACTACTTAACCAAACACGTGTCAACATAGGTTTTATTTGCTACAGAAGGCCAAGTAATCAGCACGTGGATACATACAAAAAATGTTAAACACGTTTTGCCATATAAAGGAACGCGGAAATTGCTGAGGAGACACAGTTTAATGGCAGAAGCACATGGTCAGGAATGTGAAGCATGGTTTACTGAGAGTCTTCCATACATGCAACAGAGAATATACTTGAAGCTAAAGATAGTAAAGGTAGCACGCATGACATGAACCAATGTGGACCGAAGGTCTGTAAGCAATTATTCTGTTCCTTTTCAGTCTTCCACTGCATAATTTAAATCCTTGCTTTGTGTCACAATATTTAGTTACTTGAAAAGCAGTAGACTAATTTTAGTTTCCTTTCATGCAGAGATGATACAGTCTTCTAGGCCTTTCCACCCACAGTTTTGCTGCAGTTTTGTAACCTGCAATGATCTCTCCTTATCTGAAACTTCAAACTCATCAACGATGAACATCATGTGAATTCTCAATGCTCTAGTCTACGGCTCTTTTCTCTGCTGCATACCTCACATCACTGCTAAGCAGAAAGCTAGAAGAAAAGCAAAACTTCATTTTGGAACACTGGAACTTTGGAAATTTTATTTTCAGCAGATAAATTCACCTAACCCTGGAAATCTACAGGTGCAGGAACTCTTTTATCAGTTATTTAGATGTTTACTACTTAAAACATCAGGCAACATCAACTCCCAATGATTTCTGTCCCATTTGGGGTATATTATAGAGTATAATTCTTCACATTAGGAATGTCTAGGGCTAAATTTTGCATTTCTGCAATGCTGGGTGGTAGTTCTACAATTTGTTGAGCACAGAAAATTGTGATGGAGTTCCACAAATAGATAATTTTTGTAACTAAAGGGGAAAAGAGTTACCACTACCAATTGATACTTACTGTACAGATACTGATAGTGACCCACCACCAGAGGAGAAAAAGAGTAATAGAGCTGCACATGCATGTTAGCCTCTTTAGCTTGTTATACACAATACAAGATACAATATCCTCTCTAGCTATTAACGACATGATTTTCAGTCTACTAGTAAACTCAGCAGTGTAACAGACTAGTGCTGAGTGGAGAACTTCTTTGAAATATATGCAATGTTGAAAAAAAAAACAAAACCAAGGAAAAATTGATTATCTTTTAAAAAAACCCCTAAACCTGAATTGATTTATAAAACAATGGCAACAGTCAAGTTTGAAAATCAAAGACAATCACTATGGTGTTTGTTATTTTCAGTGTGAACAAAATTGTTACAACAGACAGCTAATATTTGATGAAACCTGCATCCAGATAAAGCTATACTGGACTTGTTTATAATTTCATAGAAGGATCTGAAAATCCCCAAATCTCCAGACTCAATTTCTAGTCTGTCCCACTGTTGGAAGCTGATAGGTGGGTATTGAGGGAACATGAAAATCCCCTACCTGCTCGGCCAGCTTCCCCAGCCTGTGAGGCTATAGCAGCAGGAATAGCAGGGATGAGGGAGAGAAGGAAAGAAGGTAACACAAGACAAAAATAATAATAAAAAAATGGGAATGAAGGGTGGGAGAAAAAAAGAGGAGAATGCAAAAAGCAGGGAGTAAAATAAAAAGAAAAACAATGTCAAATACAGGAATCTTACAAATTAACCATTATACCATTAAAGGTTAAAAAAAGTAAAAAATGAGGTGTCAACATTTTAGTAGAGCAACAGAAGAGACAGCTGTAGACTGCTAACCTTGGACAAACAGACTTAAATGGTTTTAGGACACTACAGACAACGTTGTTAGTGGAAAACATGTGTCTAGTATACTGATTTTTTTTTTTGGTTTTGGTGAAGAAGTCAGTAAATATTATGGCCCTGCTATTTTAATGCACATCCATTAAGACAGGGGTTCCAGGTCTACCATTTCACTACTAAAAGAAGTTTGTAAGCGCTGTCCTCTGGAAATCAAAAGTAAGCTCACTTTTTAGAAAAAAAAAATTAGTATACAATGGAGAAAGATACTTACACCTTGTTTCATACAGATTAACCTGCTCCTAAAGTGAAATAAAAACAAAGCTTCGTGCACAACCTAATTACTAGAAGACCATAACTAAATGGAGTAACTTCATAGTTCAGTAATTCTTCATTCCTAGTCTATTTTGCTCTGATAAACAGCGTAAATCGTATAAATAACAGTAAAACTAAAAGCCAGTAGAAACCCATCAGTTCTCCAACATGATCTATAACGCAGCAAAGAGACAACACAGAGCTGCTACTGTCACGTGGAGCATCTAACACCAGATGGCTGCAGTGGGATTTGCCCTACAACTTGTGAAAATAAACAGCTCTGAGAGCATTGGTGTCCCACATCCCTCTCATCAAACTTCTGAATTCCAGCGAAGTTAAAGACTACAGCAGCATCTTAAAACAGGTTTATTTTGGATGCAGGGCAAGATGAAGCATTTAAAAAATTAGGATGGATCTGTTATTACATTGCTGCCCCAAAATGGAAATATTACTAATAATCCAGGTTGAACACTGCAGTGTAACTGCAAGAAAGCAGGAGAATTGCCGAAATCCATCAGTTATATAATTCATTGCCTGTGACTATACTGCAGGTCCAGGACTTTGAGAGTACCACAGCCTCATATGGCTTTTAACTAAGGAAGGGCTTGAAAAACAGCAGTTGAACTCTCAGCACTGTCCTTCTGCGGCCAGCTGCAGCTGAGAAACTCTGAAAGTGTTTCAAAAGAAGCAGAGTCTTAGTCAAGATCAGAGTGACTGACTCAATTCGTCTGTGCACATTTATTTTGCGAGACTGAGATAGAGAGCATCTGTAATGCTGGTAACAGGAAAAAACCAACATGACTTTTGTTGTATTTGATACTTACTAAGGACATGCCAGGTAGTGTTCAAGGAAATAAAATGGGCTAAATATCATTTTCTGTCTGAAAACGGGTACATCATAAGTCACATCCCTTGGACTAAATGCATCTCCAGCCGACACATAGGCTGCCACCAGTGAACCACCCCTGGTCCGTGCAAACCTCTGCAACATGCCAGGCTTTTATTCTCTGGGAAAACATTGCAGGTCAAAACTGCACAGAGGACTACCCCAGCAAGTCAGCAGCAGGGATGACCATGTCCCAGCACTCGGCCCGTACCTAATTTCCACTGAAGTCAAAGGCCAAGCTGCATGCTCTCCCCTGCTTCCCCAGAGTTAAAACCCAGGAACTAGGCAATCAGAAGTCTAAAGAATTTTAAAATAACTGCTGTTTTGTTTTGTTTTGCTATCTAAGGATGTGGCCTCAATGTTTACTCTGAATCTACTTCTGCTCCAGTGATGCTCAGAAATGGAATTTTTAATGTACACTTAATCTCACATAAGCAAGCACAGCAGCTGGAGCTGTGAAAAGAACTTCATGGCATGACTCATAGTAAAGGTGGGAAAACACAGAATCTGAGGCAACTCACCCAGAGCTGTACTATAGCACTAAGTGTGAATCATACCTCTGATAAACTGCATGGTCTCCTGTTGCACTCTTCGCAGAGCTATGCCTTATTACTTTTAGTATGGAAGATTCTCAAAAAGTGTGATCTATCACTAAGTAAAAAGAAGCATTGACTTTAATCTGTAAATTTACTAACAAAGTTCCCTCTGCTAGACAGTGAGGGAAGGATTCATTTCATATAACTTCAGCCATCAAAGAAGAAAGTGTGCAGTATAAGGTAGGAAGTATCTCCTGATGGTGATGAATTCCATCCTAAGATGGGCACCTGAAACAGGCTGAATGAAGCTCTCTCTTGAAGTATTACTTTGATTCTACTGACTACAGATGGATATTGCATAACTCACTTAACCTTGCCGTCTCACTTAGAGGTGACATAAAAGAAGCAAGATGAATCCTGCTCTCCTGCTCTAGCTTGGGCAGATTTGTTAGTACATTTTCAGGGTTAACTAAGGAAAATGAACAACTTCTAGAAGTTTTTCCTCAACTGAAATTGAGTAGCAGGTTGAATAAAATGAAAATATTTATTTCAAGTTTTTAAATGGAAATTAGCTAAAATCCTAGAGAACCATCTGTGCTGTTGTAAGAAACAGGCTACTTTTCATATCTATTTTCCTCTCTCTCTTGAGAATGCTAAGATGCTAGTTAATGAGAATTAAAATATGCTAGATGCAATCTTTTCATCTCAGAAATCCCTGGACCATTATCTGTGACTATATAGCCATAAAAGGTCAGACATTAATGGTATTTAAGTGCCTAAAGATGGAGAGAATTATTTATTTTCAAAAGCACACCTCTAAAAATCTAGTCCAAAATGACTACATCAAAAGAAACATAGTAAATTTGCTCTGAATTTGAGAGGAAATGAATACAAATGACAATGCATTAGTCTGTCAGTGATCTTAATCCTGAAATTGAGATCATTTGGTAGACTAAGGCTCTTTTGTACCAAAGGGATTATCACAATGATTTCCTTTTTAAGGTAATCTTTAATAAAAGGTCAAATTCTGCTACGAAGTTTTTATACACACAGAGAGAGACACACACACATACATGTACATACACCCCCACCCCACCCTTCTTTTTGGAGGGGGGAACAACAGTAGATGCTTTTTGAAAAAATCAGGATACCTTCCCCTTGAAACATCTGAGTCTTAAATTTGTCCAAAAAATTGGAAGTTAAGTGAAGAAGGTATCAAAGATCACATTGAAGTTGTGTTAGAGGCAGCCCATGGAGAAGAAAACCTGGACAGGCTTTTTGCTGGTAAGGGTCAATCGTTGAATATTGAGATATGTTTAGGAAGGTGATTAGTAGATACATATTTTAGAAAGACCGTAGGATAGGCTGGATCACAGTTTTCTCTGTGGAGGATGGTGTTCCAGGAACCACACACTGATCTCATGGATGACACAACTTGGAAGAAAAAAAGCAAAGGCAGATGCTACTGACTCAAACATCTTTAGAAGTATTTTTATGCAGTGTGAAGAATCCAGAAATCATGATCCATTTCTGGAACATATTGGAGACAATGCTAATTTCAGGAACATTGTTGATCAAGGATTAAAATTCATTCTGTTCCTCAGCCCAGAAAACAGAATAGCCCACAAGCTATTCTGGAATATCACTAGCCATAAATTTCCAGACAGTTTTGAAAGAGCATTCTGCCTAATTCAGTATCCAGTCTTTGGCAATGTCTACTACCAGATGCTTCAAAAGATGCAATCCTGTATCTTTATATTCTCTATCAAAATGACATGTTTTGTGGTGATGCTTTTAAGTAACACCTTTAGTAATTTTTTAAACCCCTTTAAAACTTGCCAAATTACCCTCGGCTTAAATGCTTCAAAAACCATTCCACTTGGAAGGGTAACATTACTAAATATAGCCTGTACTGAAATGGCTTTTCTTCATTCCAGCCACACTACTCTCTAGACAGTGTATGGCTTTTAGTTTGTCCTACGAACTGAGATGCAACATCTTACGAGAACTCCGTGAAGCCTGACACTAAGCTCTGTGATCAGCCAGGCTGTTAATCACCTCACTCAAGACTCTCATTCTGTGCTGTTTTTAAATTCATAGTCAGTATCAATAATAATATTCCTTCAGAGATCTATCCACTTTTACAGTTTGATTCAATAACTCTTTCAAGAATTTCTGTAAAGAACCATCTAAGAAGCAAAGTTCAGCTAAGGAGTTAACACATTCAAAAGGCAGATATACACAGTCAAGCAAAAATCCAGCCTAACTCCATGCTGATTAGGACTTCCAGTTCCTCTGAGTGTATTCAGCTTTCCTGCACGTTTGTAGTGGGTTGACCCACCAGCAGCAAAGTACCCACCCAGCCGCTCGCTCACTCCCCTCTCAGCAGGACAGGGGAGAGCATAGGAAGAGCAAAAGTGAGAAAACCCATGGGTCAAGATGAAGACAGTTTAATTGAAGGAAAGAAGAAAAAACCCTAAGCGATGCAAAAGCAATCCCTCATCGCCTCCCACAAGCAGAACGACGCCCAGCCAGTCTCTGAGCAATGGCTACTTTGGAAGACCAACTCCCCCTTTTTTAATGCTGAGCATGACATTGTATGGTATGGGATACCCCAGATCAGCTTGGGACAGCTTTCCCGGCTGTGTCTCCTCCCAGCCTCTTGCTCTCCCCCAGCCTACCCGTTGTGGGCAGTGGGGTGGTGGTGCAGTGGGCAGACTGAGAAATGGGGAAAGCCTTGATGCTGTGCAGCACTGCTCAGCAATAGCTAAACCCAGCAATAGCTAAACCACTGGTGTGCTGTCAACACCGTTTCAGTCACAAATCCAAAACACAGCTCTATATGGGCTGCTATGAGAAAAGTTAACTCCATCCCAGCAGACCTAGTACAGTATTACTTCCAATGAGGCATACTTGGGCACTGAACCTGGCTTACTGCTGCTTAGTGTTATTCCCTGGTTTTATTATTTGTCCTGAACAAATGACTTATCTTGTAAGTGAAGCAGCCACCATGAACAGTCCAGAGATCACTGCAAACCTGAAGCGGAGATTTTCATTAGTGGCAAGCAAACTTCTGCAGCTAAAATATCCTTGTTATCTACAGGATCCTTCATGTCTGGTCCCTCCATGGACCAGAAGCCAGAGAAGTTCAGTTATTTTTCAGAAGTAGCTCCACCACAGCTGCAGGGTGGAGCTGTTGGGCCCCATTCTGATCTGTTGGGAAAGTCAGAGCAGTTGGCCATGAAGGTATGCTATCATTTCTCTCCTTCCCCTCCTCCCATGGGCACTTCAAAATGGCTAAAGATACAGGAGCAAATTAGAAAACTATTGTTACCAAGTAACCAGCTCACCTCTTTCTCCTCTGTTTTCCCTTTCTATTCGAGGGAAAGTAGTGTCCTTGCTGCCTGCTGTGCCCCTCCCAGCCAAGTGTTTAAGCTTGATTGGGTTGCTGACTGGGAAAGCACACTGAGCTGCACCTGCTAACTGGCCTAAACTGGTACCATCCACATTGTGCTGTCTCAGGTGGAAGTGCCTAAAGATATCCTAGATGTTTTCTGAGTTGTTCTCTCTGCCTTGTCATCACCCAGGACTCTAGATATGCAGAAAGAAACAAAACGGCCTGTATTCTTGCAAAGAAACGTTCAGTAAAAGAGATTTCAAAACCTCAGTCAGTACTTTTTGTATCAAATCCATGACAGAAATGTGGGGGAAGATGCTGCTTGAGTTCATAGATGTTTCTAACCTACAAGATGTATTTTTCTCACAAGACTACTTATTAAGTTTTATCAGGGTAAAACTGTTTTGAAGGATTCAAGTGCTGCTTTTGAGACTACAGGAGATTTTCTTCAACTCTTATTTCTGGAGAATATTTATGGCAGCAATTACAGAATGTCAAACTAAAGAACTCTACCTCTGGGACACAGAATTACTTTTAACCCTGCTCAGCTTTGCCTTGTCATATGTTTGATAGTAATAATTAAAGTCACCCTACGCTGAAGGGATACTTTGCTGGTAGTGAGAGAGGAAGCAAGCAGTACTGGAGATGCGGCATACCTCCTGTGTTCATATTGTGGTAACATGCTGAACTACAAGGTCATGTTTAGCCAAGGTCTGATGAAAGCCAGGATTCTTTAGTGATGTTGAACAGGGCAAGAGGCTAAGGCAGGCATAATGCACAGACATATTGGTCTGTGCTGAACCCATAACCTGTATTTGTCACATTTTTTTGATAAAATAAAAAATCTTCACATTCACAATCAGGAAAAGAACAGCAAATGCCTTATTTGTGGTGTCACTGAGAAGATCTGTTCTGGTTTCCACACCTAAGCAATTATGCACGTTACATGCATGAGAAAGCCTTTAATGTAAACTAGGGGTAACTGCCAGATTTGAAATGTGGGATGCACCATATAGAGTACACACAAGTTCTACTGGGGAGACAGTGACTTTGAAGAGGTTGGAGACATGGTAGGTGACCAAATGGATATGGAGCGCCCAGCCAATGCAGCTGCCAATGCAGAAGATGATTCTTGTATTATTTAAAAAGATTATTAAGTCAGAAGTCATATTATATCTGAGTAGGACACCTGCGGCATTAGTACAGGAATAATATGTGAAGTTCTGATATCAGATGTGAAGAACAGAAAGAGATCAGGAGTCATAGAAATGAGACACAGATCAGGAAAGCAAGTCTTAAGATTCTTTATCTATTTATCAAAGACTAAGATGTGTATTAGAGTCATGATAGAAATGAGATTCTTTATTCTAGATTAGAAAAATATAATAAAATATGGCTGAATCTAATGCCAGATAAATTTAAACTAAAAATAAGGCAAAATCAATTAAAAATTGAACACCTTACAAAAATGCAAGTTAACTTTCATCACTCGAAGTCCTCAAAGATAAAATAATATACTGCAGATCAACCTAAAACTATTTGCTTGGTGTAGTTATCATTGCGTGAAAACCCAGAGGCTATTCAGAAATTCAGACCAGATAGCTACAGTGCTCCATCTGTCCTTAAAATCACGACTCAATAAAGATTCCTGGAGAATGCAAGTTAAATCCTATATTACCCCTAGATACTTTCTCCTGATTAGTGGATCAGAACAGAATGAAAGAGATGTAGCAAAATAATTTTCCATTGTAAGCAATAAACTGTGTGCAGAAAATATCTATCTAGTTAATTAAGTAATGGTTGGGATTATTTTATAAACAGAAGGAATCCATTTTGTAACATTCTAAAGTAAGAACTTGGAAACCGGATTCTACATTACACGACTAAATACTATTTTTGGAGTACAGAGGATGCATTCTGTCACTACCATGTGCTATGCACTTTTCTGAATTACTGTATTCATGGGCAGAATAAATGCTATGATTGCAACATGAAAGGGATGAATAGTTGACAAAGTAACAGAAATTTACTACCTGTATATGCAAGAACATTAAGTACCACATGCATTTTCTTAGTATGTCTACAACTGAGCAGCCAAAGGAAATATAATGAATGCTTCTTACTGAAAACCATTTTCTTAAAACAACTTTGAGCTTAAGGAGTGAAAAATCTTACCTGCAAACATATTGCCAGGTTAACTCTACAGCCAAGTGATGTGCTGACAGCCCGTGGATGGAGACCAAGGTCTTTAAATAATTTTGAAAATGACTGAGTAAGAGCTATCCGAGGTCTTTCTTCAGCCACTACTACACACGTCCGTACACGTGAAAGGTCCAGTCCCCTTGCCTAAAAAGAAGTTAAAATGTAACAAAGGCCACAAATGGGCAGATTTAATAAAAAAAATTAGTAGTACATAAGTGTATTATGTAGGTATTATGATTCAAGAGGAATAGCAGAATAGAGGCTAAGGTGCCAGTATAATTTCTATCTTTCCTGGAGGCTGGATGGCCAGATGATAGTCTAATAGCTGGAGAAGAGCAGATATACTTGCTTGTCATCTCAATGTTAGCATGTAGGAAGAGATGGGTATGCTAATTCTGAAGGGAGGAAATGCTGTTTCCCAATATTAATTCAGAAAGCCAGTGAATAATAGCAAACAGGAAGCAGTGTCTAGCCTTGGAAAAACTGATTAGGAAATTATTAAGCGAGGACAGTAAGGGCTGGAGACATCATAAATATCAGTATCCCAAGATCTAATTTACTTCAGTAGCATAGTGAAAAATCTAGATGATTTCAGAAATGTAACTGGCAACCTGGCTTTTAATTTTTGGGGAAAAAAGAAGATCTCCCCCCCCCCACCCCAATGAGGACAATCCAGTTCAAACAATACAGTACTTTTAAGTATGTGATTATTTAACTACAGGGGCCAAAACCAAACTAGTACTTCATATAATGAGAGAATTCATAAAACGTAATATACAATGTAATACTCCTTGGGCCTCTTGGACGTTTACACCTCTGTTTTCCAACACTTGCCTATCAACACAGACTGCAACACAGATCAGAAAGCTTAGGTAAATAAAAGCCTTTCCTTGATGTTTAAAAGCCTTGTGATCTGAAAAAGAATGACTGATATTCATATATAGCCTTTGGCAAAGAATAACATGGGTTCTGTGGAAGCTGCCCTTGTCCTCTGATGATTTTCTCCTCACTGCAGACACTTAGCACAGCTGTTCATGGCAGGGAAGGTTCTCAAACACCACCATGCAGACGACAGGTTGTGCAGGATGGCAGAATTACTCACCTTCAGCGACTCTGTTTGCGAACCGAGTCCCTTAGTACAAAGCTCCATGACCGAATAGGAACAAAACGTGTCTCTCACTTTGTACTGACTCACGGCAAGAAGCCACAAAGCGGGATTGGTCTCCAGTTCTGAAGGAGGAATCAAAATAGACTGGTGTCCTGAATAAACGCTGTAAAGATACAAGATTCATTAACGCACGTTAAACGCCTGTGCCGCAGGTGTTTACAAGCTATAGGGTACTAGAATAAAAAGTTCATCACAGCACTGGATGAACCACGTAATAATGTTACAGTGCTCTACAGGTCCAGTAGTTTAACATGAAGTTTAACTCTGTTTTTTGCTATGCCTTCAGGTCTCTGAGGAATCATGAGGAATGCAGACAGAATATACTCCTAAAATACTCATTTACTCAAAATGCCCCTGGACTTTGCTGTTAGATACCAAAGAGAGCAAAATAGCTCGGTTATTAATGGTGCTAATAAACAGTATTATAATATCAACAAAAATTATGTGTTGCTGACAAATAATTAAGATTGAGTAATTACCATTTCAAGATACCTTGATTAAAAGAGTACTTGATTGCTTAACATGGAAATAACCTCTCTCCTGCTGAGGCAAGCAAGAGGTTTGCAATCATTTTCAAGGGAGTAAATCTGGCCCCAATTTAACAATCCTTGTGGCTTTAAATTTCTTCTGTGAAAGTTTTATGAACTTTTAAAACCCAAATATACTACATCTCTTGTTTATTGGATACCCAGTGAGCGTAAGTACTGAGAAAAGACACTTATCAGGGTCCCTGAAGGAAACAATTATGACAGAGCTAATTTCTCTGGTACCAAGATTCTCCCCAAGGAAAAAAATTATTCCCAATTTGATGTCTTTATTTCCCATAGGTCCTGTGTTGTTCACTCATCTCAGACAGGCAGATTTACCATCAGTTTTACAGTCCCCTCACATCTTAATTTGTGATTTGTAGATATTTCAAATTGGAACGGTCATAGCATAAAACCCCCAAATCACAGTTCTGAGAAAGGACCATAAAGCCTCAGAGATTTATGATGCACATGAGAGAAATTAATTTGTGACTTGAAAACTTGAAATGCCAGCTTGGTAAAGTAAAGCTGAGGTTTTCAAATCCAAGTGCCTGAGGTAAGACATGAAATGGAACTTTATTTTCAGGAATATGAACATCTCTGTAACATTTGACATTAGGATGAAGATACACACCTTTACTATTCTTGAAGATGGGCTGCTCACACAGCTTCCCTCCTTGGTGAGTGAGTGCCCGCACTCCCCCCAAACCCAGATGAGAGTGCTTTCAAAAGCTGTGCAATTTAGAACAAGGTTTGTGTGACCTGGATGTCTTTACTTGGTATGATAAAGGCATAAAAGGTATACAAGTCCAGGCACAATGGCAGTTAATAATCCAAATAGCTTAGGTCTCTGCTGGAGTATGAGCCAGAGGATGTCATGGAATACGTACGAACTACAGTTCGAATAATTTCATTCATCATACAGTAAAAATTTTATCTTTGACTGCTTGTCCACATTTACGCCACTCTTGATGATTCATGACCAGTGACTTGCCACGGAGCGATGTGTTCTCGGATGTGGTTGACATAACGACTATAGCACAGAACGGTCAAATGAAGCATTATGCTTTTATGTTGCTTTTATGGAATCAGAATAAAGTATGACCAAACCCTGAGCATGTGCTTCATAGACACTTGAAAAGAGATGTTGGCAAACTTACCCAAGCCTGAATGGAGTATGCCCTGAGCTCAAGCGACAGATCAAACCCAGCTAGAGAGTAGTAACAGTTTTTACTAGAAATATTACTTCACTTTCTCAGCCAATTCTATTAAGTTTTTCAGAGAAAACCGAAAGGTCTTAGTTCTTCGCAAATTTAAGGTTAGGGCCCCACAAACAATCAAGGTGTGTGATCTGTCTGGTAAATACGTAATTCTTACAAACAGGAAGCTGTAATCACTCGAGTAAGAACCTGGGAGGGGCTCCAATCTGTATGATTACAGTATACAGAGATTCAGCATCAAACCGTTCTCCCTGTCCCTGAACTCCTCTAGTTGATGCAACCAATATCAGAAGAAAAAAAATCTGCCCAATAATAAACAAACTGCCGGGGGTCAAATGTGGGAGAATTATTAGTCAGAACCACATTAAGATCCCTCAAGTGCCACTTACTCAACTGAGCAGAACATCCCAAAATAAAAACAAAACCAGAAGAACAAACTTTATCCCTGTACTGAGAAATGCCCACACAAACTCCATAGTAAAAAAAGGAAGAAAAAGCTGCATTGCTTTCAGTACAAGAACAGAAAATTGATTTCAAGTGCATTTTACCAGGAAATAGTCCAAAATGGTGAAATTTGGGAATACAAAAGTACACCAAAGACAAATCTTTTCTGGCTCAGCAACACTAATGAGTGGGGGTGAACTGTTTCCCTCTCTTGATCAACTTGTGCTGAACAAGTAAGAAAGATACTTGTATTTGCTCTTAACCTCCCACCAACAGCCATGCGGCAAAGCATGAGGATTTGGATGCAAAATAAACCCATCTTCTCCAGAATGAGGGTAACAAACACTCATGGTAAGACTTTGACTAAAAACATTACTCTGATTAGACAGAAATAAATGAAGATGTTGCTAGTACCTTTTCTGAGCTTTCTAATGCCTCAGAAATACTGAGGAGTTCAGAATTAAACTGCGGAGCAACAGGAAATATCTAGCAGGAAGGAAACTTTCTGTTTCCTCAGACATGGGCTGCTCTTGTCTACAGTACATAAACCTACAGAAAGATGGGAAAGCCTGGGAGCTTGATGACCAACACAGGCTTTGCCTACCGAGCTGTGGTTTAATAACCCATGCATATAATATGATTTGCTAGAGCAGTTAGTGGAGCTAGGAGAAGAACTACGAAGACATATTTCTGGTGTGAATGTGCCAGTTCCACAGCTGAAGTGGTTTATGCAGCACCTGGTCACCATGATGTCAGTCATAACTTGGCTCACCTCCCTGAATCAATCTCAGAAACATTACACAGGTTTTGTGAATCACTCCAAGCAACAAAACATTCCTGGTAGCCACATATCCTTGCAAATTTGCAGACTTTTTATTTCCATGTTAACCCCTGAGAAGCTGTATGTCACCAGTGTTTTGGTGGAGAGAAGCTGAGAAAAAAAAAGATACTCTCTTGTATGGCTGGTTGAAACATTTCTACTCTGCCAGTGGTTTCAAATCACTGTGAGATGTTAGAGGTTGTCTGCTTAGTACGGATGCCAACAACTAAGCAGAGGACCACGCACTTCAACAGACTGCAGTTGTGGAAGGCTGCTTTGGAGATGCTGGATAAAGCTAGATATGGTCCCAAACCTATAGGAAGTTCTGTCAATGCTGCCTCCATGTACTTCTAGGTATGGTAGAGACGTTTGGTAGGTACGTCTAGGTATGGTACGTTCTAGATGTGGTAGAGTTAATCCTGAAGCTGAGGCACTGAACAAATAGTTCCATCTCACCTTGAAACATGACAGTCATCAAGAGATGATTAAGCTGTCAGCTTTGCTATTCTCATACTGGAAGCAACAAAATCGTGGTGAACACTGTGGCATCAGGGAGATGAGACAGGATATTAGGAAAAGTCGGGGGCTTAAATATAAATTGCAGAAGCTAAAATTACTGTTCTGAAATTGCAACAATACATGATATATTGGAGTAGGTGCAAGAATTGTTATACAAATACTGGGAAGGAGCTGAAGCAAGATTGTTTCTTCCACTGCTGTACAAATCTGTTGTCACAAAAGTAACTCCATCTCCTGATGTAAGTCTTATAACAGGAGGAGACACAGTGCAGAACTGCAGAGACTATCTGACAGACCTGGACATCTATTTATCAGTCTCCACCACTTTTAGAAAATGCAAAAGGAGTAGGCAAAAAAGAAGACAAAAAAGGAGAGTGACTACAGAGCATCCCTGCATCATCTTGTCACAATGACTTTTGGGATGGAGATGCAGAGTGAAACGCAGGGTAGCTGAGGTGGAAGATAACCTTTTGGAAATGCCGTCTTCCTTTAGGGGCTAAAAAGCAATCTGGGGGAAAAAAAATATTCATGTGGTGGACAAAGCCTTGGATTTTGGCAGTAAGTGAAGAGTCTTGTCTGCCTGCACTAAGCAAGGGCTGCCCAAGGACAGGAATACTCCAGTTAAATGCACCAGGATGCATTTTGGTATGACGGTGCCATCTGATCACACCACCGGTTCCACTCCCTGGCAGGCTGTTTTGGCAGCATACACAGATGCCTGGAAGGACATCTTGGCACTTAACTGTTCCACTGAATTGAAGATTTACCCCACATTGTGCAGAGGCACATTAACATTAAAGTCTGAGGTTTTATTAGAGTTCCAAAAATTTCAGCAGGGCAATAAATGCTGACAAATGGCAACTGCAATTTGCAATTGCATTCTGGCAGACTACTGACCCGCCACTGCCCTTAATTCTGAGTGGTATGCGCTGCTTTCCCACTTAACTGCAGGAGGCAGGTAGGTACTGCTGAGCCTTGTAAGTACATGCATTTAGTTTCTGCATTTCTACAGATGATATTTGGCATTTAGTGATGCAGGACAAGTATGGGAATTGGGCATTTATTTCGTAGAGCCCGAAATAATTGAGTTGCCATGCTCATAATTCAAAATCTGTGAAAAGAATCTGCATACTGAGGGAACCCGAACAGGACTGAGCAAAAACCTTCAAAATCGTCTGGACCAGAGCTTGTAGGAAGGATGGTACAGGCCACAGAGGAGAGTGTTTGGGCATATGCCTGACCTAGGCTTCATAGGACTTGGGCCAAAATCAGGTCTTCAGTTCTGCTGGAGACCCACTATGTGCACAAAAAGGGGACTTCTGGAGAAGAAGTAAAGGACCTCACACCACCTGCAGAGTCCAAAGATGCCCACTTGGCATACAGTGCACTAACAGCATGACTGCACATGGTAAGCAGATAAGCAATCAGTACTGGAGAGACAGAGATATCTCACAGAGAAGTTTAACTAATGTATAGGAAATCACTGTGTAGGGCACACAGATTTTCCCAGAAAGGAAAAGGTCTCACCCATAAATCTTGATAGGCTTCCAGTGCTGAGAATAAGTCCAGTCTTTACAGATTCCACATCAGAGTACTGGGAGCTGGTGAGAGCAGTGCCATAACCCCAGCACTTTGCTTTAACTCAAGCTCTGGTGTTGGTACCCCAACCAGATACCTGTAAGTCTTTGGTCAACACTGAAATGCCAGTATTTTGTTCCTGTAGCAGATGTCCCTGCACCACCTGCTGGGACAGTGCTGTCTGCCCAGAATGAGAGCCAGAGGTTAACTGGAACTTTTTGTTACTGGCATGTCTCCAGAAGGCTTTAACCTCCTCCTTTCAGAGACTTGTTTCAGCAATATCTGAGCCTCACAAGGGAATCTTTCTAACATGGCTTCAGGCTGCTCCTGGGCACTTCTGGACTGATGTGTAACTCTCATTGGGGAGCATGTTGTTGACTGCTCCTGAGCACAAACACATCACCTGGCAGCACCAGGAGTGGGAATCATACACTTGGTGGAACTTGGAGTGCTCTCAGCCATTTCAACACAAAGTCTTTTCATCTAAATACTTAAAGCAAGTGAGCAAGTTTTAAAACTCTGGCCACTGTTTCTATTTAGTATTAAAAAATAAAGAGAGATGGCCATCTTGCCCTGCATAGACAACACACAGTCTGAGGTTAGCTGGAGGATGCAGACGGCAGTGTTATTTCTGTTGGCATTGGCATTAGAGACATCCTAAGGCAGGCAGAGGCTAAACACATCCAGCTCAGTTCATTACAGCACAGTTTGTATTTATAAGCCATTGCTCAGACTTGAGCACCACTCAAGTTAGTCTGTCAGTGCATTGCAGAACTTGCTATCAAGGTAACTCAGGGCTTTCAGCTGCCCTTGAACCTTGTAGACCTGAGGCAGGTTTAACAGACCTAGTGTAACGTGGAAGAAATGCAAACTGTCTCTTTCACAAATTGCCACTGGCTAAAGACTCCACGGGAAATGGGCACACAGCAGTGTGTGGGCAGATGCACTTTTACATTCCTCCTGCCCCAGTTATGCACTTTGCAAAACACATGAGAGATGGTTATGTTCATATCCTTCACTTCCCATGTCAGAATTATCCTTTCCTGATGTGTCATTTACTCTTCTTTATGCAGTCTTGCCTTTAATTTGCTATAAATGGGCTGGAAATTGGGTGAAATGCTCATGCCTGCCAGATATCTTCAAGTTAGGCTAAAAAACCTAGTAATATTTAATGAGTCTTAGCACACTAAAGTTTTCTAAAATGCAGTTCTCATGTTAATGCTTCAGTTCCTTGCTTACTTCTTGCATGGTTCCACCTGTTCGGTTAATAAGAAACCTTGCAGTCCCTTGCTGCAGAAACTATCCAGCAGCACCACTGGGGACTTCAGCTTGTGGCTATGGAACAGAGACAGCAGGAGCAGGACAGGAGAAAGCCACGTCACTGCATCTTATGTGGAAAGCCTTCCCAGGACCATTTTACAGCATTCACACTATTTATTACATAGCCAACATGGACCAGAAAATTCAGTTCCTCTGGATCAGCTTGAGTCTTACTGACTTGCACTATTACAATCTCAGTGTCTGAGAATATATATATATAATTTGTTTAAAATTATAGATGTACTTAATTTTAATTTCAGCAAGGACAATTCTATCTTCCAGTAGTAGGAGTAGAACTGCAATATGGGTTGGCTTAGCTGGGCTAAAATGGAGGGAAAATTCTTACTCTATTGCATCACTCGGCAACTATCAATCAAGTAAGTCTGCACTAACGAACTGCAGTATGCTTTATTCTGTCCCACAGTGAGCAGCATTAAGATAGGGACATCTTCATTTCAGGAAGCATTTTTGAACAATGGGATTTAGTATTGATTTTTTTTACATTGGAGGACATTTAATTTTTTTTTTTCTTTTAAAGAATGTAATACATTTTAAAATGTAATGCAACTCTAAGTCAGAATACTAGGATCACCCTCTCAGAATGGATAAATGAGATTATTAAAGAGAAAAACACAAAAATAATGTATTCTTTTATTGAGTGATTAGTAAGAACCTGTTAAAATTAGGAAGTTTGGGATTTGTGAACTCACATGGGTCTGATGACTGCCACCACACCCAGGACGTGCTGTTCAATGACAAAGGTTCCAAGGAAACCCTGCTGGAGCATGCAGCCAGTTTAAAGGGAACGTGGTAAATCCCATTTTTTTAAAATGTATTGCTCTGCTTTGCAAGGTTTCTTTTCTTTATTATTTTATACCCTTTAGGCCATAAAATAATAAATTTTTTAAAAATAAAAACTTTGCAAAACTATGCAATATATTCCAAACTTACCAAAGGGCTGGCTCCATGCTCCAGCAGCTTTCCTAAGTAGCTCTGACCTCACAGAATGGGGCATTCTGGGCCACCACAGTGGAGCAGGCCAGCACAACGTCTAAGCACCTACAATGGGGATAAAAGGTTAGTTTTTTCTTTCACTCCTTAGTCAATGCCTCCTTTGGTCTAGTTAATAAAGGGATTAAAATGTACTTGTCACTTTAACTGCACGTAGCACAGGAAGTTGCTTTTTTTTCCTGCTGGGCACCTAAAACGAAGAGTTCCTATTTAACTCTCAAAATGCCCTAGATGATAAAAAATTGAAGATCTAACTTCATTTCCATATGCCATTAGAAGTACTAATGTAGTTAATGGGAGTGGTGACATACAATCATAACTTTACAGTAGAATCCTCTGAGGTAAAAATCTGGGCTGTAAAATGTTGGGGAGGATTTTGGTATGCTAAACTACAGAGCAAAATGCAAAGTTGCAAAGTTTTAAGTTACGAAGAGTAAGAGCCTAATAACCTCCAGGATGTATTTTTTGCTATCACATCAAATAATACTCAGCTCTAAAATAGTAATGAAATGGAAATTAAGTTTGTAAGTGGAATTAATGAAGCTGTATCTGATGTCAGCTTTCTCTAAATGACAGGTGCAATTCAAGCAGCCTGCAGTTTTTCTAGTTTTATAGGAACAGGAGATCAGTGGCAAAGAAGAGATTGACATGACGGTTCATAAGATTAGAGTGTTGCTGGCCTGATCTCAGTTCCTTCAACTCCCTCGTTTCCTTTCTCTTCTTTGAAAACGGTATAAGATTTTCTATTCCTTCTACAAGCTACAGAGGGGCACAGACCTTGATTGCTTTCTCCCAAAGGCTCGCTGCCTTATTCACTTGCCAGTCATAAACAATCTTCTCCTCCTAAAAGGCTGAATACTATCAGTATTGGGAAGGACCTAAGGGCAGCAAATGCTTATTTGTTGCAAATATGGTTCTGGAAGAAACAAAACTTTCTGTATTCAGGAGTCACGGGCACCACAAATTACTTGGGTTTTGGACAGGTCAACATTTATCTGTATTTTACAGCTCTATCATGATGTTGCATAGAAGTTATTCTTTGATGCTCCATGTCCCAACATTATCCCATACAGTAATACATTCCTTAGCTGAACTCCTCTATGGTGCTCTACTGTCCTTCCCTGGTGTCACGGAATGCACCATGGCAGATTTGGCTTAGCCCCCAGCAGAGAGAAGGCCTAACAGTGTTGACATCAGGGCATGCTGGAACACAGAAGTCTATATGGAAAATATTCAATGAGTTAAAAAAATCAACATTTAAAAAATTTAACTTAAAGAGACTGATACAATTAAAATCTCAAAATTTCTGAAAGGTTTTCTGAGGTTTTTTGCAGCCTAACTATTTTTATTTTTGTCTTGGGGAAATAAGACGTTGAAAAAAAAAGATTTTTCGAAACAAAGAAATCTCTAAACCCTATGTAAAATCTGAAATAATTTTAGGGCAAATATAGTTTAAATCAAGAAAGACTGATCAAGAATGAATTAGGTAATACTGTTAATCTTTGGCCCATTTAATATTTAGTAACAAATATTTTAAAAGGGCAACAAAACTGGCCAATAGCCCACTTTTAAATAAACAATAATTTCTGAAAACAAATTGTTGCAGTTGTTATCAAACAATGCTTCCTTCAGGTATTTAGTAAATTGGTAAAAAGTTTATCCAGAGTATTTTTAATGCCCTGGATTATCTTCATTTTAGTAACTAAAAATAGCAGTACTGCTAACACCAAAGAACTTCCTATGTCAGCCTACTGTGACTCTGAGATGTCTTCATCAATATGTGCTCCATTAACACTCCCATAGCTCTTTCCCTTTGCCTCTGCATCAAATCAGCAAACAAAAAAAAAAAAAAGAAAGAAAGAAAAAAAAATGATGGAACTGCTTTCAGTGCTGAACCGTAACTTCCCTGGAGTATAGAGAATGACAGAATTGTTAAATTTCTAAAATTCTTATTAACAAAAAAAGCTGATTCATATTTCATTAGAAATGCTTTTCTCTGATAACTTTGCTACTGCCATTCAAGTATCTTTCTGCAAGAAAACACACTTCCACGTCTCCGCAAAAATCACATCCGTAAGTCCCACAAATGGGGAAGACCCTGGTTATCTACTCGTGCTTTCAGATTAGAGAATAAAAAAGAGGACACCAGGAAAACAATTCCTCAAGGTAGTATTAGTAGAGCACTGCTTTCATCAAATAAAACTAGCCAGACTCTGCAGAGACAGCAGTAAAACAGCAGGAGGTCAATGAGCAGCTGTGTTGATGCTCTGCACTCATAAGTCTAAATACCTAGAGCCGTGTCCCGCTCAAAGAAAGCATATTCTCCATACAGCACTCTCCGTATAGCTTCCAGCAATTCCAACTGTCTACGTCCCAGAGGTATTGTCTGTTCTTCCCATCCTTTTACCACTCACATCATCTGTTTGTTGTATTATAGTACAATGGAAATGGTATTTCAAAAGGTTGAGGAGAAACCTCACCTGCAGAGGCACCAGAGGACAAACCCAAGTCCACAGTAGGGGTCCAAGCAGATAGCGACTTCTCTGGAGGGATAAAGCTCACACTGCAGCTTAATAGAACGACAAAAGGCACTAGTGGCTGCATGAGACATCTGAAAGACAACAGCAAAGTAATTAAAATGATCAACTATGTCATTCAGAAGGCTCATTCCCCAACTGCACCAAGTGCTCAAGTCAGTTACAGAATAAAGAAAACAAATAAATATTGACTTTGTGCTCAGTGTAAACACACATGTAATTTATATCTAAGAAAACATAATTCTCCTTTAAGAGGGCATCCAAATAACCGTGAAAGGGGAGGGCAAACAGAATGAATGATAAGTTTGAAGTGATTTAGGGAGAAAGCTGTGAGTGGTTTAGAGATGTGCTCCAGTCTGTATGCAAAGCTAATGATAACAAGCTAAACTTTCTGGAAAAACAAAGGAATGAATGACTGCAGGATCTGTCTGAAGTATTTTGTTGATCATCAGTAACATATTTCTGAGTACATATTTCTTAATACAATAAATAAAAAATGCCAATGCACTTCTTAAATTGAAGAGGATTTTGCATGTAAAGATCCCCCCAAAACTTAGTAAGGGTTCTGTAAAATGTCTTCACGTTATCCAGGCTCCTAATTGAGAAACAGGCTCTTCAAATCTTGGTAAGAAAGCTCTCAGAGGTAAAACAAGCAGAAAGTAGAAACAAAAAACCTGATCAAAAGGAAATTATTCTAATTTTTTTTTACAGTTTTAGGATGTTTCCCACACTCACCCATCCTGGCTTAGAAGTCCTAACTACAGTGGGAACAGAATTACATCTTTTAATCTTTGTCCTCTCTGTTAATAACAGTGTGTTAGAAATACAGCCTGGATAGGATTTAACTCATCTAACCTTTGATCTCTGCCACATACTGAGCTAGTTGCCTTATATACTGTTAAGAGTCAATGGAGGGGAACAGGGACTTGGAAGGTAAAATTTATTTGATTTTAAGGTAAACAGCGGCGTAAAGCTCCAGAAGTCACTTTTTCTCCATTGCCAATGAGCACCATAAATGAGGCTGGACATGTTCCAAGTGATGCAAAAGGCCCAGCGCAAAACAGGTGTCCACACAGTGATCATCTGCAGTTTGCAGAGATTAATTCTACTCTAGCTGAATCAAAACCACTTTTTCACACAGGATTAAACTGAACTCTATAGGTCCAGAACTGGTGTTATTCCATGATTTTTTACACCATATTGGGTGAAAGCTATTGAAAAAGTTGAGAGTAAACTTAAGTGGAATCTACAACATCCAAAGTGATGACAAAACATTTATCAACTTTTCAGAAGCCACATAAGTTGTTTAGCCATTTTTTTAATTTAGCGCCACTGAGTTATGAATATAAGCCTTGTGGTCTCTTATGATCCTTTTATAATTAATTAATCACTAGTGATGATCTAGTAGATGGTAACTGGCTGAGACAGTGATCTGGAGGCTTTGTGACCCAGGTATCAGAAGGTCATCAAGAATTCCTTGACAGATTTATCTGGATTTCCCTTTAGCCACATTAAGAAAAGATTCAGTTCGTCGACTTGCCCTGCCTTTGACTATCTTTGAAGTTCTCCAGATACTGGCTTTGCACAGTTAGTAGTCATTTCTACAAGTCTGATAAGGTGGAATTCAGACCTGATTTAATAGACTCAGATGACTGCATCTGAAACAATCATTTAAGGCTGCCTTTAAAAGAAATGAAGACTTATGGGACATTCACTCCATTCAAAAATAGGTGTTTCAGGTAAGTCAGAGAAACTACACCCTAAAAGTCTCTGCTTCTCTGTTGATTACTGAGGAGCCCAATGACTAGTCCACATCTGTAGGCATTGTAGCTATTTAAAGTTAGATGAATCTTCAAGGACTGTCCAATATGTGACCATCAGCCAGCTCAGCCATTTAACCAGCAGTCAGCCTCGGGCCGGTCACTTCACCACTCTGTTCTTCAAATTCTCCATCTGAAACCTGGGGAAATGATGCTTGCTTTGTTTATGAAGTATGCTGACAGCTTCTGAAAATAGATGGATGATGCCAAAGAGTATGAGGAATTCACTGTAGGCTATAAGTGTGACACATCGGCAGAGATTGCTGAAATAATCATAATCCTTGGATATGCAACAGATAGGAGTAAGGAAGTAACAGGTAAGAATAAGAGAGTGATTCTACCTCTGCCTGTGTGTTGGTGAAACCAACACTGGAATAATATGTAAACTAGCAGCTAGGTAAAACAACTTTGATGAATTGTGGCTAGAGGGTTGGAGAAAATGGCAGAATATAAAGATTTAAAGAGCTCAAGATGCCTGAGCTTATCAAACAAATCCATCAATGAATTTTTTGCTGCTTCCTCTAGTATTGTACCAGGTGAATATACCAGAGACATCAGCAGTTCCCTTAATTGCACAAAAAAAGTATCGAAGACCAACGGCCAGTAGTTGAGTTGCAGTAAGGAGGAAACAGTGAATGGGCACTGGAACGAGTAGAAAAAGGATCACCGAGTCTCATATCCTTCATAAAATGGAAATAATAGGTGAGTCAGTTGAAGAATGCTTCAGGGAGACAAGCTAGTGGGCTATCCACAGGGGTATCAGTATAAAATTTTAGTCCAAGGAGGAAGAGAGGGGCTAAACTTGCCACACACAGTACCGTAGTGAGTATAGAAGAACTAATTTAATGTTAATGGAATGAAGTAATGACTGCAAGGGAGGAAGCAATTCAATTTCTATTACCAAAAATCAAGAGGAGTTACAAATCAGGAGCAATGTACCACCTGCCAGCCAGGCATGATAGCAGGAATGCCAGCTTTAATACGAAGTCCCTACCTTTACCCCTGCTAGCATGCCAGTTGTGGAGACACTGAAGTCAAGGTAAGCAAGCGTTTCAGGGTTAGAAGGTTTGTAGATCTGTGCAGGCCGCTTCTTTGGCAAATCGTCTAGTGAAAATAGAGAAAGAAAATGTGTGTATCTTACTCCCATGACAGATAGACCTCTGAGTGCTTGACAAATACAATGATAGAAGAAGACACAGAGGTCCCCTAGCCTTAGTACTCACCTGTATCTAGTACCGGAGGCCACGTTCTGACATCCACTGCTGCTGCGGCCTCTCGCGACCGTAACAATTTACATATTAATTGTGTAGTCATTAAGCAGGCAGAGCGGCTCACCTAGGAATTTAAGAAATAAGTAATAATGCAATGGGATACTGATTAATTCTCCCATGAAAATGAGCAAGACCATGATTTATTTTCTGCCAGAACAGGACACAGGTATATTAGTCTTATGTTTTCCAATCAGGAGGTGGAAAGATGGACAAAAAATGCAGCTCACAAAGCAGACAAAGTCATGTGAGTTTTACAAATTACATGAAAATTGCACTTTGAGAAGAGTGTTGTAATGAAGCTAAAGGCACCCTAACAGTGAGAATGTGACTTTTCCAACACAGAAGACTGCCATCAAAACATTTCCTATGTGATGGTGATGTATCTTGGTTTATAAACAATATTTTTATGTAAACCAAAACCTAGCCTGACATTTATATGAATAACTTTACTATCTCAAGTCAATTTTATGTTAGCCATATATTTCCAGTTCCTGTGCTAGTGATAAACCATTGGGAACTCTTCTGATATCAGCAAAAGTAGACCAGAAATTGTGCAAGTGGCACTAAGAAACGAAATGGTGAATTTACTGCAAATATAATCTGCACTGAATTTTAGATGACACATGCTGAAGGTATTCTCCTTTTAGATTTGCTATTTTTAAAAATACTTAAGTAGCAACTATGAGAATATTTCTTACTGATTATAAAAATTAATATATTTAAGGAAATATTCAGACAAACTTAAATAGGAACACTGTTAATCACTGAAGATAGTACAGAGGAAAAACTGAAATTCTTCTTTTCCCCAAACTTTAGGAATCTGTGACAATATTGCTAAGAGTATTTTTTTCTTTAAATAATTTGAGACATTTCATTGCACACTGAATTTGCACTGTTCAACCTAAGGAAATCAGTAACAACATGTACACTATATTTTACCACTTAGCAGAAGAGATCAACTTCTGTTGACAGTAATCTCACGGACGTCAACTTTATAGAGCACATGAGGAAATTAGGAGCATCCAAGCACTGACCCAGGCTCTACTTACTTCCACTAACCCCATAATTTCCCTGTATGGATGATCTAAATATTTCAAGCTAAAAGTGAAGACAAAGGAAACCACTGCAGCATCCCTTAATCCAATCATGTCACTCTCACACGGCAAGGTAATTCTTACATAGCTAATAATCTTAATCTATGAAAATATTTGGGATTTGGGACATAGTAGAGCCATAAAACAAAAGGAATTTCAAGAGTTGGTGGTTACTAGGCTTCTCAGGAATTGTATTACCTGGAGGATGAGGAGGTTTATTAAAATACAGAACGTCCATGCCTGGAGAATAGCAAGTAAACACATAGGCATGGTGGGAAGGAGAAAGAAGACATCTTAGCTACATGTCAGCAACTGCTCGACATGGGGCTCAATAATGTTTAGTTATATTTTACTACTACGAGTTCATCACCAAAACACAATTATGTAGGCCAAATTTTGCTCAGAAGTCATTATTACTGACTTCAAAAGGTGCTGTGTAGACATATAGCATGTCAGATCAGGTTTTGACCCCATCACATCAGGAAATTTATATGATTGCATTTGCAATGAAGGAACAGCCTCAGTATTTTAATTTCTACAAGGTCATCCCTCTCCAAAATGAAAGAAAATGTTGTGTAAAACAGAGCTGAGAGGCTTTTAAGTCAAAGTGGCATTAATATGGCTAATAAATTTCAACATTTTATTTAGTCTGTTGAAGGGACGACGATTACAAGTCAGCTTAGACCTGTCCTAGTTTTTCATCATGAAACCAAACAGATTTAGTTTGGCTATTAAACATCAAAGGAAAAACAAAGTAACACATATTGCATCACTTCTATGATTTTAACAACTGATGTTTAAAAAATGTAAGTGCCAAAATATTAAATAATGAGAACCCTGAAGACAATAGGACAGTTTCTCATACCTCTACTGATACTTTGTGGCATCTGATGCCGTAAGGAAGGCCACAAATTATAACTACCTCTAGTACTTATTACTTGAAAGTATCAACATTAATTAGAAAATCAACATTAATTAGAAATGTTAAAATCACATTTGTTTCAACTTGTTTTTTCAGAGACTCAGAATTCCATTCAATAGATTAGAAACTGCCAGATGTAAAAGGCCATCTCTTTACAACCACTTTATTTCCCTCAGTAACAAGCACAATGCAGTTATTTCTGTGCAACAAAGACTAAACAGTATTAGATAAAGCCAAAATACCAAAAGAAAGCATTGAATGGAAAAGTCTGAGTGAGTAACACTTCTCTGGATGAAACAAAATACCGACCAACATCTTCACAGCAGAACTTTGAAATCGCTTCAAACTGCAAAACAATTAGATGTACTGAGCTGAGCACAAATCACCATCAGGTCAAGCTAAGCTTTCCATTGCAATTTTTCTCAATAGTCAGTGTAGCGTTGCCAGGTGAGGAATCCTACCATTCCTGGCATACAGCTAAATACAAGAAAGCACTTAAAATATGTTTCCTGAAAGGAGCAGCGTAACTGCAGCAAAATGTGACAGCAGAAGACAGAAGGTTGTGTGCTGTCAAGCAGTGTTGACCCTGCTGAAGTGCTGAATCTTTTGGAAGGAATACAACTCTTCAACATACACCACCCCTCACTTAAGTTACTGTTCCTAAAGACTACGCAAATCCATCACCCATTTAATCGACTTGTGCACTTTCAGGTGTCTGCTCACCTCCACAATCATCTTCACTGTAGGTAATGTGGTAGCTATGTTCTGGGGATGTGGAGGTCGAACCGTTATTGGCACACAGCCTGCATACAGGCATCCGTAAAATGCAGCAATCAGGTCTATTCCTGCATGAAGAACAAAACAAAAATCCTCCCCTGAAAATCAAATCATTTAATCACAGACGCCTATGTCAGCATAAATATTACTTGGAACTCAACTCAGAAGGTTAAATGAGCAACTAAGCCCTTTAACAGACTTCTTTTTCAGCCCCTTGTCAGTATTTGTTCAGCTTCACTGATTCCTTTCAATTGTACTGTTCTTCTGAGCATGAAAAACCAAAGGCGACACACAAAGCTGCAGACAGATATCATCATTTAGGTGAACTCCACTTTTATGATCAGGAAATAACCTGTTAAAAAGACTGATTTCTACAGATTAATTATCTTCCTAAATTTACATTTACAGATAAATGAGAGTCTACAAGAAGAGGGATGCCCCAGCAAAAAGATGAGGTAGGATGATGCCTGTTCCTATCAGCTGCAGAAAGAACATCTGGAGGTTTCCTTAAATACTGTTTTTCTCATGTAATTTTTAACCTTATATATAAAGTTTTGATTTATCTACCTGAAATTTTACAGTAAAAAAGGGAGTCATGATTTTGAAATCCTGCTTCTAACATAAAATTAAGTGTTGTTCTATATAAATATTGACTGCAGGTGACAGATTGTGGACAGCACACTTCAGGCTGAACAGACAACAGCACAAAGATCCCTTGAATACTGTTGTTTGACAGCTCCCTGGTGCTGTACAGAGGCTGTGATAAGATGACAAGGGGGGCTGTTTTATTCTGTCAGTGAAAAAGGATCTGCAGTACTGGTAGGTTATTGTTCCTTCAATAAAATGCTTTATTCAGGGGAAGTGAAATACAGACAACAAAAACTTAAGTTTAAAATACTAGTCTTCTTTTGTGGAAAAGGTTTTCTCATATTAACTGTTGAGAAATTACTCCTGTAAAGATTTAACCTGTATCTTGCAGCCCTTACAAACCAAATATCACAATACAGACCTTAAATCAGACTGTTTATTTCACCAACACACATGAAATGCTAAAGTCAAAAGAGCAGCACTAGGTCAGAAATAATTTCAAGCAAATGCCAAACATGGTACAGGTTAACACAAGCTTAAAAGCCCTTATGTCGAAGGATGAAGATCCAAGCCACAGAGAGCTGTCTAGGTTAAAGATCTATAGAGAAAATAGTTATTATAATTTGGTATTTCTTAATCATCTGCTATTTATTCATCATATTTCTACTCTAAAAAAACATGGATTACTTCCCAGGTATTGCTGCTTTACCCCCACGAAATGCGGCACTTCCAAAAGGGAATTCAACAGGTGAATCTAAGAACACTCAGCAGATGGAGTATTTTAGCAGAACTGTGTGCTCATAAAATAGTATATTCCCAGCAAATTAAAAGAAAAGCAGTAATTAAATTTGACTGCTTATAAGAGACAGGTTTTAAAAACACAGGTTAATCTTAATCTGAACCCAAAGGAATAATATCTATGTGCAAACACAGAGAGAAATTCTTTTAAATATGTTTTGACTAAGTTCAAAGAAACGTACATCAGGCAAGTAATTTGTGTTTTGCCAATTAACGTGGTTTACAGTTTGGTAACATCACCGATGCAGCACCATTCTAAAGGATCTTGATAAACTTTCAGGACTATGAAGGTACTGAACACAGCAGTTCTTTACCTGGTGGGTAAACCAAAGCCACATGGTCTCCATCTTGTAAATGTCCCCTTTCCATCAACATGACAGCTATCTTCTCGGCTCGTTTATGTAGCTGGACACATGTTAGCGAGTTGGCTATTGTTCCCTGCACAGGAAGAAAGATAAATGTCACAGAAGATAATGCAATGTGCTGAAACTCTGTTTTCCTCTGCACCTTAGAAGTTACTGAATGAGGTGCAGCCACAGTATGTCATGCAATCAAGTTAAATATGGAAACCTTCAGCCTTACGCCAAACCGTAGCTGGAAGGAAAAAAGATGTTTGTAAAGCAGAGGAACGTTCTCTATTCCTTTCTCTGTACCTGTTGCCCTCAACAGCGTTTTCACTCTAACCAGGGGAGTACAGTAGTATGCTAATATCCTGCCCATGTAACCTGTACTTCCCTTGCTACACAGGCAGCATTCCTGCTACAGCCAGGAAAAGTGCCTTTATGGCCTCTGCAGCAATCTGGAGAATCTATGGAGAGCAATCCTGACAATTGCATTTCGTTGTCTGCACGCTGGAGTGAAGCCAAATGGCACAGCAGAAGTACTTAAAAGACAAGAGACAAAAGACACAAGAGAAAACAATACTTTGTGACAGTGAAAAGAATTAGTCTGGAACAAAAGCTAAGCACATGCATATAAATGAAATAGAGAAGAAAGGCATTTGTTGAATTTGAGTAACTCTGGTCAGCATGAAAAAAAAGGGGAAGTGACAATATGCTACAGTTTGGCTTTCCGAAGCACTTCAAATAGCACTAAGCCAAAAATATCAAACAGAGTGTTTTAAATTCGATGAGTGTTATGGTTCTTGAATTTCCTAAATATATATATATGTGTGTGTATATATGCACACACAGACATACACATTTAGAGAAATGTATACATCTGTATCACAAAATTCACTACCACAGCTGACACTAAGAAGAGAAGTCTAAAAATGAATGTGCAGGACAGACTGATTGTGCCTAGAGCTACTCTGGCCAGGTCTGGGCTGAGACAAAGGGACAGAGCAGGATGGGAAGGGCTGCACCTCTGCTTGGGCACCTGTTCCGTGGAAAAAGGATTTCAGTCTCCAGTACTGCTATGATATACCTGGCACCTATCACAAGCAGTAAGTTCACTTAAAAATAGGGAGTCTGAAAAAAATGGGGGAAAAAAGGTAAGAACATATATATATACACACACACTTAAAAAGAACAATGTATCAAAAATGCAATGCAATGCAATCAAAAATACTGTATCACTCTCCTTAGTAAGAGAGAATGCAAGAAGTTCTACTGTTTTAAAAAATACCCTTCACACTGTTTTAACAAGGCAATAATAATAAGCATTTGGCCTGATTGCTGCTTTCTATCCACCATCCCCATACCACACAACACTGCAGTATTTATTGACCATAAGCTTCAGAGAGGAGAGAGCAGGTTGATAAAGGTCTAGCACTGGAAGTAGTGGCACGTTACCAGGCATCACTTGGCATTTACAAACTTTATTATAAACTGTCAATAAAGAGGACAACCTAACTGAAAATAAATAGGACAAAGTCAGGGCTTAGCATTCCTCTTCACCATCTTCAGCAACCACACTTACTGAAATAAACTTCAGGCAGTTTTAATCAAGTCTTCTGAACAATGTGCAGATCATTTCTCTGCGAAAGCTTCCTCTAAAGACATATGCAACTATATGGATGCTGGACTAGAGATGGCTTCCATCTGTCCAGCCCTAAATATGGCCAAAGTGACCTGAGGTCTGGGTGTCCTTGTCACTGTAGATCTGCCAGTAGGAATGTGCTTAAACTCTTGGTTCCTTCTTCCAGGAAATTGTCTGTTTGCTTACTCATGGGAAGAAGCATCTTTTATATCCCCACAGACATCAGAAGCGCAGGTCCCACTGACACAGAAAGGGAATTGCTGCAAGTCATGTGAATTTGTGCAATATTTATTTACATTTAAGACTTCTGGCACTTGCTGCATGTGAACCAGTGGAAAGACAGTGTTTACATGAAGTATAGGGAAGGAGAATCCTGTTGTTGGACAAGAAACATCGGCAAACGCCAGGCAACCTTTGGGTCTTTTATACGAGGTGTCTTGCAATGTTAAGGTGTTGCAGTCCTTCATGACACACACCAAAAACAACGTGCTGCACTGACTTTGAAATATTCCAAATTCTCAAAAAGCTTGGGTTACAGGAAAACACTAATCTCAGTGGATTTCTATTAGTCATCTCCTGCAGGATGCCTGGATGTTTTAGAACGAAGTGTACAGACAATGTGCAAGGAAGACAAAAAGGGAAAAGTTACAAACCGGAACAAAAGTTCAAGATGGGTATTAAAACTTGCCTAGGCTAAGCCCCATCAAACCTGTCACTCCTTTCCATAAAACATTAAATCTCTCCATAAAGCATTACAACTGTCAAACAAATTTCATATGGTAAGATACTCCACACTGAGAGTAGTGGAGAAACTGAATTTCAAAATTCAATTATTTTTCACTTCTATGGAATGATAAATTATTTTGTTAATCCTTATTTTGCATATTATGTCCTTCCCTCCCACTGTTTGAACCCTTCTGCCAGCATGGGAAGGCTGCCTTTATTTAAAGCTCAAAAGCAACAGCCTGTGTGGAGGAGATGGGACAGTACATATCACTGTCTCTTTCTCACAGCATCTTTGATCCTAACTTACAGGACAGAACAATGCACTATTCTAATGGTGTAATATTGAATCTATAAAGAGCATTGCCTCTCAAGTTTTCTACTCTGCCATGGACAATTACATTACTGCTTCACTATTATCTGTCAAGTTGCACATGTTCACATAATATTAGTTATTAATCTGAATTTAAAAAAGGTCATTTAACGACTTATTGGTAGCCTCAGACTGAATATTGGTACCAGCACTGTAATATGGGCCGGGGAAGCATATCCTGTAAATACAGTAAGTGGTCATTTCACAGGGGTTCACAAATTACTGGAGGTTTAAGAACCCATCCAAGTTGCATAGTGACCACGTGGGCTGAGACAACACCAGCTACTCCAGGTGGCCCAGGGGAACAGCACTATTCCAGGCCCCTCATCTCCTGGAGACCCTCACACACTATGTACGTTTCCAAGTTTTGACTTGGAAGTTTAGATGTGTCTAGATGTACTGTGGTGGGATGGTTTGAAACCAGACTTTCGTTCTCTACAGTGGTCTTGGGAATTACTGGTTTGTCATCTACAATCACCCAGGAAGTCTGCAATCACCCACTCTTAGTAAAGCCAAGTTCTGTACTGTGTAACATGCATTAATTCATTTTCGATAAGCAATGAAATGTTGTGCCAGGCTAGCACCTCATGTAGGCTATGCAGAGAGATTTATTAGTGATCCTCTGCAGACCTGGTTGGATTCTTGACATACCTCTTCTTCTCTTCACCTTCTTTCCCTGTTCTCACACCTCCCCCAGATGGTCCAGTCTCAAAACCAACAATCATTGTTTTATTTAGGGAAAATGCTTTGATTTTGCCAAGCCTGTACTTTTCAAATTGGAAATCAGGATGGTGAGCAGTATTAAATACTACTCTTTGGTACAGGAACAATCAGTATTGAAATAGATTTGCAGTGTCAGCTCACCCACAACATGCATGTGGTGGAAAAAGAAATGAGAAATGTGTAAGGTGCGCTGTCTGATACAAAAGCAATCTATATTTTGACAAGTGGCAATGATTATTCTCTTTTTCTTTCTGCCTCAGTGAACATTAAATGTAGCAGCTGAGTATTAATGGGAAAAGGAACAGGAAGGTCGTGTTCAGCCATAGCACAAGCAGGTGCAGCTAAAATACCAGTATGCCATTTTCCTACTGCAGCCTGTCAAAGTAACGGTCTGAGCTTCTTACCCTGCAGTTGAGTAAAGTGTAAAGCACATGGTCAGGAGTGGTCTGAGCTCTCCACTGCAACACTTCTGAGAGGAAGAGGAACTAAAATAAAGCAGAGTGCTAGTCATGACACTAAATAACTTTCTGGCTTTAAAAAACAGATAACTATTTTTGCTAGTTTAGCTATGTCTCTCTTATTTATATGCTCCCTTTTACATCAATACCCAGAAGCACTAAACATGAATAATTCTCTTGTCATCACACATATTTATAGGAAGGTTCTTTTGCATGGTAGCAGCAGCCTCTCTGGAAGTGAAGCCACTGCTGGGATTATAATATATTATTACATATACTTCCAAAGCAATAAAACAGTTCTTACTGATCTCTCTGAATTTAAGCATGATTTTAATTCTTTAGCTTCCTCTCTTTTTCTTACTATAAATATATAAATATTTATACAGCTTAGAATTTACTAATTTCTCACATAAGCACCCAAAAGAGCTGAATTTCAACTTAATTTTAATTGATCAAAATAACATCAAATAAGGTCAGGACCATATATGCAAAGAAAATTCCCTGGACTCCACTTGAACTAGTAAAAAAGACATAATAGAGGGTGATTTCCGGTAGCAGCCCCATTAACACTTTCCACCATGTTTGTTCTGTTGTCCCATGTAAACTTATAAAAAAAAAATCCATACAAATGAAATGCAGTGATGCCCCCCCATGTCTATTTTATATTTATCTGTAAAGAGGGTTATGAAATATTTTAGTGTGAATTATAGAAAGCCATCAACATATTCTGCAATAATACTACTACAATCTATGTACTGCTAAGTATACTGATGCTAACTAGCTAAATAAAAGCCGTATGAGAAAAGTTTAGCTTACCTTTCTGGCTTGGTCATTATCTTCTATTTGTCCCAAATCTCTACCACTAGCCTGTGCAATTCTTTTTCCAGAGACCAAGTTCCCCACCATCACAGAGGCAGGGCCAATTTCTAGAATAAAGCAGACATGCGTTAAGTGCAATAAAAATGCTTCACTTGCAGATGAAAATACTTTCTATTTCTTTTGCATTACATGATATTTTCCTCATTGCTATCCACAACACCAAACCTTGAGCACATTGCTGCTGATACAAACTTTGGTTGATGGACCAGAAGTAGCTAGAAGATACGTAGGCCTGGATTCATCCTCTCTAAACATATCTAACTGAGGAGCCCCTTTAGCACAGGCTTTCTACAGCCAGAGACACGTCTTGTCTGCCATGATACGAGGAATCTTTGGAAAATTCAGCTCCTAATTTAGGCATGTCCATTCAAGTGCCTAAAGCTAGATGAGATGTATCCAGGCTTAAGGGACAATGTTTCTATTTCTCTCTTCTGTTCCTTGGGCTAAGTTGCATCTGTATTAGCAATTCTGTAGTGCTAGAGAAATGAAGTGACAAGGATTAGGAAGGCAGATGGTGCCTATAATAAAATACATGCAAGCCCTTTAGCACAAGGTAGAGACTGAAGAAAAATAACTTAACATTAGAAGAAATGAAGATGTCACTGCTGACACTTGTCCATAAGGTGGATTTCACTGATGTTTTGCTGCTGCCATTAGGGAAAAATACCTGTCTCACAGATACCATTAATGCTCATGTTAACATTTGTTTTCTGCTTCTCCAGCATGGATTACTGATCAACTACAATTGATACCAGGCTTTACTTCTAGTCTAGGATGTCCAAGCTTTGTCTCAGTGATATGTGGTGTAAGTGTCAAAATATGAGATGTGTAAGTAACCAGATAATGTACAACAAACAACATCTACAGACTACTCTGCTTTAAAAAGATGAAGGCAATATCCTCTGGGTATGTCACAACTATGCGAAATGGGAGAATGTGATGCTACCAGTTTGGTTTCTGCATTCCGGGCATTGCTTTTACCATAGTGCCAAATAGTGTATACATAAAGTATCTGTAAGTACCTCCACTGCACTGATCCCAATTCAGTGATTAATTTGCAAAGCAGCAACAAGGAAATACTGAAGTGAGCACTGCAGTTAAAGGCTTCATTACTTTTGTTAAGTAAGTGGAAGTCACTGTTAACCTCTGACATTCCCAGTATCTGCAAACTGAGATTATGGTTTTGATTTCTAAAACGTTTGTCCAAAGATTTTAAATAAAGAAATAAGCTGACAGTTTTGGCAAACTTGCACTGAATTCATGATGGATAGTCCCCATATTTGAGATCCAGAGCATAAGAACACTTCATATCCCAAGCTCGTTTTCAAAGCGGAAAGCAATTAACACTTAGTCTAACAAAGCTGAATTCAGGTCTTAAGCCTGAGCCTACAGATCCAGAAATCCTTGAAATTAATCTGAGTACTAAAATCTGCAATTGGATTCAAAGTCAAAAATTTGCTAAAATTTGCTTGTTCATTTGGCATGAGTAACCAGACACTGGACTACTCAGGCTACAAGGGCCCTCTCGGTCTCTTGAGTCAGTGTCTTGCTGCACCTTTTCATCCAATATTCTTCATAAAGTGTGGCAGAACTTCTGAAGAACCAGCTTAAAACTAGTTAGGTTTTTCCCTCAAATATACCTGCTGTAAGAATAATCCAGAACCTCCCTACTCAGGTAAAAACCTCTATTCTCATTCTGGGGTTTAATTTATTCATGACCAGTTTTTAAGTATTTACTCTTCTTCCAACACTGTTATTTAGTGTCAACACTCCTCTTCCTCTCTATTTCCACTTCACAAACAGCCTTCAAATAAGTCAAGATTTTATCTTTCTCTGTTTTGGTCTCAGTCCATCCTCTTTAAACATAATTGTCTAGAAATTTACAAAGAACTCCAGGTGTGGTCTCAGCAGTGCCTTGTAAAGTGATAAAAATATCTTCATCTTTACTGTACTTCGGTTTTTGGAGCATTTTTCCTTGCACTCTTTGTGAAGGTACTTCCAGCTTCTGCCAAAACTAATGAAGTCTTTAACACACCTGGAATATTTAACAGGAACAGCTGATCGAGCTGATTCTCACCTGCATTAACAGTTACTTGATTTTGCTCTATACAGTACCATGAACACACAGCATTAAGTCATGGTCCCTTTGCCTTCACTCATCTTACCTGGTTGTTTTTGCCTTGGTTTAGGCAGGTTTGTTACGCATGTGTGGGGACACATCAGCACATTACAAGGATGCAGCGATCCTTCCAAGAAAAGCTGTTTGGTTTCTGACAGATGTATTCCTCCCAGAGGTGTCTTGGGAAGTGTGTTTGCTGGTACGAGTGCTAAGCAGTAGACTCCCACTTGATGAATGCTGTCAATAGCCTAAAAAACCAGGAAGTAGATTTTAATGAAAGGCTAATTTTTCATCATTCTAATAAGCATACTTTATTCTGAATTACTGCATAAACCAACCCTAATAATTAACTGGCAATGGAAACACACTTTAGCAACGTCAGTGATAAGGAGGTTCTTTTCAGCGGGAACAGGTGGACGGAAATGTAACACTGCTGTTATTACATTCATTCCAGTAGATAAAAAAGCAAACAAAAACCTGGTGATAAATACACAGAAATCTATTAAGAAATGCTACCTAGGCATCCCTCTTAGGCACACGTTAGTAGCATGTACTCTGGAGATTTATTATTATTGCCATTTATTATTGCCATTATTTCCCGTAGCAGCCCATGTGAAACTGATTTTAACCTGCGCCCTTCTCAGAATTAAAGTTCAAAGGATTCCTATCAACGTAACATCCAGTACATCTTGCAGAGCAAAGAAGAATTTCAAAGGTTGCACATATATCACCATATACCTCCTGATGTATGTAGCTTATGAATTTTTACATTTTTTCTAAGATAGTACCTGTTTCACTCCCTTATTATGATGTAAAAGATTGTCAGGCAGGAATGGGAAATGACAACAATATAAGGGAAAACTACAAAACTATCCACTTGAAAAAAAATCTGTTGAATGAAAACCTGAAAAATAAGCATCTTCGAATCTTATAGTAACAATGTTCATTGCCTGACAAGTGAAGTAAACTGCATCACTTTCAAGATACCTATAACGTACAGTATCTATGTAATTTATTTAGGTAAACATGAATATCCATGCACTTAGATTTTAATTCCATACACATTTGAACTAGTTACTTTCCTTACATTGGTAACAAAAATTGCAGTGAGTCAGAAAGAACGTCAGATGTCCATGCAGACTGAGAAACAAATTACAGACAGCATCTCTAATGAGTAGTTAAATGTTCAAAAATATAATTTACTTAACTTGCATTTTAATTTTTAACCGTGAGAAAAGTGAATGCATACATCTGTTGCCTTGAAGATACAATCTATATTCTGAGAATCAAATAATCATTTATAGTTATGTACTTAAGTGTAGACCAATAAATTACTGATTACTTCTACAGAGACTTGAAGTAATGCTTTGCTTTTGGCTTCTGTTTGCTTCATTTTTTATCGATTTGATTGCAACGAATAATAGCAGTTATTCGTTTTACAAACATTGCAGTTCTAAGTAGTGGTAGATCTCATAGTAGTATTGGAAGACCTTGCTGCTGGTCTACAGAAACCTTCCCTGAAAGATCAGCGATAGTGAGATATATATGACAGCCAACACACAATGTCTCATGTTTCTGGCAGAACCCATCATAACCTCCTAATCATAATGTTATTTGTAGGTTCTGAAAAGCAGTGATAAAACATGGGATCCTCACCTAACATCAGCTTGAAGGAAAATCGTTACAGGGCAAGTAACCACTCATTCAAATGTAAAACAGTGTGGCTCCTAGAGTTGGTGAATGGAAAACAGTACCCAGCTGGGATGGGATGAGGGGTATTACACATAATGATTCCCCAGTGACTTCCTAACTGTCTCCTTTGACAGCTACCTCTGCAGCACAATGCCTGCTGTGATAAAACATCATGGGTCATTCAAAATTTTCACCTTCCACACTTTAGAGTTTGGCACATTTCTGAAGCAGGGAATGACTTTGTTTCACAAGGATGAGCACTGATGAACTGACCCTTAAAATTCTGAGAGAGAAGAGTACCAGTCAATTTTAGTACTGCTGGCATTTATACTTCTTGATGAGAAGGCTTGGTTTTTGAAATTACTCGGTCCAGCCAGAAGTAAACAGAGTATCTGAAATCTTTATCCCTCTGTTTCATTGAGGAAATGGATTAGAGATACCAGAACTTGCAGAGAGTCCAGAGTGTTATGTTATTCAAGCTAAGAAAACATCTCATTCTGACAAAATTCTCTGGGCAGACACTATCTAGTTTTGCAGTAGATGTCCTAGCTTTGCCTAGTCCTGTCAAGTCCTGCCAGCATGCTGGCACTGGTAAAACTAACATCCAGTCTGCCAGGTACAGGAACCACAACCCTGCCTGAAGGGTCAGATGAGTTTGCAGCAGCCTGGGAGATGAATGAATATCTAGGATCCACCTGACTGAACTGCTGGGTGACCTGGGATCTTCACTCACACTATCACTAAAATACCCTCCTCCTCCACGACTCTCAAGAGACTCTATACCCAGCCTGACCACTCCCTCCCAACCATGCCTCTGCTAAAACCCATAGATGCAGTCCAACATAGTCCCGTACGTACAGCAGCTCTACCATCCTTCAGCCCTCTGCTGAGGAGCAGGAAGGGCCAGGGAGACTCAGAATATGTGCAACCCACTGGAAGGAAGTTCTGCAAATCGATGCAGCTCAACTCGAGGGAAGAGATGCAGAGACACAGCAAGGCACAGCAGAAGCAGGCAGTGTAGGGCAGGGCTGGCACAGGGCAGCACACGCAGGGTGTCAGACGAGTCTCACAAATACCATCAGAAATGAGTAGCAATTTGGTAGAGTTTGCTATCATGGATGCCATTGAGAGTCATGACACAAGTGTGACATCGTTACGTTGCTCATCACTAGCAGGTGATTCAGGTACAACTGGTTACCACTTTCTGACATATGTCATTAAAACTCTGATTGGGAAGGAAGCACAAAGCATCCCACATGTTCCTGGTTTCTGTTCTCCATCTCCGCTCTCAGCTGAAGTGGAACTATGTGAACAGAAACTTCTTGTTCACATAGTGATGCATGCCAGAGTTGCAGACTTCACACACAGGTGATGAAAGCAGCCACACATATCTGTACATTGATATATGGCCTACCATTCTCAGACACTGCTGTGACTTGATCATACTCAGAATAACAGGACTGACTTTTGGCACGGGTAACTTGACGCATGACTCCCACAGTGTTCAGTACTGAATTCTACTGGCTATGATGGTGTAAGACATGATTGCTGTAGAAGTCACAAAAGTGCTCAGCTGACAAAACAGAAGAAGTGTAAGTCCAGAGTTTCAACCTTTTCTTTAGGCGCTTGCTACTTGATAAAAATTATTGAAGCATGGGCAATCCAAAAGCCTTTCCTTCTACAGTAGCTGCCCTAGATGCTACTAGGTGCTTCAATGGATTTCTGTGTGACAGACAAGCTAGAGGTTCTAGCTTTTCTCAGTAATAATTTAGACCAACTGTGAATATGAGATGCCTCTAGCTGTATGAAATGTAGCTATCTTTTAAATCAAGAGAGCAGATATACCTGTCTTGAGATGGATGAAAGCTTTTTTTGTTCAGTTTCTTCAAGGATACAGTAGACAGAATCCCTTTCTTATTCAGTACAAAGCAATAACGAATAATAACATCTTCTCTGAATTGTGTGGGATCTTTTTCTTTGGCTCTTGGGTAAAGTAAAAAAAGATGTTCGCAATATATTTACCTGAGAAGAGTCCTTTAGGAAGGACAGAAAGGAAGGTAGGAAAGGGAAGTGGAAGTAACGGGCGACCACCTGTAGACAGAGCTGAGACCATTTCACAAGGTAGCAACAGACAGACTTAATTTGACTACATCTCCATTAAACCTATTTCTGTTGAGTGAGAATTGGCTGAACCATGGAGATGAAGGAGATGGAAGATGACTACTATCTAAAGTATCTGATTTTTTGTGTGTGGACACTAGAGTTGAAAAAACTTTGAGTATGGTAATGATATTGCCTTAACTTGGACTGCTATATGTAAAGCTAAGATCAAAACTTTTTAGTATTCAGTAGCTTCTGTCTTCTGGTCAAACTGTTGAATGACACCACCAAGGAGGGTTTCATCACAGTGGTATGTGCCTTGCATGATCCTCCAGACAGCTGGAATGGGATTCCATGCAATAGATGTCCTCTATGCAGATAACCTCACTGCAGATACCACGATCTGAGCTAATCAATCACTTCATCTCAGTGGAGAGAAATTAGCATTTTTAGGTTGTGTTTCATTCAGTTTATTTTAGCTATCAACATGGTGCCCTTCAAACACATAATTCTCTCCCACCGATAAAAAAAATATATCTGGAGATCTAGCTCAGATACATATATCTACTTTTGATGAGGTCAACCCCATTCTCAGTGCCAATAACTGTTTAGTAAGAGACTTCGGTAGCTTTTGACAGTAAGAGTATATAATACATTCATTCATTACCCTTCTGAAGTAATGAATGACTATATCCTTATAAACCATACACTACTCTCTCCTTGCTATTACTTCAATTCATCCCTGTTTTCTTATAGCATTTTGATTAGGAAAATGATCACTCTGTGGGTATGTGCAGCCCAGATAGGAACTATCACTCAGAAGAATCTAATTTTGTGCTCATTAGGTGCAAGTGCAACTGAAAGTGGACTTACAATTACTCAAAGACAAATGTCAGTTACCTTGGGGGCCTGAAAGATCAATAAAACGAATATAAACTGGGAAAAAATAGCTTCCAAACATACATAAAGAGCATTACCTGGAGAACTCTACTCATCCATTGAAAACTGTCTTCCTCTGTCGAATCTGGCCTTTGCTCAGCAACAATAACTATCCTTTCATCATGCAGCACGCTCACTGAAAACACTGCTATTCTATAGAAGAGAAGGAGAGAAGATTATTTAGTGCCAGGACAGATGAAAAAAAAAGTCTTCTAAGTTAATTCTCCAGACTATGATTTTGTTATTTATTACTCACAACTGGTACATCAATTAGTATGTTATTTATGGGGAAAAAGCAACAAGAACAGTTTTGGATAACTTCTGGAGGAGGAGTAGGGGACTTTGTTCTAGAAACATGTAAATACAGGCATAAAGTCACAGCAGGGTTGGAAAAGTGAACCTTCTTGGGAAGAAAAGCACTAAATTTGGGTCACACCAAGGTTGCTGTTAAGCTGTTGTATAACAGCCAGCATAAGCACCTTCTTTGGCTCCATGTTAGGAGAAAGTAACTGCAACATCGTTTTATGAGAGGTCTGTCATGTGATCAAGTGTGAGCGCATGTTACAGCATTAGGGTCTTCAGAAGTTTTAGATGTCTCCTGCTCAGTTTCAGCACATTAGGAAGGTCACACAAGGAACTGCTAAGGAAACGCTATCATGTTCAAGAACTTCAGTGTTAGGCATATTGGAAATGTTCAACTCAAACAGAAAGGATCCTGTTGAGTCAACATCTTCAGAATTAACCAGCTGTTCAACTGGAAATTTTAGCAATCACAGTTTTGGAACTTGGTATCTAAATTCTGCCTCAACACTGTCTTAGGCTTCCCTCTGCTGTCTCCTGGTTCTAGCAATATGAAAAGCAATGGAGGGAAACCACTGTGCAGATTAGGCACTGCCTTCTGAAAGCATTTTGTGTCCCTTACAGCCGCTCTAAGCAAAATAAGGATTTCTACATAATGTAAGAAAAGAAAGGATCAAACCTTCCCCTGTAGACAAATTTCATTGGTTCTACGGCCAGTGCTGTTGCTACAATATCATCAGCATTATGTCTTCTTCCACTGACAACCATCAAACCATCCATTTTGCCAATAACAAAGACAAGTCCACCTGGTCCTATAAAGCCTAGCAGTCCGGTCCTTATAAAAGGATATTCAGTGATAGGGCCACCAGAACTGGTCATAGGGAACACCTGTAAGACAGAGAAACACAGGCGTTCAATTCTATACACAGAGATCACACTGCAAAATATTTCAGGCGTGCTCTCTCAGATGGCTCTTCTGGAATGAAGTAAATAGGTCGCTGGTGATGCTCTTTACTCTTCACTGACCACAAAGGGAGTGTCAGGAAACTCCTAGACTAGTGTGTGTAATTTTCAGTACCTGAGTTCCAGCAAGTTCAATCCCACTCTGTTTACCATACACATTTTCCCTAACCATGGCTCTGTAAATCATTTATGACCTTAAAAAATACATAAATCAACATAAACAGTATTGAATAAAAAGAACTGCTGTGCAGCGTGCAGCTAACTTGAGGTGCTATGTACAGGTTACTGAGAGATTAAATCGTAAACATTACAGAGGAGGTTCTTCTCAGTACCTCATGCTCATTTTCAGCACAGTATAGAGAAATAAGCAGGCTCGAAGTGAAGCTATTTTAAGGTACCGTATATTAATGACTCTTCCAGCTGACCACATTTTTATCTAAGGTCAATTAAGTCCTCACAATATCAGTAATAATGCCTTCTGTAGCATGTCTAAAATTGAAAATACAGCCCTAATCAGAGCCTCTCTAAATGTTTGAACACCAGACACATAGGTGACTTCCACAGGATAGATTTCTACCTCTTTTTCTATCCTAACTAGCACAGCATTATCCTACTGGCACATGAGCTACTTTGAGCTGCATTCTGACACAACCACACTTTCCTGCCGTCACTTCTTTAAACTGAAATTGTCTAAAGGCAAGTTATTCAAGACAATGGCAAGTGGAAGACCATGGCTATATAGTGTCCTTCAAGGCTCATCAAAAAGCAAAGGTCAAATTCTGCTGCCAGATGCCCATGGGTGACTCTTACTGAACAGATTTAATGCTTATACATCCTCAGCCATAATTCATTTCAGGAACACAAAGCTCTTTGGCTCTCTAATACCTGCACCATGAATTACACAGTAAAACAGAAAAGAGGTCCACTTGGAGAGGGCTCCTAAGAACACGCTTAACTTTAAAAATGAGTGGTCCTGCTCACTCAATGGCAATTTACTTGCTTACTATTAGGAATAAATCTAAATTAGTCTAAATATGCTATTAAACTGCAGACCCAATTATGAATTATGAATGATTTTACAATTACAGCAAGTACTACAAAATGAATGTAAGTATGTTTCTACCCTGAAATATATCAAATTTGGGATTATCATTCACACTGGGTATTGCCAATTGTACTTGTAGCACAGTAATCACCTATCAACAAATTTCAGATCACAATAGCATAGTAGGATTCCTAGCCTCAATAGCAGGATGGAGAATCGTATCCACTAGACTCCATTAATTATTTAATGTATAGTGTTTACAACATTCAGATCTGCATTTTGCAGCAGATATTAGTCAAGTTTGGTCTATTAAAAATGGTAATATGGGAGCATTTGTTAAGGGAAATGTAAATGTATTTGTCTTAACTTTTTTTCTGAAATATTAAAATAGAAAAGGATCAGAACTTAATAAAAATCTCAGCTCACATTTTTTCAGTATTTCTCTGATTTGTTCAGCCTTTCATACCAGCTTCAGCAGAAGTTAATGATAACAAGTGAGCAGGTACAACAGAGCTATCAATACAGCTGTCTGCACCGGGGCTGAAACCTACTGGAAAACAGATTCCACAAAGCAAAAAGGCTTTACCCTAAGGCAATTCAAACAAGAGCAGGTGGGGACTAATTAGGAAAAGGTATCTTTGCTATTCAGATACCTCTTGAAGACTACATCTGTCAGGATTCTGTATAAATGCAAGCCTTTAATGCTGGCTGCATTGTGGAAATGTTAGAAACTGCTTTTTAAAGATACCCAGCAGCCTTCCTACTGTTTGCAGCAATCAAATTCTGCACGTAGCTAGCTCATAGACTTGTACAGTATTACATTTTTGAACTTTGTCTTTCTTCCCGCTTTCCTTCTGATTGTTTCAGCCCATGGTATCTTCTTTCAAAATTAATGTACAAGCTTTTCAGAGCCAAAACTAAACCCACATAAAGATCAACTATAGCACTTGATGAATTGGGCTTCAGTGCAGATTATCTGGCTAGAGTATAGGTCCCAAGCCACAAGCATCGATGATTACTGCCATTCTGATATTACTAATATCAATATTTTATGTCAAATATTTTCTCAAAATAGAAAAAGTTAAAAAGGAAGGATTTTATATAGAATTTTTTGGTCAGCTTACCTCGAAAGTATTTTTGGTCATGCCCGAGAGTCCATAATATGATGTACCCGTTGCAATAGCACATACACAAAGTTCTCCTATTTCATCTGTTTTACAGAGCTGAGGAATTCCATCTGGCTTCACTGAACACATTATAGCTAAAGGGAGAGCAAAGGACTTTAAAAAATATTATAAAATGAACTACAGGATAACATAAATGCTGTGGGAAAGACATCATGGTGGAGTAGACATAAACAAATAAATTTTATGTAGACTAATGGCTAACAATTGGTTTCTCAAACATTAAGGTGTTCAACATTATCAAATGTTATTTGTATTATAAATAATATTTACACAAAGAATGAGAAGATCTTTATGTAAACTCAGTCTTCACACTGATAACAAAAACTAATTTGCCTTGCTCTCTAAAATTTCAGTTGATCTGTAATATTGCTGTGAAATGTGATTGTGTTCCCAGTTTTGCAGTTTTGAAGACCAGATTTGCCACATTTGTCAGTGCAAAATGAAATACCCTAATGGAGTTCTTGGTAATAATTATATTGCCAGGGAGGCAGGCAACCAGGAAATCCACTTTTCACAAAGTAGTAAGTAACACCGTATGAAAGATCAAGATATTCTAGCAGACTAGTACGGTTGTTTTACTAAGAATTTATCAGAGCTCAGACACCCTTTCACTGGTCTTAAAGGACTGCAGAGACAGCAGGAGCTAAACAGGAGGGATGAGAAAGCACTGGTGTGAGGAAGAAGCACTATTTTATGTGTCAGCCATGTGAATAAGAATCAGTTATGCTGCTTTAGCTATAATCCCTGGAGTTGGAGTCCAGCACGTGTAGATTTTGCAGTTGGAGAGAGGATATGATGAACAAGGCAGACCAGAAATGAATCAGCACATCTTTTAAGTACAAGTGTAAAGAATCTTGAATGACCTTTCTCTCACTCTGAGGATAAACAGGAGCATCGACTTTTATTAAAACAATCAGGATGTAGTATGAAGTGCAAGATGGCACATCTATATTATCTTATAACTGTTAGACAACAACCAATCTTATCTTCCTTTAAGTTGTTCAACTGAAATTTTAGAAGATGCTTCATTATGTTTTATTCCTTTGGTGCATAACAGACATTCTCTCATGAAAAACTACAGTATTATCCTTTCCTAGTCTCTATAACATCTCATTTAAAATCTAGCTCTCTTAGGAAAAATCTTATCTTCATCTTTAGAAGCACTGGTTCAGTCTGAATTTATCAGCATGAACTATTCAGTCATACCTCCTTTTACTAATAACTGGGTGATGGCACAAGCTCTTTGGAAAAACATTCTGCAAGCCTTCAGATAGCAATTTTGTTGATCCTTAGCATAGGTTATGAAAACTTTCACTACCAAGTCACATCTGGGACAGGCTTATGGATATTTATAGCCTGCAGAGATCGGAATCCAACTTTCTTATTTTCTGCACCAGTATCTCACAGTTAAGGAACGGATGTTCTGATGTGGTGACAGGTTGTTTAAAGCACATCCTAATGTGAGTAAAGACAGCCACTGAGGTAAAGAGAGAGAAGAAATCTTGGGATTTCCAAACCATGAAGTTTTACAAGGTAATGCTTTTGAACTAAAATGTTTTCAAGTACACATGTTCTAATCCCAAAGCTTGTTGTCTAACAGCAAAGTATGCCCACCTATGACTTTCTACAGCTAATTAAATTGATGAATAATAGTAAGTTTCAAAGAAAGTTCCTTACCTCCTGGCATCACTAAGCCAACATCCTGAACAGTCAGAACAGAAAGCTTTTCTTCAGAGTCCACTCGAATCACTCCATAAGTGAGACCATGCATGGACAGAACTCCTCTGCCTGGTGGCTGATTGCTGTCATCTGTTGGCCTGCAACCATGGGTTATAACATCAGTACACCATCGGGCAGACGTAAGCATTTATTTATTCTTAATGGACTACTATTGCAAATACACCTCTATTTGAGAGTTTAAAATTTCACCTTCTTTTTTCCCCTACTACACCTGACAGAATCCTGTATTTCAGTCTTTTCTGAGTAATTATGTCTGTCAACTCTCCTACTCAGTAGCCACCCACATATATGGGGCTGCAGAGATGAAAGTAACACCTAACATTTACCCAAAAGAGCTTGTATTTAATTTTTAGATAGATTTATAAAGATTGTTTGATTACCCAAGTAAAGGCCTTTTGCCTTGTTTTAAAAATACTGAAAGGCAGTGCAGACGATGTGGAGGGAACTGCACTCTAAATATTTGGAACTGATCAGTAAATAACTTGATAAACTCTCTATATGTTACCTACTTTGGGGCAACCTAGGAAACCCAACTCACCTGCCAGACTAAAAGCCTAACTCTAGCACACTAGTATCAAAGCCAAGATTAGAATACAAGTATGCTGTGTTTAAATCACAGACATGACTTCCCACTCCCAATACTTAAGCATTTAAAATTACTGAACAGAAGAAATTAGGTTATAATAGATTCACTGCCAAGTATCTGTGGAAGCTGCAAGGACTTTACCATCTTTATTTTAGTGAATATAACTGAATTCTTCCTATTCTAATTTACCCCATGAAAATTAAAACAAATTACACCTTCATCAGTCATGGTCAAAATGTTGTGGATGCAGCCTCTTTGTAACGCCTTAGTTTGCTCAGATTCACTGCTGACACGCTGTACAATTCCACAGCACCAGCACAAGCTGTCTGTCAACTTGTTTCAATATAAACCCACCTGCTGTATCAGTGGATACAATTGTATGTATGTAGACTGTGGCTTGAGCAAACGAATGTTGACGTATGCAAGTTATTAAGTCAAAAGAATATGTCAGGGCTTTTCATTCTGCAAAGATTCTTATACTGTCCTGCATTTTAAAATGCAAAACCGGAAGCTAATGTGATGCTGATAATGCATCCATGTAGAGCAGCCAGACTCCAGCTATTTTCAAGACGGATAAACCAGCCAATATTTAGTTCGAGATTCTGAGTTTTTCCTAAGTAGTCCATCATAACACAACTATTTTTTAACAGCTAATGTCCTTTTATATGACATTTCTCCTCTACTGTGCTTGAAATACTAGATGGGCCTTAGCCAATCATGCTCACGTAAGCCTTGCAGTGATTGGCACTATAAATTTCAATTAATAGGTTTTACGAGGCCTATTTCTCAAGTGACATTGTCAACAAAGAAGGATGTGGGCACACTTGAAAATGCATTAGAGCATAACAAATGGTGCTAGTAAACAAGAAGCTGTGATAAATAACATTCCCATCATGTAAAAGGAACTTTCAGCGACATTATTGATCAACTTCCTGTCACCCTCGCTTCCCAAAACACACATTTTGCTGCTCATGAGAAGAAAGGTCTCCTGCAGGCACATGCAGCTTCTCACAACCTTCTAGGAGTAGAGGCCATCTAGACTTTCATCACATACATTTTCTTGCATTACTTATCACATCCAAAGACTGCTAAAAAGAAGAGTGGGTGCAGCTTTGAAAGACACTGGCTGTGTACAGGACAGGGGTGCCAAGAAGTGAATGAAGCTGGAGACAAGAGGCCTGCTAGGATCATGTTGGGGGACTTGTCAATAGCGTTACACTTGCTGTGGCCTGCGTTGAGATAGCAGCGTTGCCCGCGTTAGCCAGAAGTGCTGTGCAATGGAAGCAGGTGTGCAGAGGGGAGTCCGTGCTGAGGACTGGGGTCCACATGACAGGCACTTCAGAGCTGCTATTTCAGAGTAACTTCTGGCATCCTGGTAGTCTGAGGCTGATCCTTGAATGAGACACTAGTTAACCGTGCTCCTCTTGCAGGCAACTAGTTATCTGACACTAAAAGGAAAGTCAGAGGTCCAGGATGGAGGAGTGAGGTGGGGAGCCAAGCACCTGACAGCACCTTAAAAAGCGTCTTGTCAGCAACAATCCTGTAATACATGGTATCTTATTTTGTCTTGTCCATGATATCCACACAGAAACTCCCCTAAAACAAATACCTCTGCCAAACAGAAAGAGAAAAATCACTTGGAAAGAAGATGAGATATAAATCATAGAATCATAGAATAGTTTGGTTGGAGGGGACCTTTAAAGGTCATCTAGTCCAACCTCCCCTGCAATAAGCAGGGACATCTTCAACTAGACCAGGTTGCTCAGAGCCCCATCCAACCTGGCCTTCAACACTGCCAGGGATGGGGCATCCACAACTTCTCTGGCCAACCTGTTCCAGTGTTTCACCACCCTCATTGTAAAAAATTCCTTCCTTACATCTAGTCTAAATCTACCCTCTTTCAGTTTAAAACCATTAGCCCTTGTCCTATCGCAACAGGCCCTGCTAAAAAGTTTGTCCCCATCTGTCATATAAGCCCCCTTTAAGTACTGAAAGGCTGCGATAAGGTCTCCCCAGAGCTTTCTCTTCTCCAGGATGAACAACCCCAACTCTCTCAGCCTGTCCTCACAGGAGAGGTGTTCCAGCCCTTTGATCACTTTTGTGGCCCTCCTCTGGACCTGCTCCAACAGGTCCATGTCTTTCCTGTACTGAGGACCCCAGAGGTGGACACAGTACTGCAGGTGGGGTCTCACCAGAGCAGAGCAGAGAGGCAGAATCACCTCCCTCGACCTGCTGGCCATGCTGCTTTTGATGCAGCCCAGGATATGGTTGGCCTTCTGGACTGCGAGCGCACATTGCCGGCTCTTGCCCAGCTTTTAATCCACCAGTATCCCCAAGTCCTTCTCCACAGGGCTGCTCTCAGTCCCTTCATCCCCCAGCCTGTACTGATATCGGGGGTTCCATGACCCAGGACCTTGCACTTGGCGTTGTTGAACCTCATGAGATTCACATGGGCCCAATTCTCAACCTTGTCCACTTCCCTCTGGATGGCATCCCATCCCTCAGGTGTGTCAGCCGCACCACTCAGCTTGGTGTCATTTGCAAACTTGCCAAAGGTGCAGTCAATCTCAGTGTCTATGTCACTGATGAAGGTATTAAACAGTACTGGTCCCAGTATGGACCCCTGAGGGACACCACTCGTTACCAATCTCCATCCGGACATTGAGCAGTTGACCACTACACTCTGGATGCAACCATCCAACCAATTCCTCATCCACTGAACAGTCCACCCATCATATCCATCTCTCCAATTTAGAGAGAAGGATGTTGTGGGGGACCATTTCAAAGGCCTTACAGAAGTCCAGAGAGAAGACACCTGTAGCTCTTCCCTTGTCCACTGATGTAGTCAACCCATCGCAGAAGGCCACTAGGTGGGTCAGGCAGGACTTGCCCTTGGTGAAGCCATGCTAGCTGTATCGAATAAATAACCCCATTCCAATGTACTTATAATTAATTTTAAAGTTAACTTTTAAAATTTTCTTTACATATTCAAAATTTCTAATACTGGATTTGGAATTCTGTAAGACTGCTTGCTAGACAAAAATCAATCCTTTGATTAAGGTAGGAGCAACTAAACAAAGGTATAATTCCACCTACTTCATATACTAAGTAAATCTAGCTTAAACCACCAGACAAACCTACCCCTTTAGTTTCCTTAACCATGAAAGAGGGACAGCGTGCATCTACTTCAAAGCTGACTGGTTTGTACAGAGTAGCTGTAGAGCATTTCGAGAACAGTTACCACTACCATTTACAGACAATCTATTTTACTGCTATTTTTTGCCAGTCATTTAAATGGGAACAGACCTATACTTAAACTTTTGCACTCCCTTAAGCAAGTGGGTTCAGACTAATATGCAATAAACCAAAGGGGAATACCATAAAGAATTATTTGCATGACACGTTCCTTTAAATATTAGGCTTCGTGATTCAGCTCTAAGGCTGAAGTACCTACTGGTCTATTACTGACTGTCTTTTCCTAAAATATAAGGGTATTTCAACTGAGAACTGGTTTTGTTACTCTTCCTTGTAGGAAGATCAGTAAAAATACACCATAGATTTTGAAAGAGTCAGAGCATTAACAGGTACCTCTCTGGATCTGTGCTCTGCAGGGAGTCATTTTAATGCATACTTCAGCTGTAAGTCTTTGGAACTTGTATGATAATGACTTTACTGTCAGTGGAGATGGCTTGAATAAAATGAAAAATACTAAAGCTCCCAAGTTCAGCTGGTATTATCCTACCATTAAACAGATTTCAAAAAAAGGAGATACGTGTTCAGTAACATTCACTGTAGTAAGAACTGCTCTGTAATTACACAGCGAGGCATTGAAGATAAAAATGCCCTTTTTTTTTAATTATCCACTATTTTATATGCTAATAAAATTTTTTATGTAAGCTCTCAATGCTAGTTAATTTGAAAATGAATCTCTAGTGCTTCAGGTGGCTGTAAGCACAGTTTAAGTCTAGAAAGGGCATGCCAGCCACCGTATGTTGAGATGCAGTGAGTTCTCCCACTTCATAACCTGAGATTTGGGGCAGATTTTCCAGGGGTAGCACAGGAAATGAAACCCCTCTCCTGTTAGTCAGTGCTCAGCACAAGCGATGTCTGCTGCCCTTCCACCTCCTCTCTGCACTTACAAGCAAGAGCTCATTCCTAGGGAGTGAAGGTCTGCACAGCCTATGGCAGGGAAACTCAGTGCAAGGGAAAAACAATGTATGCCTTGGTATAATGCTGAGAACAGGCTGGTGGAGCTGAAGGAAGGGCTCTCTGAGATCCTGTAGTTCACAGAAAGAAAACTAATCTGGACAGGATAAGTCCCTAATGGATAGCTTTCAGATGTTTTAAGTTAATAATGAGGCAGCTGAAAGTCAACCACACTCTTGGCTTCATGTCTTTCTTCCTGTGATGTTTCGTTGGAAAGTTATTTGAAAATCCAGTTAAATTTCACTTGGACAGTGTATTTTAAACTTTGTGGCAGGAAGTATTTTACTTAATGCTATTACAGTGCTTTACAGTTTTATACTGCATGTTTTAACATGTGAAACAATTATAAATGGCTGCAGAAATCTGAACTCAAAAACAAAGTGCCTACTGTTCAAGGTATAACTTTCAGAAAACTCTGCCAAAACAGACAACAGTTATGCCATTTACTGTGAGCTACAATACTCATGACAGGTGACTGCTGCATACTGACATTCATATACTTAAGGTTTAATAGTTTTATTAGAATTTATCCATTTTGTTTCTAGGCACAAATCCCCCAGACTCAAAGGGTATTTCCAGATGATTACTGAGAGTCTGTGAATGGTTAAAAAGCACCAGTCAGCCAAAAAAACCCTGCAGAATGTCATAATTCTCTTTAAACAGACTACTTTAAAGAATGACTTTCCTCGATAGCAATTCCACTTAAATACCCACATTTTAATTAATTTTATGCTTATGGTGGCATTTTTCCACTTCTTACAGAATTAGCTTTTGCCTTTCAGTGTATTTCATTTTAAAATAGGTAAAATTACAGAAATGGGAATTATATTATAAAGGACTCTGAAGTTAAATTATTACTCTAGAAATTTTTCTTGTATGTCTTCTCTGGCATAAACAAAATGAAAACTAAAAATGTCATTCAGAAGTTAAGTATGCAGATTCATACTGGAATAAATTTTTCACTGCTTTTCAAATTACCACATATATTCTACAGTGGGTCTATTTCCACTGCTGTAACACAGTACCTTCGAATAGCCACAGTGAGAGCTTCCGGTGAACTAGCGCAGGGACAAATGACCTCCTGTCTTAGACCTTTACTTTGGAAGACATTGAGAAATGCATCACAGGAAGAAATAGACCCTGGGGTAAAAAAAAAAAAAAAAAAAATTCAGAGGAGAAAAATAATCTGATTTCTGAAGTGATGCTATTCAAACTGCAAACTTACTATTGAATATATAAGCTTTTCAGGAGAAAAAATTTAAAAAGGAACCATGTCCACCAGGAAAGAGAAGTCATAGCTGCTACATCTATGTATATGTATATACAGTTGTGTATGCACAGAGAATAAAGACTGATTTTTGAGCATAAAGTCCTTTCACTATGCTTACACAGAAAAGCCATTACTGCTGGATTTACAGTATGAATTTCATTATAATTTTCTTTTTTAGGATGAGGCAAATTAAAGATTTAATTCAGAACTCAAAGCAAACTACTACAAACAAGCAGAACATCTCTATGTTGGTATCTTAATTAATATAAACAGTTCATGCTATTAATTGTCATGAAGTGATCCAGATGTTGTTCTCTAGACTAGTACAAGTATTCCCCTAAAATTCTCAGTTACTTCTGCATCTGAGCACCATCATTCAGAAGAAATGTTCTGTTTCTATAGCTTAAGGTTATTTACTTCAGTCTTTCATGTTAAACAAAACTGGATTTACTGCGACTTACATTACGTGGAATATCAAGTTTGCTTCAGGATTAGCTAAAGAAAAATATATTTAAAAAAATCCAAAATTAATTACTGTTTCCATAAATATCATATAGTTTGCAGTAGACAAACCCTATACTTTGTAAATATTTTAGCTAAAATGACTGACGATTGAAACTTTAAATGCAAGACAGAAAGCATTCCCTATTCTCTATTGGACTGCAGAAGCACAGCTTACATGGGTTTGCACCATCAGCCACTATTAGCATACGCAGTGAGGAAAGGTTGATGTCTCTCTGATCTCGATGTGCCACCAATGCCCAGTGCATGTCTCTGGATTTTACACAGGCAACTTTTGCTGCAATAAAAATGGGAAGATTACTAATACACCATATAAAAACTACACAGCTGTATTATCGATTTGTACTTTTGATTTTGATGGTCAAGTACACTTTTGTATATTCTTGTTCCTTACCTTTGTATTGACAGACTTTTTGTATCCATGACAGTGGATTCACTTTCATTAAGGAGTATGGAATACTTATAACATGCATCATGTTCATGACACTCTGAAATCAAATAAGATAAATGGGTTTTATACAACAATCATGGTAATTATTTATATTGTGTTATGGGCAGGGGCATCTATGCAAATCACTCTATGCTAGTTTTATTGTCAATTCTGGCATTTATCATTTCGTATCTACCTATCTACATTAAGATGAAACAGATCCTCATTTTATAATGCTTTAATTAAGGATTAAGGATTTAGACTAATCAGATCATAACTTTGAAGCAGTAATGAAAAATAAGAAACAGATCTTCTTCCTATTTATACTCTAAGTGGTTCACTTTAAATAGAAAAAATAAAAAAAACATTGGATAAACAATGATGTCTGCATGTTTGCTATGTAGGTTAACATTATACCTAAGCCTACTAAACTTCACTATACATGAAGACTCTTTACTCAAAAAGACAATTAACAGCAACATATGTCTCTAAAGAAATCCACCTCTGTGAAGACTGAAAAACTACTAATAGTAGTAGGGCACAAATTATTTAAAAGACAGTAGACAGAGAAATTGGAATCACAGATTAAGCAGATATCAATTCATTTTAACAGAAAATAAATGAAGGAGTTTTTAGTCCTTCTCCAGGTGGGCTAATTCCAGTATTTTCAACAAAGTCATGAAAAGTTGCAGGAAGTTTAGAAAAAGCAGCTGAGTGAAACCAGTGACAGATCCAAAACTGATCTCCCAGTCTGAGGCAGTCAATTTCTTTAGTGATTTCTTAGTGTTACTACTAAACAAACAGCCTGTAAATAAGCTGCTGCTTTACTTCTGTTGCCATTTAGAAACATCTTCTGAGGGTAACACGTCCCCACTCATAGCAGCTCAGGTTAAATACAGTACTTGTTTGGAAAACCTGGGCTTAAGAAAGGTTAAGTGTGCCAGTGGATTAGACATCTAAACACTTGTAGAACTACAAAAGATAGTTCTCCTTTCAGTCTGGCACAAGTGTAGGTATAGGAAAAGCATTTACAGGCAAGCCATGAAAAAAATGAAGTTCATACCAAGATTAATAGCAAAGGAAGGCACAGAAAAGCCCTATTACATGCTTGCTTTCAACTTCAGTGATAAAGATAGGTTTTTAACATGAGATACTTAGGAGCATTAAGCCTAATAGACGGTTTCCACTTTTACTGCCCTTTGATATTAAGAACAGTGTAACACTGCATGGGAAAAGTATATCGGATCCCAGGGAATCATAGCATGTAGGGCCTCTACATCCTGGGACCCCCGAACAATGACCCCTGAAAACAGTATCTGTTCTTTAAATGATAGTAAATACTAAGTATTTTGTCAATCATTGACTGCAGCAGCACCTTTAGAAGCAATCCTTAAAAATATGTCAGTTGCCTCCCATGTCAATCGAGGAAGACATTCAAACAGCAAGTAGACAGTTTAAGCAATTTAAAGTACCAGAAATGCTTTAACATTAGCAAAACCATTTGTTGCTGGGAATTTCAATAGAAAAGCTAGTCAGTGGCAATATAGCTATGCCATTGGATCATATCCTTACAGAGGCAAGTACTAATTTAATTTCTTTCTGCTATAAAGTCTGATCTCAAAATCACGCATCAGTAAGATCAGAGTAAGATGGTAAGAATGGGGCCAGAGTACTTGACATGATGTATAAAAATACACTGGAATCTTTACTCTGCTCAGTATGGTTAAGTAGTGCACTAGCAGAAGATCATGGGTTTAACTCACATATTTTTTGCTTTCAAAGCAGAAAAATTTGGATTAGAAGAAACCGTAGGACAACCCAGTTTGTGATAGTAATAAGCATATTAGGTTAGTTTATTTTCAAATACTCACACAAAATAAAAAAACATACTTACTGTAAGAATCCCATGCCATAAACCAACATCCTTCTTGAAATCCAATACATTCACAATTGTTTCAGCTGTCCAACAAAAACAAAACGGAGTTTATTTTTTAGAAGACGGCATTGACCCAAGACAAACCCACTCAAAGGAAGGAAGCTTCGGTATAACATGAATGATGACCTCAAAGCTTCACTTTCATAGTAAGTCTCCACTGCAGGATTTGTATTGGCTAGGACATTATTTATACCCCTCACAAAGATATTTTAAACGTGTGCCTATTTTCTAGAATTAATGAAAAAAAAATCGGGTTTTTAAATCTAGAAGCCTTTGACACAGATCTATGTAAAACATAAGACAGGAACCTGATAGGAAACGAATTACAATTCACACTTGATTTTAAGGATGAAGCAAGGGAAGTGTACTCCATACCTTCTGTGTATCCACATGCCTGGGTCAGAGCTTGGCAATGCGTCAGCAGTGCAATTCTTGTCACAGTCACCCCAAGCACGCTTCCATCTTTACATGTTTTGTACTAAAAAGAAATAAGCAGGGCAAGTCAATGTGCAATAGTTGTCCTATTTCCATTATTTAATAGCTACACTTAAAGTATTTCCTATGTAGGTGAATGATGGACACATCTAATGACTATTTTAAGAAGGCAGCAGCATTGAGGAGTTTGGGAGGCTTTTTTTTGTTAAAAGACACTTTTTTCAGATAGGCTTTCTCTTTTTGACTGAAGCTTCCCAGGCTTGATATCAGAAATCCATCTGCTGTTTGAATACAGGCATTATGGAAAAATAATTCTAACAATCCTGATCTTGTTAATGACGAAAGGACTGGCTAGATTTAGCAGAGAATAACGTAATTCAGTCTGTACAGTGTTCACATGTTAGATTTTATAGGCCAGCCAATAAACCTGAGCTTCTCTATTCTGTGTCTTATAAGGCATGGGACAAGAACTGACCACAGAGTCCTTGCTGGGTGCTGTTATAATAATCCACACGTATAGAGTCTGAAAGACACGAGCTCTTTGATCAGAAGAATAGGAAAGAGTCTTGAGAAAGCAGTATAAAAAAGAGGTGGGAGATCATTGCTGATGATTTCAATAATTTTTGCAACTTCACGCAACAGTCTGAAAACTGTCAGCGGCAATTAAAGTAGATTAAACATTTATCTTTCTCCATGATGAAGATAATCAGCAAGATTGAAAATGGAGGCATCTTTGCTTCTCTAGCCAAGTGTTCTGACTGCATGAAGATAAGAAATACCTTTGCTTCATTCACTTGAACTTATTCCCTTTAAATAATCATTTAAATTCAGTACTAACATCACTGAATTCAAGGCATTTGAGTGTATGCAGAAGTGGGAAAAAAGAAAGGAAAAAAATAAAAGAGAAAAATTAAACTTAAGGGCATGGCTCATTTTCCCTTCCTGATGCTGGTCTTTTGAGGGGAGTGTGACTGACAAAGCAGTAAGTGACAGGCAAGCATTTGAACAAGAAGTTCCTTCTCTTTCAAAGGGTCTGAAGGTTGTGATATGAGAACTGAAGCTTCACTGTGAAACTTGCCATCTATCCATCTCAAGGCTAGTGGGCAAGCCCACACTGTGAATGAGACCAAGACTGGTCAAGGAAAGTTTAATATAATATTGTGGCAGCCACAGAGATGATGTAAAAACATTAACGTTAGAAACTCCCAAAATGCAATTTAACATTTCATTAACTTTTCTGAAATCAATATCCGGTATAATTTATTAGAAAATATTACTTATTAACAGGCTAAACCAGGATGTTCTTTGCTTCTGTGACTAACAAATGAATAATGATGTTTACCTAATCCAGAAGTGCCATATGCAATGATTCGAGGAGAAGATGCATCTTCATTAACTCACCTCAATGTAAGCTGTGTCATTGTTTGCATCCTTGATGTGTGGGAACCAGTCACGAGGTGGCTTGGAGAGGTGTTTAGATTCTGTGACAAACCACAGCAGCTTTGGCCAGCCTGAGGTACAAAGAAAAGTCAGCTTTTGTCGAGCTTCTGACGGCTAAGACAAGACAAAATTCTTCCAGAGTGTCACTACTACCTAAACACTGCTTCTTTTAAACCTCAGCATAACATGGGAAAGAAGATTTTCCAGAACTGCTTTCTTAACATGGCTATTGTGGCCTTCTCAGACAATCCCTGAAGAAAGAGCTGGCGGTTTAAGCTATTATTGACCCGAACAGTTTATTACCACTCTCCTGTCAGAGGCTACTGTCCCTACCACTTAGCTGTAGGACTGAATCATACGATTGCTTTTGATCTACTACGGTCCGGTTGGTTTAATTTCACTTGTGGCCACAAACGATCTCAGCGGCCCGGCTGAGCCAGCGGAGAACCAGATCAGGTGCACTCTTGGCAGCCATGAGATGGGAGCAGTGATCCCTTACCAGCCAGTGACACACAGCTGGGGCAATCATGTCCCAGCAGCCACAGCTGCTCCTGTGGCAAGTGTTTCATCATGGGCCTGATCCTCACCCACTACAACTAAAAAAGTACAATGACTGTTATTGTAGTAAATGACCTGTGATATCCACGATAAGGAAGGATTACCTCACCTTTAAACTGTGGTATCTCCCCTGTGGGGCTTTTAGGCAGTCCTTTATGGCATGCGTCGCTAGTCAAGGCCACAGTAACTCCACAGCTTCCAAGCAAAAAGCCTATTTGTTGACTTCCTGCATCCTAATAGATGACAAAATAAAAGCAATACACAGAACTGATTAGAAGTGACTTTGGCTGAAAATGTTATTGTCCTTTGGCACATTATCTTGGAAGGAAAACAGTCTCTTTCCTTTAAGCAACTTAGCTGACTAGCAAAGCTCATTTGTACATTGACAAAGGAATTCCACAACCTAGACATCCTCTTGTCTGTAACAACATAAATCATAAAGAGAACTGAAGTCATCAGATGGTGCCTGCTCTCACATCTCTTCAGAAATGATGAGTGGCTGGGAGTAGTGGCCGATAGGCCAGTGGGTCGTGCCATCCAGAGGATGGCACCCTGGAAAAATGGGCTGACAGGAATCTCACCAAGTTCAAGAAAGGCAAATGCAAAGTCCTGCACCTGGGGAGGAACCACCCCATGCACCAACACAGGTTGGGGGCAGACTGGTTCAAAAACAGCTTTGTAGTAAAGGACCTGGGAGTCCTGGTGGACACCAAGTTGAATGTGAGCCAGCAATGTGCCCTTGCATGAAGAAGGCAAATGGTATCCTGGGCTGTGTTAGGCAAAGTATTGCCAGCAGTTTGAGGGAAGTGATCCTTCCCCACTACTCAGCACTGATGAGGCATATCTCAAGTGCTGGGTCCAGTTCTGGCTTCCCAGTACAAGACACTGAACTACTGGAGAGAGTCCAGCAAAGGGTCACTATGATAATTAAGGGACTGGAGCATCTCTCCTACAAGGAAAGACTGAGAGAGCTGGGACTGCTCAGCCTTGAACTTCAGGGGGGAACTCGTCAAGGTGTACAAACATCTGAAGGGACGGTGTAAAGAAGACCAAGCCAGGCTCTTTTCCAGTGGTGCCCAGTGACAGGACCAGAGGCAATGGGCACAAACTGAAACAGAGGAGGTTCCCTCTGAACATCAGGAAACACTTCTTTTTTACTATGATAATGGCTGGCACAGGTTGCCCAGAGAGATTGTGGAGCCTCCATCCTTGGAGATACTCGAAAGCCACCTGGACATAGTCCACGGCTACCTGTTCCAGGTGGCCCTGCTTGAGCAGGGGAGCTGGACCAGATGACCTTCAGAGGTCTCCACCAACCTCAACTACTCTATGATTCTGTGACAATTCTAGGTAATAATACAGGTTATAGATGCTTCTGCCTGGGGAAAGCTTTCAACCCTTAAGATGTTATGATGGACATACAGTGGTGACAGTATCTCTATTTATGGTGATCTAACCTGATTCATCAATAAGCATTTCATTGCGTAGTTACAGACACATTTCAGGAGCACTACAGATAGTCAAGTGCCCATTAGAGAAAGTACATTACATTTTACTTTCATCAAGGGGATATAAGCAGTGGGGCTAAAAAGTCATGTAATGATTTTCAAGTCTAGGCCATAGCTGTTCTTTAAGAGATGCTGTGCTTCCACAGCATTAAATCTGCTTTATGTATAGTGTCTTGTCATGACTGTTTCATGAACTTTACATCTATCCACTAGGCTCTTCAACTGAGCAAAGCCCTAGATGTAAATGCACATAGAAGTATAAACCTTTTCTTCACAGAATGATCCTACAGAAAATAGCCTACAGAGTCTTAAAAGATCAAATTAAAATGTCTTTCAAATCAACCATAAAGCACACTTAACCAGAGCAGCAACCAGAACTACAGAACAGTTGCCTTAATATATTGATTTATTCAAAGCAAAACTGTATGATGGAAAGAAAGCCTCAAAGTGTATCTGACTAATTTTTAATGCAATTTTTATGTAGTCAAATAAAGCAATCTAAAATAGGGAGGCAATGGGATCAGAGGAAAAAGAAAAGCTTACTTATTTTCCACATGACCTAAAAATATGTATATAGCAGAAGTTATAAGAACTTCGATAGCTGAGCAAACAATATGGGACAATAAACTGATCTGTTCAAAAGTATGCTATGTAACCCCTTTGATCCAGAATTACTTCATTTGCATTTTCTTACTATAACCAGAATGCATATGAAATTAGGAAAAATTGACAAGGTACTTTTTCAGGAAAGCTTTTTAAAATTAAACTTGTGCATTGTCTTTTCCAATAAAAAAACCAGACAAGGAAAGCACCCTTTGAACAACAGAGGATAATACTGGTATATCCCTGAACAACATTTTGGGGAGAACGTTGTCGACCCCACCATGCCTGCACCGGGGGGGCTTCCATGACAAAAAGGGCTTTGTCAAGCATTAGTCTCCTCACTGACTCTTGTGTTAGTTGATCCATTTCTATGTTGTCATGGGACAAATGCTTAGCCAAGTTGGATCCTGGTTCCACATTAGGATGAGACCTGGCGTCTCCATTCTTGGAGTTTGCTCAACAGAAGGAAACGTGGGTGCCTGGACAGTGTGGGAGTGATGGCTCTCCTTGGAGGCCCCTCAGAAGGAATGGCAGGAAGATGAGAGCTGGAGTGCTCCATGGAGAACATCACTCCTTGGGCAAGACATAGCCTCTGAGACCTGCTACTCTACCATGTATAAAGGGAGGTCACCGGTTTCTTAAAATATCAGACTCATACTACCATTACCTAAAATTTCCCACTAAGTTTAATCTAAAAAATGGTTACCAATGTATGTATATGCATGAATTTCTGACTACCAGTTCAAACACAATATTACATATAAATTTCATAATTGAATGCAGCAACTGCAACACTCTCAATTTTAAATCAAAAATAAAATGTTGTAACTGTATGCCCTATAAAAGACTGCTAGCAAACTGTTTCACCATTGTACCAAGAAATGCCGATTCTCAACCAACCAAATCCCATTTAACGCAGGACTTTACAACCAGAAACTGACTAATAAATTCCATTAAGAAATCTAACATACGTAAACCAGTAGAAAGTGTGGAACTTAGAGCATCAGCATATCATGGCCCTGGGGGATGCATCAGTTAAAAAATGATCTGTCAAGCTCTTCTCATAGCAAAACAAAACAATATGAAAAGGAAACTTGTATTAACAGCTTGGGTTTTTCAGATAACACAGGAAAGAATGACTATGCTTCCACTTAGTGCCATATCAACTGGTTTAGAGCATGTCTGCATAAATGTTATTCATTCTTTTGTAGTAGTTCACACACAAGCAGAGAGAACCATGTATAGATTACTTAATACAATCTACTCACACATCACAGATTCTAAAACCACACTGTTTTACATCAGGACAACCCCATCTCGAACAGCATTAAAATCTTCACCTCATTCTTTTCTGTACAGTTTATTTATTAATTTGGAAGGACAACATGGCTAAACAATTATGTGATGCAACACTACCACAGGAGACTGAAGAATTTCACCGTGCGTGGACAATATCTAGTGTGTTTTACAGACTTTCAAATCCAATGCCATGCCCTTGGTGTCCACACTAAATCCTGCCTTGCAAGAAAAAAGCAAATCAAGATGCTGAAGTAGAGGTACTGTGACAGACACTGTTCTCAACGGCCACAGGAGCTCCAATTGAGGATTTTACAGTACGAACACAACAAAGCTTTCTGGCAGTCTGCTAGTCTGTGTTCATCATTCCCACTTTCAGTCTCAGTCTCACACCTCCAAACTAGTTATCGCCACCTCCTGCCTGCTTCTGGTGGCTTCATCCTGACTTAGAAGCAAAAAGTACTGCAGAGAACAGAGACATGAAGACGGGGTCAACATCACTTGCCCGGTGCAGGTGCCCCTGTGATACCTGCTGTCCCATAGAAGCAATTGTTTCTAACTACTCAAGTGGTGTTGAGCTACTGGACTGACAGCCAGGAGGTGGAAGATCTGAAACCATCTCAAGCTGAGAGCCTTATACATCCCACAGACATACCGCAAGCATGTGAACACAATAGTCTTCGCTGTTCCTCATACCTCAGCATGACAGGCCCAGAGCAGTGAGGACCTTAGGTAAAACTTATAAGTTTGGAAATGAAGTTTGAGTTGAAAATGCAGTCATTTGTGTAAAGCAGTCAAAGCTTCTATGTGGGCCAGGAAAAAGACTACTGACTTTAAAGGCATTGATTATTTCAGATTTCAGAGACAAGCTATCAGTATCCCTTTTGAGTAACGTAAAATGAATGGCTGCAATGCTGAATATGGCTTTGTAAGTAGAACACCCCCGCCTCCCCAAACTAAATCATCTGCTGCTGGAAAAAAAAAAACAACCCTTGCCCCTCCTTGAATAAAATCACTCTCCTGCCCATAAAGGGACTAGATTTTCAGGACACGCTGTGTTCGTCAGCAGTGTTATTTGCTATTTTGGTAAGTTATGCTAATCTGATACTTTGGCAACCCCCCACTTGCCACAAACACTTTATTTTGCTGAATTTTGTGGGGGTAGAATAAACCTCAGGGAGCCAGTGCAGACCAGGTGAAACAACTCAACCAATGCAGTCCCAACCACAGACAGGGAAAGACTTGTCAGCGATGCTCATTGTCAAAACCTCCACAATTCACAGTTTGAAACAACATGTAATGCAGGTAGAAGGCAAAGACAGAGCTGAGGTATTGTAGCATGACGTTTGAGACCAATTGCTGACTTTGGAACTATCATTTTACATTTCTTGAAAGCACAGCACTTGCTGAGGTACGAAAAATGAGGTCTACATAGCTTTAGACTATGTCTACACACACCTATAGAGATCAATCTCTCAGATGAAGCGAGATGGAAATCCTCTCTGCTGTAGGTAGCCATTCAAGGTTCCCTAAAGACTTTTATTCAAGGTTCTCTAAAGACTTTTATTAAAGGTTCCCTAAAGGTTTTCACCAGTACATGGAGGCAAATAGTCTTTTTCCTGCTGCAGAGAGTGATAATTCATTGTCAGGATAAAAAATTCCCACGTGTCATTGCATTTCAGCATGCTGTTAATGTCATTTCTATAATGCTTTGTGAGAATATCTGTATGAAGGAAAACAATTATGATCCTTTCTCCGTGAGTGAGAGTGCATGTCCTTATCTAATAAGGAAGGAAGGAAGAGACAGTCTGTGCAAAGGTTGGCCTGATAAAGTTACTCCTGTACACTTGCAAATCCCAGACCGCTTTCAAAATGAGAATTATGTGGTGAAGCACTGCAGACTGAACTGATCTTGTTTTCTGTTATGATGCTTATTTGAGCTCCATTGGACCTTACCCTAAAAAAATTTGCTGGTGAAGAACAAATAGAGCAACCATCAGACATAAAGGCCAAGCATCACCAGTTCTGAACCAAAAGTGAAAAGGCATCAAGGAAACCCTCTATTTTTAAAACACAAATATCAAAGACCTTAATAAAAATTAAACACAAAGCAGATGCAATCTTCATAACCAGCTTTAAGATGAAGAAATCAGCTGTCTCCTCAGACACAGCTTTGGTATCTGGCTGTAGTTTGCACATGAAATCTCCAACTAGGAGCAGTCTTAATGTCCAAAAGTCTTAATGAAAGTAAGACAATGGTTATTTTTGGCAGGGGACACTGCATGAAATGCGATATGCTCTCTAGGAAACTACCACTTCCTAAACTTGAAAACATAAAAAGACAACATCGACTTTAAAGGATCTGAGATTCACTGTGGCCAACTGAGCACAGACCTCTGCTCAGTGCCCAGCTGCCAAAGTGTATGAAGGGGGAGGGATGGGCACAGGGCTTACAGGGGTCCAGCGGTGTCTGCCAGGGGCTCATGTGGGGCTGAGGGAACTTATATTCTTTGGAGGGACTGGAAGACTATGTCACCGAAAAGAAAATATATAACATTTTATGCATATTTTAAATCCAGTGGAGAAAGGGATGCATTGTCAAAAGCTGTTCAAAAGTATGTGGAGCTCCAGTGTTTCTGGCACACTACAGTCCAATGATGACTAAAGCTGAGAGGAAACAATGCTCATTTTATCTCAGGCCCTGAAACACTAGGAAAGGTATCAAGGTGTATTTCCCTTGGAAAACAATTCTGCCTTCAAATGGAAGACAAGACTGGGACAATTTCACTGTCCTTAAAGAGATATATCTCTCTGGCTACTGTTAAACCTTTAATAACCTAACTTCTTAGGATTTAATAAAAATTGCTCCTGGAAACAGTGTATACCCTGTACGAAGCATCCTTTAAAAGAAAACAAGTGTCCTGGAGTGGGTATCATCTCCCACAGCACACAGGCACATTCTTTCACACTGCCAGAGCCAGCATCTGGAAGAGCACAGAAATGTCTGCTGGAAGCACACATAGCATTAAATCTAACAGGCTAGGAAATAGTGTTTTGACTGAGAAATAAGATTTTTACACACTTTCATGTCATACCGGGCTACAAATACTCACCGACTATGATAAGTAGGCCATAGAGATCTATGTGGGATCACTTTGTTCATATGTTCACAGCATGTGATTGAGCATAACTATTAATGTGCTTGGAGGACAAAAATGTTATTTTAAGATTAAAACTGATATGCTCCCCTGAGTGTATCAGAGTAGAATAACAATAATTTTCATGGCAGCCATCAAGTGGGGAAAAAAAAAAAAAGCTAAAAAATCTGAAGAAAAAGAAATCAAAAACATACTTTAAAATCTTTTCATAAGGGAAATAAAAACTCGTTATTTGAACTAGAATTCAACATGTTGAAAATCTTGTATCATCTACTTTGATGGCACATTCTATGATACATAGTTTGCAATTCACATCATATCACACATACAACGAAACAGTTTGTAATACTCCAGCTTCCAACAAGATTAATAAAAATGGCAGCTCAGAAGGAAAAGATGTTGTATTGAACATACTACTTGCTAATGTTTGGGAAACATAAATTATTGGGAGAGAGGGACACTATTCTGAAAGAACATAGCCCATAATCCAAGGGATGAGGATTAGTTATAAAAATTTGGGGGAGTGTTCATGATATAGGCATTTCAGTGGTATTAATGCAGGGAAAGAAGAAGAAATAAAACATCCTGTTTGTTCTGTCACTACAATGATCGTGGAACCCCTGACTGCTGCTTCTAGAATAGAGTTAGTTCTGATGCACTTAAAAAAAGCCTGGGATTCCAGTTTTTAATTTTAGATCTGATTTCCCAAGTCTAAAGAGCCAAAACCATGCTGACGTGAATGCCAATTTCCAGGTCTTTGCTGAACACCAGGAAGCATTCTGGGAATAAAACTAAACTGGAGAATGTTGCGTGGGTGCTGGGTATTCAGGCAATCCATCCCAGATGCCATGTCAGACAGGTGTCCTGAAGTCCTTGGGGGAACTACAACGAATTCTAGGTATTCTGTCAAGACAAAGGTGGGATACAGAAGGAAAAAGCAGGGAGAGATGGATCCTCACCTAATAATGAACTGGACATCTCCCCCCCGCCGCTCACCACTAAAATCTTAAAAAAAATAAGTCATGCTACAAAGACAAGGGAATGCACGCAAAATCTACAGGCTGGTAAAGCAAAAGCCTTTACTTCCATGTGGATGTAGATGTCTGCAGAGTAACATGTAAGTCAAAAAGCTATCTGGCTGCAAGCATTACTGCTCAATTTTAAACTGCCAGGCACAAAAATTTTGCACAGAGCTGTGAAAAAGTCTTCTTTATGATAATGCAGAACAGTATTAAAGCTGCTAATGCAAATTTTTAATATTAAAAATGTGCTTATAATGTAACTCCCTGAAATAGCTCATCCTGTACCAGCTCATTATTCTGTAAGTCTGTATTAGCCTATAATATAATTGTCGGTCTATTTGTTAGTTCACATCTCTGCCTTCCAAAAAGCAAACCAAAAAATGTCTACTGCCAGAATGTACTGAAGCATGTAGAAAAGAGAACAAATAATGGGAAAGCATAAAAGAACAGTCTAGGCCATTGTGTGATGACACAAATGACATCTTCCCACGGATGCCAGAAGCAATCTGCTGCCATTTGACCAAGCAGAGGTATTCCTTCTGGGACTACTCAGAACACGATTTTCATCTCATTGTTTCCACTCCAGTTCCCATTCCATATAAACAAATGCAAAAATATTTGCAATAGTATATGCTGTGAAATTGCATAGGTTTATTTATAGGTCGTAGATCATGTTGCTTTTTTAACTGTACCACAGACATCTCTGTTATTGTTTTATTAATTTGTTACTTAAACATTATAGAATGATCTTGGCAATAGTTAAACAGTCTAAGTCTGTAGATATTCCTTTATGTAAATATATATATATGCATGTGTAAGTGTATATTTATATATCCATATATACACACACATATTTAAAAAAAAACCACCAAAGACGTTCAGCCAAACTAGGGTAAGTTATTAATTTGACATAGAGTGTTTACTTGGACAGCTGGAACTTATAGTTTACTGGATGGATGTGGTATCAGATGTTCCAAAATAAATCAAATTTACACTTATCCATGTATTTTAAAATGTCATGAAACCTCAGAAAATAGTAACAGAAAGATATATTTTTTATCCCTCAAAGCCATGTTGCTTCTTTTTTTTGTAGAATCATAGAAAGAATGCTTTGGGTTGGAAGGGACCTTAAAGATCATTTAGTTCCAACACCCTTGCCATGGACAGGGACACCTTCCACTAGACCATCCAACCTGGCCTTGAACACTCTCTGGGCAACCTCTTCCAGTGCCTCACCACCCTCACAGTAAAGAACTTGTTCCTAATATCTAATCTAAATCTACTCTCTTTCAGTTTAAAGCCATTACCCCTTGTCCTATCACTACATGCCCTTGTAAAAAGTCCCTCTCTGGCTTTCTTGTAGGCCCCCTTTAGGTACTGGAAGGCTGCTATATGGTGTCCTTGGAGCCTTCTCTTCTCCAGGCTGAATAACCCCAACTCTCTCAGCCTGTCTTCATAGGAGAGGTGCTCCAGCCCTCTGATCATCTTCATGGCCTTCCTCTGGACTTGCTCCAACAGGTCCATGTCCTTCTTATGTTGGGGATCCCAGAGCTGAATGCAGTACTCCACATGGGGTTTCATGAGAGCGGATTAGAGGGGCAGAATCACCTCCCTCGACCTGCTGGTCACACTTCTTTTGATGCAGCCCAGGATACGGTTGGCTTTCTGGGCTGCAAGTGCACATTGCCGGGTCATGTTGAGCTTCTTGTCAACCAACACCCCCAAGTCCTTCTCTGCAGGGCTGCTCTCAGTCCCTTCATCCCCCAGCCTGTGTTTGTGCTTGGGATTGCCCCAGTCCATGTGCAGGACCTTGCACTTGGCCTTATTGAACTTCATGACGTTCACACGGGCCCACCTCTCAAGCCTGTCAAGGTCCCTCTGGATGGCATCCCTTCCCTCCAGCGTGTCAACGGCACCACACAGCTTGGTGTCATCAGCAAACTTGCTGAGGGTGCACTCAATCCCACTGTTCATGTCGCGGACAAAGATGTGAAACAGTGCTGGTCCCAATACCGCCCCCTGAGGAATGCCACTCGCCACTGGTCTCCACTCGGACATTGAGCCGTTCACCACAACTCTTTGAGTGCGACCACTCAGCCAATTTCTTATCCATCAAATGGTCCATCTGTCAAATCCATGTCTCCCCAATTTAGAGACAAGGATTTCACGCGGGACAGCATTAAATGCTTTGCACAAGTCCAGGCAGATGACACCAGTTGCTCTTCCCTTATCCACCAACACTGTAAACCCCTCGTAAAAGGCCACCAAATTTGTCAGGCACGATTTGCCCTTAGTGAAGCCATGTTGGCTGTCACCAATCACCTCCTTATTTTCCATGGGCCTTAGCATAATTTCCAGGAGGATCTGCTCCATGATCTTGCCTGGCACAGACACGAGACTGACTGGCCTGTAGTTCCCCAGGTCTTCATTTTTTCCATTTTTAAAAATGGGGGTTATGTTTCCTCTTTTCCCGTCAGTGGGAACTTCCCCGGAATGCCACAACTACTCAAACACGATGGGTAGTGGCTTAGCCACTTCATCAGCCAGTTCACTCAGGACCCACAGATACATCTCATCAGGTCCCATGGACTTGTGCACCTTCAGATTCCTTAGTCTCACACCTGATCTTCTCCTACAGTAGTGGTTCTTCATTCTCCCAGTCCCTGCCTTTGCCTTCTGTGACTTGGGCGGTGTGGCTGGAACACTTGCCGGTGAAGGCTGAAGCAAAAAAGTCACTGAGTACCTCAGCCTTCTCCATGTCCCGGGTAACCAGGTCTCCCGTTTCCTTCCAGAAAAGGTCCACATTTTCCCTAGTCTTCCTTTCATCACCGACGCACCTAAAAAAGCTTTTCTTGTTGCCCTTGATGTCCCTGGCCACATTTAATTATATTAGGGCCTTAGCTTTCCTAACCTGATCCCTGGCTGCTCAGACAATTTCTCTGTATTCCTCCCAGGCTTCCTGTCCTTGCTTCCACCCTTTCTAGGCTTCTTTTTTGTGTTTGAGTTTGTCCACGAGCTCCTTGTTGATCCATGCAGGCCTCCTGGTGTTTTTGCCTGACTTCCTCTTTGTTGGGATGCATCGCTCCTGAGCTTGGAGGAGGTGATCCTTGAATATTAACCAGCTTTCTTGGGCCCCTCTTCCCTCCAGGGCTTTATCCCATGGTACTCTACCAAGCAGATCCCTGAAGAGGCCAAAGTCTGCTCTCCTGAAGTCCAGGATAGTCAGCTTGCTGTGCATCCCCCTCGCTGCTCTAAGGATCTTGAACTCCATCATTTCATGGTCACTGCAGCCCAGGCTGCCCTTGAGCTTCACATTCCCCACCAGCCCCTCCCTGTTGAGGAGAACAAGGTCCAGCATAGCACCTCTCCTCATTGGCTCTTCCATCACTTGGAGAAGGAAGTTATCATCAACACATTACAGGAACCTCCTGGATTGCTTAAGCCCCTCTGTGTTGTCCCTCCAACAGATATCGTGGAGGCTGAAGTCCCCCATGATGACCAGGGCTTGTGATGTGAGGCTGCTCCTATCTGTCTACAGAGGGCCTCATCCACTTGTTATTCCTGGTCAGGTGGCCTGTAGTAGACCCCCACTATAATGTCACCTGTCCCTGCCCTCCCTTAATCCTGACCCATAGGCTCTTGGTCAGCTTCTCATCCATCCCTTGAGCAGAGCTCCATGCACTCCAGCTGGTCATTGACATAGAGGGCAACAGCTCCTCCTCACCTCCCCTGCCTGCCCTTCCTAAAGAGCCTGTATTCTTCCATTGCAACACTCCAGTCATAGGAACCATCCCACTACATCTCTGTGATGGAAGTAAGATCATAGTCCTGCAGGTGTGAGCACATCTCCATTCTACGTGCATTTGCATAGAGGCAGTTAAGATGGACCCCCGATGAAGCTGACTTACTGGCTGGAATTCCTTTGTGCTGCTCTTCAGGTGCTCTCCCGCTGACCTCTGATTCCTCTCCAGGCTCTGGGCATCTGCTGCTGGCACTGGCATCAAACTGGTAGGAGTGGGATAGATTGAGGTTCCCCTCCTCTGGCAACTTTAGTTTAAAGCCCTCTTTACCAGCTTGGCAAGCCTATGACCGAAGAAGCTCTTCCCCTTCTCTGACAGATGGACCCCATCAGCCCCCAGTAGACCAGGTTTCTCAAAGCAAGTCCCATGGTCTAACTAGCTGAACCCCCGGCTGTGGCACCAGTCCCATAACCATTTGTTGATTCGTCAGATTCGACTGGCCCTTTCAAACCCCTTCCCTTTGACCAGGAGGACTGAAAAAAAGCTACCGCTGCTCCCAGGGCTCTGTAATCCTTCTTGATACTCCTCAGACTGCTCCTGGCTGTATCACTGGTGCTCACATGAAATAACAGCAGTGGAGAATAGTCGGTGGACTGTACGAGGCTGGGTAGTCTCTCGGTGACATCCCTGATACGAGCCCCCGGTCAGCAGGACACCTCTCGAGAGAGTGCGTCAGGTCGGCAGACCGGTGCCTCCGCGCCTCTCAGAAGAGAGTCGCCTACTACTGTCACCCGTCGCCTTTTCTTAGTTGCGCTGGTTGTTATACAAGGAGCAGATCAGGCTGCCTCACTCAGCTCCAGCGTCTCTCCTGATGTGGCGGGTCTTTCCTCTTCAGTCTGCAGAGTGGTGAAGCCGTTCTGCAAGGGCACCTCAGCCTTTGGGGGAAGTCTCCTTCTCCCACAGGTCCTTGCCGTTGCAAGCTTCCATTCTGCTGCATTATTGGCCCCGTCCCTTCTGCGTGGCCATGGGCCGTGGGTCCACTGCAGACTGCGCTTGGAACCAGCTATCTAACTCCTTCTCAGCCTCCCCGATGCTACGCAGCCTTCTGACCGCCTCCTGCAGCTCAGCCACCTGCTGCAGGGGGTCCTGCGCCTGGGCAGCTCTGCTGCAGCATGTCCCTGCCCCAGGAGAAAGGTCTAGGCGCTTCCTGCAGCCTGAGGCCTGTGCTGCAGCCTCTCCCTTCAGCAGCTCCGTCTGGGTGGAGGCATCAGCCACCACTGGGGTCGGTGGTGCAGACCCCCCAGCCGGAGCTGCAGCCCTTGCTCTCAGACGAGTGCCCACCATTCTGCCTTGAGGGTCAGGTAGGATGAGTGCTCTTGACGTGCGCAGATGGTCACAGAATGGTGCCCCGTTGCCCAGTCGCTGGGTTATGTGTACTTTAAGTCTCTCCACTCGGCCAGTGGAATGCCGCTCCTTCGAAGAGGCGCCCTCCCCGCATGCCCTCCCATGCAAACTGACGCGCCAGGCCCTGTTTCCCGCCATGGCTGCCTCGCTCCTGTGGGCTGCCCTTTGTGCGAGTAGGGGGCGGCCGCCATTACTCCTAGCCCTGCCCACTCCTCGTCTGCCGCTATCCCTCCGGAGAGCTGCCGGCTCCTGGCGGGTCTCTGTGCTCCTCCGGGGTTTCCCCAGCTCAGGAAACCCCCCTGTATGCTGCCATCCCCTGCTCCGCTGCGGAACGTGCCTGCACAGGAGCTGATCACCTCAGCGAGTGACTTAAAACGTACATAGTCTGCTCGCCTTTTTTTGTTGATGGATTTATAATCTGTGTTTTATATTGCCTCAAACTATCTGCACTCACATATGAAAGCATGATGACAGCCCGACACAAATGCGCTATGTTTCTACTAAAATCATTATCCTCATTCTATAGCCATGTCCACCTCTCAGTGCTCTCAAATACAACATTTTACAAATAAAATAGCATAACCTTACTCCCCAAAGCAGGTAGACTAGTTGAGATCCCATCCTCTCTCCTTGCATGGCCTCTCTAGCTCAGCTGCACCTCTCCTCCAGTCTTAGCCAGTTAAGCTGGGGCACCTCCTGTCTCCTCTTTCCCTTGGTTCCCAGTGTCCTCCTCCTGCTCAGCTACTCTCATGTCCGCTCAGCTGGATCATGGCCTTTTGTTGTCTGATCCACTCACTCTCCCCACCCCTTCAGCAGTTCAGCAAACCGTCCTTTCCTCCAGCTACTACACCTCCTCTCCCTGCCAGCTTCTGGTGTCACCATGGCAAGGGCCCACCACAGATGTTGGCCAGGGCATGTGTGAACATAATGGAGAAATGATGAGATCTCGGAGATGAGGAAGGTTCAAACATGTTCTGTTAGGAAGGAATCTCCAGATATTTTTAGCTGTTAAATTGCTATGTGAGATGTGCAAACTGCAAAGCCTTTATGAGGGCTTAGAAACTTCTTTTCATGGCTTTTCATTTGAAAGGCAGGATACCTGTCCATGAAACAAAGATTTGAGCTTCTGCTCTGGGGTACTGTGACACCAGAGCATTTCAATTAAAAGCCCTTGACAATAGAAAAATTGAAAATGTGAGCAAAGCAATAGATTTCCCCAGCCCTTTCCCTGGAAACACCTCATGCCTTCAGTCAACATTTTCCAAAAGAACTTCATTTAAAAAAGAAATCTTGTAAGGATTAAAGAACACACTTTGTGTGGACAATTCCAGACCAAATAATAAAAGTAAGGCATTATTAGTGCAGGCTAATAAAAAAGGGATTATATAAGGGGATATTTGGGAGAACCTTACAACAGGACCATGGCGGCCAGCCATGGTAAAATTAAGGCGATATGACTAAAAGAACTTGTAATTAATAAATACATTTTGCTATATTTACAGCCTTCAAGGCATACATCCCTAGAAAAAAAGGCAAGTTCAGCAGCATCAGTGTAAGCTTCCCAGCTGTGGCTCACCTACATCACTGAGCCCCCTCCCCTCACTGTCCCCAGGCATTCTTTCTGGCTGGAACTGCTGCATCTGTCTACCAACACTTCCCTAGGAAACATGGTTGAATCTCTGAACCAACACTGGATGTGAAATGCTTTTGATTAGCAATGGTCAGTTTTCTCTATGAATGTATGTTCTGTGGCAAGAATTCCCAAACTTAATTTGTTCAAGTGCCACCCTTGGCAGAGATGACCGTGGTGACAGAAGCTTTGGATACATATGCACATATAGACAGAGCAGAAGGCATTTCCATAACTGCTTTGAAGTAGCATACACAGCACTAGTGGCATTATAATGTAGCTTGGGTTGCAGGGACAAGTGGAAAATCAGCAGTTGTCGCCAATGATTCTTTGTCAGTGGCCAACACCAGAATGCTTTGAGAGGCTACAAAGATAATCCACCTAGGACTGTTCTCTTGAAAAATTTTCCTCTCCTTTTCCAGACGGACCTGCATTTGCTGAAATTGCAAGCACATCTTCAGGTTTTCCATCACAGAAAAGAAGGAACTATATATAACTCACCACACAGCACTATGTATGCTCAAATTCAGAGCTAGTTAACCACAAAAATGTACTCAAAAGCTATGTTCAGTTGTCATTTGTTCTGACATAAATTTTAAAATGAAGTATAGAGAAGAAAATCAGTTCCCTACCTTTCTTGTAAGTGGCACTTCAATAGGGACGGGGACAACTTCCGCAAGCAGGCAGCCATAAAACGCTACCATGAAAGCAGCAGGATCATTGTTAGGGAATACAAGTGTTACCTGAAACAAAGAGACGTATGTTAAAAATGTTTTATCCCAGGTTTCAGATAACGATAATTGGAGTTTCCATGCTTCCTTTTGGAGAGAGATGATTACTGAAACATTCTATGATAACTATTCAAACCTAATGAAAGATGAATGAGGAATCAGAAGGAATTTATTCTAATAGGTATTCCTTTTGTGAACATTTTCACCTAGGATGTAGTTAAATATTTTCATGCTGTATTGTTTCCTACATTGACAATACCTTTCATCTGGTTCTCAATTTACTGATTGCTTTACAGACATAAAATAACCAAGTAAATGGAATTAATAGAATTTTACATTCTAATTTAATAATTTGCTTGAAGTTACAGAAAACAAAGTGGATCTGTGAGCAATTCAGATTAGCCAGACTTACGATGCAATTATGTCAATCATTAACACATTATGTTTTGTCTTGCTATGCTTTGCTTTACACAACAATTTTATTTTAGAATTGGACTGTTGTCCAAGTGTAGAAGTTTCTGTGTACTGTGTGAACATAAATAACTGATATCTAGAGAAGCAAACATCGCATCCAGAGCTGGCCATATAGCATGCCAACCTAGGCCTGGATTTGTTGAACTTCACAGCTTCAGGGCTCAGGCTACGGAATTATTTAGATAAAAGAATGCCAAGAAAAGATCATAGCAAATCACCTGTATGCTCACTAGGTGCCCTTCTTCCCCCAATGTGCTGAACTGTGCAGCTTACCTCTGTGGGCATTGCAGACAATGTCTGAGATCCTCCAGGGGCAAAGGGCAGGAAAGGTGAGAGTGCAGAGTCTCGCTGAGGATCCAGCAACTTAGTGAGTCCACAACTCTCCTTGCAAGGGCAGGGAATACCACTGCTCTCACTTACTGGTGAATGACCTTAGTGGCTAAATCCTGTCTACTTTTTTGTTTTGATTCTGTCAGATGGATGTTCTCAGCTCATGTCTTAAACAGCTGTAATGCAGCTGGTAACTATCCAGCATGGTCAACTATAGTGGCATGCAAAAGGCACAGCGAATGATTTCAAACTTAATTCCTTTGGGCTTGCACATGGGATCAGACTGTATTATTGCAGCATCTTAAAATTTGCCGAAACTAATTAATAACTCTTGAGTTTTGACTGCTTTGTCAGTGTTTTAGTCTCTCGAAGTAAAATCATCATGTTTTCATATACAGTCCAAGGTTCAGTAACTGGAGATTATAAGTGTTTCCAGTTTGGCTTCAAAGATAGTTGCCTTCCATAGGTTAACTTGATTTCTTCAAACTAGAAGAAATTCTAACCAACCTTGTCCAAGTAGGTCCAAAATATCTCTGTTTTTAAGCTGAAGACTGTAACTTCATAACTGTTTAGAGAAACTTCAGAGAAAATACATTGCTACTTTAACTGTACGCTTGCACATGAAACACTCCAACTGCTGGAGATGGCTGTGCAGAGCTTATTGTATGCATTTTATGTGCACATACCATAAACAGCCTCAGGGGAAATGGATAGAAAGGGATTTTGTTAGGTGCACTGAGGGTATGGTAGAGTTTGCTGAGCACAGCAAACATCTGAAAGATGTTGAAAGATCCCTAAAGATACTTTGAAGATTGATGGGTTTTGTGTTGGTCTCTGCTTACATAAAGGCAGAGAAGGTTTGGCTCGGAATCTTTGCAAAGGAGCTGACAGAGGTGAAAAAATCTTACTGAAGTCCAGTGGGAATGAGGCATTAACTTCCCCTCCAAAAAACATTAATCACTAACAGACCTGTACCAAATAAATAAATAATATGTGTAAGAGCAAAAAGGGGTAAGGCTGAAGGAAAACAAACCATACAGTGTATATTACCAGACAAGAATCTGGTTATCTAGTAGATATTTCAGAGGGCAAGCTTAATTTCCAGGCAGCTGTCTGGGGTGACACAAGGTTAAATTTCTGAAGTTACTATAGAAGGCAAATGCAGTTCGTCATGTACTATAATAATAACAGAAACAGGGAATGAAATGCAGGCACATTCATTTTTTTGGCTCAGACAAAGAACCTAAGAGGTGATGTAATGGTACTCATGAAAAATAGAGGTTGTATTGATAGAAGATGCTTTTAAAGGGAAAAAGGCCTTTCTGAATTTTAAATAATATTAACATAAGGAAACAATTACACTCTCATTTAGAAAAGACCAGAAATACATGCCTGTATTTCGTTTAGTATTTAAAAGCTACCTTTAACTGTTGTCACACAAAATACATTACTTAGAATAAAAAGCCGTCTTCAAAGAGGTCAGAAAGCTTTTATGTTATTACAACAGGGGCATAACAGCCAGAATAACAGCCTAGAACATCAGAAGTACAGTAACACCTCATCTTCAATGTGAAGTTGCTTCAAATGATCATGTTTCTGTTACACGGGGATGCTAAGGCAAGATGTTTTTACAACGCAAAGCATATGCTTTCAGCACTCAGCTATAAACATTTGTTTCACTGTAATCTAGGTGGACTTATTTTAGGAGAACTGCAATTTGTTCTCTATGTGTCCTGCACTAGCTAAACTTCCAGCTTTCAGCCTGAATTATCCACAAATCCCGTCTTAATGTTTGGAGATGCCAGTGACTGCTGCAGTAAATGAATACAAAGATGGGCAGTTAGCACACAATAGATAGGGAGAGATGCACATTGCCCATATGTGAACTTTATTCCTTTTGGAGCTTTCTGGGTGGATTGTTTTGATGTATACACTTGAACAACTTTTTTCTTCTGCTGTTGCTTAGAGACACACTTGTAAGTCAAGTAGAAGAGATTCTTCAGATCCTACTCCTGGCTGAATGCCATTGTAGGAAGCAATTTAGATTTAGTTAAATTCTTTATGATTTATTTCAAAAAGAAACATAAGAAGGACTGTCAGGTTTCATCTTTTTAATTTTTTTTCCCCTCTTTTTTCTTCTGGGAAGCATTATTCCATGCTCGCATTTTTGAAGCCCTAAGAAATGTGTAATGCAAACAGACATGTTTCTCACGTGTGGCACAAGAGGATCAAGTGAATCAACAGCTTGAGAATTGCTATCAGACCATGGGGAAGGAAGACTCTCACAACTCTAAGCACTAAGGCAGGACTAAAATTTGCATTTCTGACAAATTCGTTCTGGAATATCCATTCCATGGCTTGAAGCCAACATGGAATGGGACCTGTGGAAATTTCTATACACAGTCTGGCAGAGAAAAGGGGTAGCAGGCTTGGCCAGCCTTGACAGACGAAGGGGTAGGTTTGTAAGTACATCATTAGCAAAACCATAGGATGTTCTTGTCAACATTTAACAACTACAGTTACCTCTGTAACCCTTGCTCTCTGTGGACTTCATCTGCTCACCTAGATTCAGCCTCTAGCAGTAGCTGCATCAGAGTCAGGAACCAGGAATGGAAATATTCTCCATGTTACCAGTCAGTGTAATTTATTTATTTAACTGGCTGCCAAAATGTGCTTACTTTGCTTGTCTTTGTCCTCCACAATGCTCCTCTTGTTTCCACCACCTCAACAACTACAAAGTCATTAGTAAGTACGTTTCTTACCCGCGTGACACCTCCAGGCTCCACAAGCAAGCTTTTGCTAAACAGATATCTGTTCTATGTCCAAAAATCACTTTCCATGGGAATGTTTATTGTTGATGTTGCCACAACTTCAACTTACTATTCAGTGACTACTGGCTCAGCTTATTTATCATGCAATTCAAAATATCTGTCTGAATGATCAGTCTTTTTCTGAGTAAAAGGCAGATTTCACCCTCCCAACATTTCACTTCATTAATTTCCTCTAAGCACCACATATACTTCATTCTCTCTTTGTCAATGTGGGATGTGAATTATTAGTAATTAAAAATCATTGAGATACTCACCCTGTCTCCAGGTCGTACCATTGGTTCTTGTTTTGTGCCTAATTTATGTAGTATATTGTAAGCAACCTTCATACTTCTGGTCCAAAGTTTGCCTATTAACACAAAATTTGCGAAATTAATTTAAAAATTCTCTTTATGCTTTACAAGATTATTAAAGAGAAAGAATAACTGAGCAGTGAAAAAGAATAGTAGGAACATTTATATTAGTTTTCCAACTAAATATGACACCACTACTGGGACTAGCGGAAGTATTTAAATACTTATCAGAATCTTTCTTTGAACTTTTTTCAAGACAGCAGCATTTAAAAAAAAAAGTAAGAATAGTTTTCTTCATGGCAGAAATTTCTTACTTTGGAGAAAACTGGATCTTGACTCCAAAAGTTAACACTTAGAAGCGGCTGGAACATCATCAAGTCCAGATATCATCCTAACACCCTTAGCTGTAACAAGCTGGACAAGTCGCATTTCAGCCCAGACTGACCTCTGAAGGTGTTACTCGGGTTCCATGATGGCACTTCTCTCACCCCAAGACACCAAGGGAAAAAGGAACGGAGTCCCAAGAAGCAGAGAGAAAGAATAAAACCCCAACAAACAGAAAACACCCCACAGCCAAAGGGGCACACTGAAGCAGCAGGGACCCTCTGATCCTTAGCACATCCCTATGGCCATGTTTCATTTTTAATTCTGGGCCTTCTTCCATTTAATTGGGCTTTTTCTTCTCACCTGCTCCCATACCCTCCCTTCTCTCGGTTTCATTTCACTTGCCCCAGGTAGCCTTCCTTTTTACTCTCTCTTCTCCCTCGCTTCATCTCTCCAGCTCTGCACTTAGCTAATCCTTATCAAGACCTCACCCCAATATTCTTTAAAAAAAAAATTATCTGATCAAGACCTCGTTGGTCACGTTACATGCCTTTCATTAATCCTTCAAGTGACTGGCATCATCCAACTACACAAGCTCTTTCAGATGGCCTTTGTTCAGACACCTTGTTACTTCCATTTGAACAATACCAAGCGTAACAGCCCTTGTTCTTGGCTGGCCCCTAGGTACTGTCTTTAAGCAGTATTCAGTCTGACAGTAGCAAATTCATGCCCACCAATAACTTAAACCATAATAGGTTCTGACAACAGATTACCTATGGGGTTCAGCAGTTCAAGCTCCCAAACATGCAGTATTGCTATTTATAACTAAGCCAAGATGTTGTAATAAGTTCCTCCACATCCTGGTTATAAAATGCAATACTAATGAATTATTTTTAAGTGCAAATTTGATGTACATATAACATACAATGTGAAGGCCAGATTTTCTTTTTTTCCTCTTAAGGAAAACTGGAAGGGTCACTGCTGCTTGTTACTAAGAAAGTACTAAATGCAATTACTTCTTATGAAAATGGTAATATTGTATCATCAAACTATGTTTTGCAAAGTTTTTAATTTATTTAAAATTACTCCGGTATTCGCATGCTGAACTGCCTCGATGCTCAGAAATAAACATGACTCAATTCTGTTCCACTGGAAACTCAGCATGGATACAGGAGTACATCTGCAGGATTAACCCTCACAGCACTATGGCAGAACTACCTGCATTTGATGGAAAGTCTTTAAAAGCATCCCTGCTGCTACCATCAGCACTTGAACTTGACAAGTGAGTAGGATAAAAACAAGGATGCTTTAAGAAAGCAAATATTCTTTTTCTTAAAAGCTTCCAACATTAAAGTTTCAGTGGCAACGAACTTAAAAGAGCAATTAGTAATGATATAGAAAATTGGAGAATGGAAATCAAAAGCCTGGCAAAAGTTCTGAATTGCAAGAAAGAACCATCTTTACACAAAACACTTTCAAGCTTGAAATGAACATTGAATTTTTAATTCCTTTTCTGAGAGACATAAGGGGCTGCTGTGAAAAGTTCTGTATGAGCTATAGAGATTAAATCTGTTACAAGTCTTAAATTTGCATTTGTGACATATTCATACCAATTCTTCATCTATCAAATGTGCCATCTTACAGTATTTTCTTCAAAATCTAAGGGCTATTCAGATTAAAGTATTCAGATGCATTCTTTCAGAAGCACCCCAGTATGCAGTACAACCACCTCCACGTAAGTGATCTGAGTAAACACAGAAATTAAGTTCTCTCAAAGACTAAGAAAATTTAAAGGGGTACTTTCTAGTAAAGTTTTAAATAATTAAGTCCTTAAATACATTTTGTCATGATGCTCTTTTATTGCCAAAATTTCACTTCAGCTTCTGAACCATAGAGCATGTAAGGCTGCCTGCCGAATCCCTCACCTTTCTGTTTAAATGCACTTCGAACTGCACCAAAAAATGCCCATAATATTTTCTAACGGTCAGAAAAGACTTGAATTTTCTGTCACCACAGCCCTTTCCTGCTCTATTTACTGGTGCAGTACCAAACTATGTTAATTACCCGAACTAACTGCATGTATGTCTGGGTATGAAACTGTGGAAACCTGGAACAAAGCAGCCTGTCTGCATTCAGCTGGGAAGGAGCTGGAATATACGGTCTCTCCTGAGGCCCTTAAAAGGTCCATAACTTCACTCCAACCCTTGCGGGCTCTGCCTGCCCCCGGCTGCCGCTGCCTCTGCTCCAGCGCGGGCAGCAGCAGCCAGGGGCAGGCAGAGCCCGCAAGGCACCCTCGCAAGCAGGCCAGGCAAAGTCCATGCAGATCTTCAACTGGATCATGTTCAACAGGAAGCCCCTAATTTTTCTTCCCGGGTATATAGCTGCATTCCAAAAATAAATTAAAAAAAGGGCTACAAAGGGAGCAGTAATCCAGAAGCTGGAGCCAGGAATGTATGAATCACCAGGGCCAGATCCGTGGCTGCTGGATGGGGCACAAGCTTCTGACCAGAGGTGGACTGAAGCGTGCATTTATTTTGCCACCTTGACCGTTTGGCCCCCCCAACATCACTGAGAAACACAAAGGACTCGACAACTGCCGGATAAAAGCCCTCAGTATCGGAGGATGTTATAAAGAAGGAAATCTTTGAAGTATTTCCTTCCTTGGTTCTGCCTAGGTTGCAATTTAGTGTAATTCTTCCTTTGCGAACTCGAGAGATTAGACGTCTCTGGGAAAAAGCCGATCGCTGAAACCTCTCCCACAAATCCCGATGCTGCGACCTTGCCGCGACCTCCGTACGGTGCCACATCTGCGCAGTGGGAGAGGGAGGCCTTGGTGAGGAGGCCAGCTGTGCTTCATCCAAGGCTTTCGCTCCGAGACAGGGCTCAGCGCCGCCAGGCCGATCCCTGTGCGGGGTAAACCGTCTTCGCTACACAGGCTACAGCGGAAATCTGGATGTTTGGAGCTGCTGAGGATATGCCCCATTGTCCTCAGCGGGAGTGCAGTGAAGCACTGGTCCTCCTCAGATAAACACACTGCCATTAATCTCCTAATAAGTTGGCTCGAAGACAGGAGGGCAGGTGTCGGAAGCTCAAGCAACAGTTTCATCTAGTGAGTGGACCAGCCCGTGTTTCAGCTCCGTCCGTGCCAGAGCTCCTTTCTTCCAGCCGTGCCACCGCAGCAGAAAGCTCCCCTCGGCCCTGCCTGCAGTCTGGCAGAGCACACGCCACTGGGTGCAGGAACCTCGAGCAACACTGCTGCTTCCCCGCCATTTCCCCATGTAAAGACCAGAGCCCGTGAGCCCTCCTCTTCTTCACCTTCCTGCCCACATCCCTGCTGCCGCAGGTCCTTTCGAACAATCCTACCTGCCTCACCAGGGACACAGTTGTCCCTGCCAGGTTCCGATCTGCTCACCAGCCATACATGAGCAGCTACTTTCTTGCATTTTAAAATGAAGAATTGGTAAGTCATCTACAGAGATAAGTCACTAGCGAGAGATCTGAGTGTCCAGTGGTGTTTCAGGCACAAGGGTACCCACCAGAAGGGGCCTGGGCTCTGCAGACCCTGTGCCGTGTCTGCCAGCCACACACACATCGTGGGTAACCCGGGGCACTAGGTGTTTAAGTACCTGAATTACCCCTCAGTTTTCAAGTCACAAAACTACTTCCCAAACAAAGCAGACTGGCAGATGCCCACAGAAGAGTTTCCCAAGTTGATTTAGGAAAACGTGCAGCAACGTGCAGTTAACACGCACCTTGCTGCTACTACAAATTATAACCTTGCTCCTACCTCCCATCAAGCTGCTAACTGTGGTGCTGCTTTCCAAGATCTTGTATAACTCCACAGGATGGTAAGAAATTAAGCTTTTCTCTGCATCTGTCATTGCCTAACTTACTTATAATTGTTTAAGCATTTACTGAAATAAATCTTCTAAAGATGATCGTATCTTCCTCAGCCACTTCTGTCACTTGCCCAGAGTATTGCTGCCAGACTTGCACGCCCTAGCAGCATGTTTATTCAGCGAGGCCTTTAACACTCTTCACACACTTGCAAACTAAGCTGAATGTTCCCACTGCCCAGCAAGTATCAGCAAGTACTGCTGTGTCTCTGAATCTGAGCCATATCTGGCAGACATCATGTGTGCAGATATTCTTGGTAGGACAGGATGGAAAACAGCATCTTGCTTTCTGGCAGCTGTGACGAACACTGTTAACACCTGTGTGGGGCAAGTCCTTTTTCCTTTGCTGCTGGAATTTTGATTTAGTTGAATAGTAGCAACTCTACACCAGCAACCACATATTTTACATTTCACTTGTATTCAGTCTTGTTCATTTTTAACTGTCTATTCAGAGGGCAGTATCTTTTACCAACTAATATTTAGCAAGCTGGAGTGAGTTAATAGTCAGTCCCATCTGGTTAAGCAACACATTAGGAGGGTAAAGGAAACCACCAGGTCTTAAAAACCACACAAAAAGTGATCAGTTAACAAAAATTAGATGCTTTCCACATGACACTGAAGTAAATCCCCTTCCTCTTCCTTCGCAAATCTGTAAAAGGACTGACTGTATGTTTGTGTTGAATGTAAAGAAGGTTATAAGAGAAAAGCTGCATCAGGGAGAAAACTCAGAGAGAAAACAAACCACGGTCAATTTCCTTATCATCTTCAGGATGCTTCTCAGAACGACACAGCACTAACTCAACAAAGCCAAACCAGTGGTTGCTTACCAATCTCCGTGCACAGCAATTGCGAGACTGCCAAAGTTTAACTGTAAATAATTTTGTCAAATATTCATTTTCTCAATATCACATATGGCATTTCTTAAATTAAATACAAACAAAATTATTTATTAAATCTGGTGTAAATGGCAAACTTCCTAATGCTACGCAGGTAAACGGACACTTTTTCTGCTTTGCAAAATAATAGTCGCAGTTCTGCTGCTCTGTTAACCCTTTTTTAATAAACTCTTTAGATCCATCCTGAGCAGCAAATGAAACTGTTGTCTTTTGGGACAAAAAATTCAAAGAAAAAGAACAAAAATGTTCTGTTGCAGAGAATAAAAGACTCTAGACATACTCAGAATAGAGGTAACCTTGCTATTACAGTGCTTGATACTCCAGTCTTAATCATAGCTTGTAAGACAGATTTTTTAAAGTAATTTTCTGTCTTTTTATTAAAGAAATAAAGGTTTAAAGTCTTAAACAATCATGACATTGATATCTGTCTAGAGACTTGAACCATGACTATCCATGCCTCTGTAAGCACTGAGTTATTTCAGGGATAAGGACAGTCTGGTTATGTAGCTACTTCGTTAGAAGAGTCTCGATTCCCTCTCTCTCCTCCTGATAATTGTGAAATTCCTGGCCTACAAGATTCTCGCAGCAGGAGGACGCGGATGGCAGGGTCACACGCCAGCTGAAGCATGGCTTGGGGTTCTTTATTTTTGGTCTGTTGTTAAGTTTCAGCCATCTCAGGGTATCTCCAGTATAAGCTACATCACCCCTGCTAAGGCAGCATGACTTTGGACTCAAAATGTTTACAGTTGCCTTGAGTATTTTTTTTAATGGGCAATTCATTTGAAAAAAAAATGCCATTTTTCAGGCATTTCTTCTTCCACAGAATCCAAACAGATGAAAAAAAAAATACTTCTCTAGCCCCAGAGCTTTCTTTGCTCCTTTTGCTAGCCTTGCTGTCTCCAATAGGCCTCTGACGTGTGAAACAATACATCAGAGCCAACTGAAAATGGTTTTAAAAAATATCTGATTACAAAAAGTGTTAGATAAAGGAAATGAGATTCTTTGAATCAGATGTAGTTAACTGGTACTCGTTTTGTTGTTTTTAATAATGGTTACAATAAGAAAGCTCAAAATCTGCTCATTCCCAAAGTACTTTCAGCATTTTACTTTTTCCCCAGCTTTTCTGATTCTTCTTATAATAATAATTTTAAGTAAAAAAAGTAACTGTGATAGCTTAAGTACTATATACGTTTTAATTGTCCTTTATTGACATTTTTTCCTCTAAGAAATCACTAAACACTTCATTATTACTACCAACAATACCAAAACTGGATGCCTGACTACTCTGATTAAGTGTCTGAGCCAGAAATTCTCTTCCTCTTCCTCAAAGCACATGTTAGGTTTCTAGTCAGAGTTCAGACTTACATAAAACCCAATAAAGACACCTTTCCTTCCCATATCTCAGACATTTCAATTTATGCATATTCAGTGATTTGATTTATAAAGGGATTGTGAGTAACTTCACTAAGATGTTCTCCACTTAACCAAGTTCCCAGAGGAACAAAATATTTGAGAAATAAGTAATATTCATAGTGTTTCATTCACTAGAAAGAGTTTAAGAGTTTTGAGTACATTAAATAAAGATTACAACTGGGGCACTGAGGAGAACTTCAAGAACTGAGGCAAGCCACTTCAAAAACTTGCTTTAATAAAAGATCAAGTGTTCAAGAAGTGCAGTTATTCATTTCTTCCACCTACAGTAAGCTGGGACACATGGAAGAAAACAGTCCCAACATGCTATGAAGACAAAAAGCTCAAAACACACGCTGGAAAAGACACAGGAGATATAAGGCATTACAAATTAGCTGAATTCCTGCAGAGGAATGGGAAGGCAGTGATGATTTTAAGCAACAGCTGAAAGAATAACTTCTTTAAACTAGTTCCCCTTACGGCACAACAGCACATCACAATCTAGAGCATTCACCACTTAAATCCACACTAACTGTATCATATCCACATCAGCCACTGTTAGGTAGGGAAATTCATTCCAGTAAATCACATAAGGTGGTCTTATCATGCTAATCTACTGCTGTCTGCCATGGCATATCATAGCTTGGCTATCGGTCTGACCACTCTCAGATGTCACTGGACAGGACAGCAAAAGAGTTGTGAGGAAGGCTTTGGACAAGAATTTTGTGGACTCTCAGAGAGCTCCTTTTCAGCATGCAAGGCCACCAAGGGCAAGTATGAAAGCATGCTGGATAGATGCAACAGGCCAACACTGCATTTTTCAGTGCCAGAGAGAGCTTGCTGTAAGAATCAAGACTAAGGTGACAGATGGGATAAGATTTCACCGTGTAGATGCAGCAAAAGGTCTGCATTTGAAAAGATTTGCTCCCAAAATAACCTGCGAGGTTTGGACACAGAACAGCTGTACAAAACTAAAGAAATGTCCAGGTCATGTATGATAATCCAGTTACAGCCCGAGTGATGGGCAGGATGGCAATATTGTCTACAATGATCCAGAAAGGAGGAGGTGAATATGCTTGGTGTTAAGGGAATAAGTGCTTTTACTTAGATGGGCTATGACCTATCTGACAGCTACAGAGACACCCCTGGAATCCAATTTGGAAAGACGGAAAGAAGTCTGGAATAAGCTGGCAAACCTGTGATTCATCCATGCAGAGACAAGAAACTGGAGAAGATGCTGTGTATGAAAAAAGTAGGGATCAAAAGGCATCATGTAGGAGCCTCCTCTTAACTGGAAATTTGGGAGGATGAATGAAGAGGATTTCCATGAAGACACAAGAGGCTGTGAGAAGTCACTAAAGCAGAAACAGTAAACAGACATAAAATATTTGAGAAGAGGTGCACAGTGACCATGTTGGTAACATGTCAAAGATTGAATCTCTAGAAACATAGAATTATTCTTAAAAATCTTGAATATTTGTCAAAGTAGTGAACATATGAAATCCTGGTAATGGTGTTTCCTTAAATTGGCAAAGAACCTGAGAATAACGGTGAGGTACGAACTCAGAGGCTACTGAAAGTCCTCAGTGTTGGTATTTTAAAGTTTTAGTCATCTGATCATCACACGCACACAAGGAAATGAAACGCCACATTAATACCATGTGGTAGGACTGTGGGTTAAGCTCATCTTTCAGAAGTTTATTACAAGCAGGGCCAGTGGAACTATGCACAGGGATAAAAATTCATGAATAAGAGTGTCTTTACTGAGTTGAAGGCTTAATGCTTATTAATGTTCAACTTTAAAAAATGCCATGCCCACAACTGCTAGAAAATATTACGGACACGAAAGGTGGAATAGTTACAGCAAAGTCATTCATAAAGTCACCAATGAAATGGCAGGTGGCTGTAATATTAATGATATTTCAAAAGCAGTTGTCATTTAAGTAAAGAAAACTGCTGCGGCACAGTGAATGGACATTTCCCATGAAAAAAAAATGTCAGCTTGAAATCTAGCTAGCAGAGAATTCACTAAATCTCCTATGAAATGTTGCAGTTTGTAATTTCTTTTCTCTATAAAAAGAAGGAAAAAAACAGAAAAAGAAAGAACTTATTTTTTCCGACCTCAAGAAACTACTGAAAGGCAACAGCAAAAATCATATCCTAGAGTGCTGCAATATGAAAGTAATGAAAACATGAATTTTAGCCCCATTTTTCTCAGGATTTGGACAATTTAGAAGAGGGGTTTGGAAAGAGTTAGTTTAGGACAGAGAAGCAGGCTAGGTGGCTCTGTGAGCCACGTGGATGAGTTCCTCAGGTTGAATTGCTCAGCCTGCAGCCCTTCAGGCAAAGCAGGACATATGCTCAGACTCTCTGGACAGAGTCCCATGTTCAGAAAAATGGTCTGATTCTCACTAACATCTTAATCTCCTTTCCTGTCCAATTTATTTAGGGCATTCAGTAGATGATATGAATTGCTCTTCTGCAAACATGTAATTGCAAACTTTAAAGTTCTTCTCTAGTTCCAAGTAAATGTCCTTAAGGAAGAAAAACATTGATCGATGGTGAATCATATGTTTGCGCCCTAATTTAACTTCTAAACTCTAAGGTACCTGAAGGGAAAATGTTTCATGCATGACCTTCAGTTGCAAAGGTTCTCTTATGCTTTAAAAGCCTTTAACTATATTTGCAATGCCAAACTTGCAGCAGACATTTTTTTGGCCAGGGACTATCGCTCATTCAGACTCCTGAATGGAAAGGAGCATTCAGCACTGAACAAAACAGACAGACCTCTGTATCACAGCAGGTAAAAACATTCTCTGCACAGAACTCTAGGTCCCTGAGAAGGTAGAAATAAAAAAAGCAAAATCATTTTTTATATCCCTATCAAAAGCATACAGAAATGGTCCAACCTGCTTTCATAAGTTTGACGGTTATTCATAATAATTCCTTTGAACATCTCCCAAATGTCCCCTGAACATCTCAAAATTAGAAGGTATATGGGAGTTATTTGCCAGAGATATCCTTATGTTTATTTTTATTTGGCCTTTCTTGGATGCAATAGATTGTCAGGCAGTACACATTGAACTATATCAACATACCAAAGATCACACTGAAATATATCCTGGCAAATCTATTTCAAGGCAGTACATTTGCTAGCTGCACAGCTACATATCAGGAGGAATAATTCAAATCACACTTACTACAATGTCAGTAGAACATGGAAAAAAATCCTATTTTAACTTCTTCGGGAAGCTGGTGAATTTTGTATACCAGGTTCTGCTTTTGCAGAACAAAGCCTGGGGAATAACGAAGGGCAATGGATTTATATGTTAATCTTCAGGAAAAATCTGCCCTAGGATGTATTTCTATTTAAAAGGTGGTTTTAATTTATAATCTGTGATTCCATGGGTGTTATCTACTCAGCTCTTTTCCTCTTTGTGAAATAAATCATACTAGAATATCTCAGCAATTCATACTCAGACACCAACAGTTTCAGAATTGTCTTACCCTACTCAGAAATGGAACAGATGCATCATTAGAGGGCTTTTTTCACTGTATATTTATGCATTTACTATACACACAGATACTGTATACAATATATAAAAGCACAAGGAGTTTGGAGAGCGCTCACCGTAAGTGAGAATATACAGTGGTTTTCCATTAGTATCCATAGTGGTTAGGCAAGGAGCTTTCGGTGAGATGGTCCCCCATCGCTGCAAAGCTGCTTCCAGAGAAGGCGGCCAATTTGTAACCACACCTAATTGTTCCCCACGCATAGCCAACATCTGAGCTCCTTCTGGCTTTGGCTGGTTTGGATCTGGCTGTTGGACTTATGATTATGAAAAGATATACAGTTACCATGTAAATTCTATACCTTGTGTATACCTGTGTAACCAAGAGAATAAACTACCTTTGCAAAATATCCTGAAAATAATAACATGTTAGAAGGTATTGAGAAGCAACAGAGAAATATAACAGAACAATTAACTTTTAACTTTAACAGAGATGAAGCAACTGAAACATCTCAGGAATGCACGTGCTTATCCTTACACTAGCTCTACAAGCAGGGAAAGAAACTGCTGAGGCAGCATGCATATATTCATCTTCGAAATAATCAACCTTTCTTTATTCCTAAAGAGGGATAGAGAATACTTTTTCCTGGCAAAAATGCAGTAATGAGATGAACTGCAGAACTACTGAAAAAATGTACCTTAACAAGTCATCAGTAACAGACTGATGTAAGTCATGTTCTGTTACAGTGCTTTCTTATAAACTACTATGAAGACTATTTAAATCTCCACATGCTGGCAAATCTTAATTCTCAAAGCACTGGCCTCCTTAAAAAAAATTTCCATTTATTGACTTCATCCTTGTTTCTATCTTACATTTAGTTCATTTTTTTTGATGCTTCTCTGTTACACAAAGGATGTGTAAAACACTTAACATGCTCTCTCACTGACAGTTTTTCTCATATTGGTGTTCAAAAGCTATGGCTGTAACCCACAGCTGAATGTTCTCAAAGCAATGCTTCCCTCCACTCCCTTCTGTCATTTCTTTGCAAGCAGACCCAGGAGCTGAGCAAACAAGAGGGACTTTTGACTCTACAGCACTATGTCCAAGCTCACTACAAACAGATTCCACTGAATACCGATGCTTTTTGGTACTTGCCAGTACAGGGAGGGCTTACTTAGCTTTCTAGAAAGTCAATGTGTGAGACAAACATTTTACAAAGTTTTAATAAGAGATCCCCAAATCTTTTGAAAAACAGTCATTTTACCTTCTAACAATTCCTCAAAGTCATCTACAAAGAACTCTCGTAATGGTGGTCGTTTGGGCCGTTTTAGTGTATTGACCAGCTGCTGAATCTTTGCTGACACTCTGCTGCTCACTGGTACTCCTGCAGGACAGGGATCAATGGAGACATCAGTTGACCGCTATGCTGAACACCACCAGATGTTAAGTGGGGTAAGAAAAAGTCTAGGACTGCAAGGCCACCACAACTATAGTTTCATGCCATACCATGACTTAAGTATTCAACATTAAGACATTAAGATCATTTCAGCAAAAAGGAACAATGATGCCTGGTTTAAATAAAAACAACACAATGTCAGAGTGAGCTTGCAAAATTAGAGGGGAAACAGCAAATAGCCTGAGGGAGAGAAGCACAGTGAAAAAACCCTCCCTACAGCAAATGTCAGTAGCCTTAGAGAACTCTTCTAGATGGCATTGGCAATGGTCAGTGAGAAGACAGGCACTGGCTCTCCCCGTGCTCACTGGTCATACCAACATTGACTCACTAGACCGCAGCTCAGCATGGAGTGTGGGTAACAGGCTCTGCCCCATCGTTTATTCTGGGTTGCTCTTTACATTGCAGTGGACATCTGTCTGGTATCCATCTTAAACATGGTTCACATCTTTGTATTACTTCAGCATGACCCTGTATTCTCTGAACATCCCTATAGGCAATCCCACCAGCCAGCGAGCTCCAAAGGGAGGGTGCTTGCCCATACACCACTTTGAAAAAACACAGTTCTGAATAGGAGCGTGGGGCAAGGGGCACTTTTATAGTATAATCCCATCAATCACCTCCCCCTTCCTTTTCCCTAGTCGAGCGTAAAGCCTCTGCAACGTTCATGTCATCTGTTCCTGGACAAATAGCTTTCTGTCACTGTACTGCAGAAATTTCAACTTCCTACACTTCCATAAGTTTGGTTTCAAAACTTTTATCAAGTGGTTTTTAGAGCTGAAGCTACTAAGTTTAGACGCGATACACTCAGTCGACAATTCCACAACCTGCTGAAATATTGTTTAATAGGTTTTAGAAAAGAGGAGCAGTAAACAAGAAAGGCTTTACAAATAACTGTTTTTCAAAAACAAAACAAAACAAAACAAAACAAACCCTCAGAAAATAGAACTTCAAACATGTCACTTTTCAAGATGTAGCCATCCTAGCATGTCATGTTCCTTGCCATTCAAAAACCAGACTAGCTGTAACCAGGCAGCATGATAAAAGCAGATCTAAAGAGATTCATTGCCTTCTTTTGCCAAACAATTTCTACAGGGAGTCAGCTCTGCTGATTAAGAAATATCTCCCTATGTCTGTTTCATTTACACCAGTTTATTTTAAGACTGTAAAGATGCTGCAACTTTGTACTTGTTTATAAGTGAAAAGTGCCCAGAAGAAACCAAGAGCAGATGCATACAGTAACCACTGAAAAAGTTATGATACTCAGAAAAAAACCAGTTTTGCTTTGTGACATACCATCACCAGTCTCCATAAGTTCAGCATTTCCATACTTTGGTGCCACCCGTGCTGTTGATCCTTGTGGTCTTTCTACTTGTATTGAGTGTTCTGAGGTGTAAGTGGTAACATCTGGAGGGGCAGAATGATTTTCTGTGAAAAGTAAGTTAAAAGGTTTAATCGTGTACCTCCAGTGCTGAAGGGCAGAAAAGCAAAAGAGGAAAGGATACCATTTGATTTTTTTTTCCCAACATCTGAACAGGTGTTAATGCACAAAATGAATGTATGCAACTATAATGCACAGAAAGATTTTAATAAATAAAGTTCCCACTGATTAAAACAGGGGCTGTATATCTGCCAGAAGCTAAAAAAATGATACAGTTAGGTTGTAGGTTCTCCACTGACATTTAATTTTATACTAAGCGAATGAAAGCTTGTGAACAGCCTCAAAAAGAAAAGATGCAGACAAATATACTTCTGACAGATTATTTCATTGTTTTTTCTAAATAAAAGGAATACAGCATATTGTCAATCACTTGCAAGTGCCAATGCATATCCCTTTTATAACCTCTGTATTTTGAATATGCCAATTTTAGTTAAGAAAGAAATTTGTTCGTATATTAGGAAAAAAAATCAATCATAGCAGGGTTGGAATCCAGGGCAAAGAAATAAAATGTAAAGAAACATGAACTTTGCATTCTGCATGGACACTCGCTTGTCTACTATTTTTAGACAGAGCTACTTCAATTCTTCCTCATAACAAAAACTTGCCTTCCAGAAGGCAAACACAATTTTGTCTGACTCATGCCAGCACTGCTAAACAATTCCACACAGCTAATCTTTCTCTTTCATAGCCTGATAACTCAGCATGCCACTACAGTTTGTTTTCCCATGTTTTCAAGTCTGAGTCTGTATTACCTACGTATTTGTACTATTTTTATGTGTTGTCTCATAATTTTTTTCCAGGTTTTTATCAGCATTAGAGTAGATGGAGATAAATACCATGAGCAAGTAACAACTTCTCTCTCGATTGACATATATGATCCCCAGTAGCCTCTGAGATACAAAAGAAGGCAGGTCTTCATTCTACTGCCACTGAATTGAAGAGGAATGCACTCCATTTCACAATAGCGTAAGAGTCTTTAAAAATGCAAAAATTCTGGAAAAACTTAATCTCGTTCCAATACTATTTTCAAGATGTGCTTTTTTTTAAATATTTCCTAGAAGCATTATGGTGCCATGACTCTGCTACAACACCAACTTCTGCAGTAAATTTCACCTCAAATGTAATTATAAAGCATTTTCATGAGTCTTGAACTTTGGATCATTGTAATTCTTGTGCGTTCAATCCCAAATTCATGCACCATCAACACAGATAATTAATTTTTAAGGCTACACGTACAGTAACAGGATGCTATATTAGATGCCTATTTTGCATACTTCTTATATGAAAGTAGCATTTGATGGACAATAATAATGAAAAATTAAGACATGATATTAATGGCTGTAGTTGTTATTTAATGTTTATATTCATGAACATCATAAGGACTCAACCTTATCACCCAACCACAGTATTTGGTTGGGGAAAACACAAGATGGCTTTTATCATGCAACTGAAAAACATCTTGTATCCTACACATGTCCAGTTGAGCCTTTTGATTCTGATCACATCCTTTGTTATAATTTTACTGAAACAAACACCTTATATTGTGCTATAAGTGACCAAATGAAATATAATAGCTTGGACAATGAAGCTTATGCTGGTAATTCATTTGAATAACGTCTTCATTTTAGATGTCTTGTCATTATCAACTACTTTAGACTCAGCACAATTTTTGCCCTTTCTTGCCAAGTGGCAAGAGCTTTTTATAGATCATGATTGAATTACCCAATAACTAAGTCAATTAAAAAATGCTGATGTTTATCTTTTTATCTGTTACTTATAATGCAGTTGTGCTGTGCAACTAGGAGGAGATCATGACTAAGAAAATAATTGTACTTAGTCAGCTATTAGCAACATGAGAAAGTATTTTTAGAGTTATCTATAATTGTTTTCATATTTCCAGTGAAGTATTTCCATCTTTCAGACTTTACAAGGCAAATTGAATTGGAGTTAAAGTATCTCCTTTCAGGTTTTAGCACTGAGCCGAATTATTTTTTTTAATGCATGAGAGAGAAGATAGGTGATCCGAAGCACCACAGAGCAGAGACGTTCTCACTTCAGATCTATACACCCGAAACCAAATACTTCTTTGTAACACATGGTGCCAAGTAGGGTGAAATAACATGAGAAAGAAGCTTCCTGCTCTTTTGTAAAGGGGTTTCCTTTTGAACAGCAGCACTGGCACTTGAAATTACCTAAAAAAACCTCTCTTCCCAAGGTGGCCACCACTGGCTGGCCAGAGAGTGGGGGTTTAGTACTTTGGCTGCCCATCTGTTATTTGCATTTCTATTAAGAAGAACTCTTATCCAGCAGAAGAGGAACATTAAGGTTTGTCTTGCTGTGTTCCTTTATAGTATCTGCTTAACAGATGTCTTATGGCAATATCTACAACTGTAAGTTTCATCCATTAGATTTACAAATCCTTGGTCGGTTCCCTTCTCAGAGTCCAGGTTGGAGAAATGAAAGCCATACAGACAAAAATTTGGTCTGAACGACTTCTAAAGAAAAAGATAATTGTTATGTTATGTGAAATGTACCCTTTTTTGCATAGAACAGTCAATCCAGGCTTAGACTATGGACACAATCTGTATAGAGCTGCTTGGTCTTACATCAGGTAACTTGAAGCACTATTTGAGGTTTAGTTAAGAATAATGATCCTGACACATCTGTTGACTAAAAAGTAGAAACTGTGACAGCTGCATGACTTCAAAGCATTTCCTCCATCAAACATACATATTTGCGTCACCTCCTCTTCTCATCTCTTCCAATATTCTTGCACTAGAAGATCACAGACAGAACAGCTGTTTCCAGTTAAGGCTCTCTTCATTTCTGCCACTAGAGTGATATAATTTACTCCATTTCATGAAAACCAGAAAGAACCAACAATGCAGAGCACATTCATGTAGGGACAGAGTGAGTGCATTGACAGAGCCCCATGTCTGAGAAGAAGCAAAGAGGTGGAGGAATACTTTCCAGTGGGAGTTTGGAAGCACACATAAGCACCACGTATTTGAAAAGTCTCCAGGAACTCAAAAAGCATCCCTGCAATACTATACTTGAAGAAAATGTAGCTTTTTCTTCCAAACAAGCTGGCCCTTCTGGTTGTCAGGGAAGGGAAATCCAGAGTCAGAGTTGTAGCTTTGTTCATCAGCTGGGCTTCTCCCGTACTGATGTCCAGGTGACAGAGAGTATTTTAAAATAGTCTCCTGTATTATAAGTTAATATTCACCCTCAGAACACATAAGAATTTTCAGGTTGTCCGAGAACTATCAGTCATGCCTTATGGCACATGCTTTTATATTTATTTTATTAGAAATCTATGTAGCTTTTAATTTGGATAGAGGCCTTTGATTTTCAAACAGAAACATATTTGAAGATAATAAAAGAAACATTAAATGTACCTACAGGATCAAAATTTTGTAGTGAGAAGTTTAACTCTTTATATAAAAAATTTACAATCATAGGTAAGCACTGTGTGATTTTCATTAGATGAACTTTCTGAGCTTTTGGATGTGCTTTCTTTTCCTGATTTTTATATACATATAGATTAAAAAAATACAATACAGAAAAACGAAAGCTTAAAGACCTTAGAAGTATATACAGTACTGACTCAAAGATGGGTCACAACATTAGTTATTTTTTACAGATTTCACTGGTTTGACCTCTATTCAAGAATTACTCAACACAATTGTGATACCCATGCCAAACTAGAGATTCTCCATGTAGCTTAGTACACACCCCTCAGTGTCTTAAAAGCTGAGAATAAATATTTAAAGGATATCTATCCTAAACTAGAACTTTGGCCATAATAGAGCAGCAGCAGCAGCCAAATTAAATGAGCAGTATAACATTAAAAGCATATAATAGCTTATGCAAATTATCTAAATGATCCACAAAGCTGAACTCTGATTATATTATAGCCAAAGCTTTTTATCAAATCCCTTCTCAGGACTGCATTACAGTACTTAAACTGGAAAAATCTCCCTTTGATTCTGTGATGCACTCTGGAGGCCAAATTCTAGTGGATATCAGAATGGAGGGCTTTTTTTGGTTATCATTAAAGGTCTTTCCCATTGACCCTTAAATTTGTATTTATCAGAACTGGCATCTTCAGAGTATGGCAGTATGTCCTTACATATTTACAGATGATTCCTCTCCTGCAGACTGATCTGTCTCTGGAGAACAACTCCCTGGACCAAAAAAACATCAAGCCATGGGAATACATGTTCTTTGTGATCAAGAACAAATTGTCTCCAGTAGATGAGGAGCTTCAGAGAACAGGATTATTCTTCTCTGTCACCTTCTCTCCTACCAAAGAGGATTATTCATCTCTGTTCTGAAAGAGCAAGGCTATCTGTGGGAATGCTTTAAATCTGTTAGATCTTAGAATAGATTTAAGTGCAAAACCCATCTCCTCAGATTGAAAAGAAAAAAGAGCCATTTAATTTCAAATTCTTACAGAAAGCAGCTCATCCATGAAGAAATACATCTTATAGTCATCTTCTGTGTAGCTTCTTACATTTCCAGTGATTTTAGCAACAACGACTGATGGCAACCTTAAGATCACAGTCTCAATCTGTAAGCAAGTATCACTCCTATTTTGTATCCAAATGACCTTTGCATTACTACATCAAAAATACTGTCCAACTACAGATGCAATTTAAGGTTATCTTATTGTCAGAATGGATAGAAATATGTATACAACCGAGGTAAGCTTAACTGTTTCCTTCAAAGGAGAGATCCTTCCAGTCAACAACAACAAGGCAAAATAAAACAAGTAAAAGAAGTATTACTTTTCCTCTTCTGCAGAATACTGCCATCTTAATTTAGCTCTATAAATGTTGTATTATTTACCACAAACTCAGTGATTATAAAAGAAGACTCACTGTGCCAGATTTAAAATTACTGAAATGTCACATTATAAAGAAGCTATATTTAAAGATACATTAAGACTTGGTGTGTGAGTAATGCAACCTTTCAGAGTTTGGATAAATTTAATTCTCTGTGCTATAATTTCCTCTAGCATTTCAAGATGAAGTCACAGAAAATAACCAAATGCAATGATTAATGTGTTCAGAAGTGTATGTATTTCTAAAACAAGGTTCTAAGCTATTCATTTAGCATGAATTTAAAAATACAATAGAAATTCTTCCCCTGACTGCAATTCAGCAATTCCAGACCATGATGAGAGGATTACTTATCTGAAAATACAGGTGTTACATCGAGCTACACTCAAAACAAAAAAAGGGATACAGACCACTGTTCCAGCACATAAAGTCAGGAACATTTAAGATAAGATAGATACTTTCGTGTATCTCATTACGTATACTTAAAAAGGAATGATCAGTTGAGGAACAGTCACGCAAAACTGCATTTCATATGTGTAGTAGAACAGTAGCAAGGTTGCTTTATCTGTCCCAATATAGATTCCAACAGATTTTCAGTGAGACAACCCAAAATACACAGCCCCAGCAAGAATCATAGAATCATTTAGGTTGGAAAAGACTTTCAAGATCATCGAGTCCAACTATCAACCATGCCCACTAAACCATGTTCTGAATGCACCCAAAGCAGATGCCTCATATGATAAACAGCAGTTACTGGAGAATGAAGGCAAAACAAGCCTTGCTTTCCACATGCCTAATTGAATAGCTGCCTTATTTTAATGAAGACTAATGTCAATGGCACAATATTCAGAAATAATTAATGTCTGCGAAGCTCAGCCCTAATGGAAAGAAAGCTTTGACTTCCTAGGATCTTTCCAAAGGATATAAACAAGCTACTACTAATAACAACAACAACAGACCTCTTCTCCGAAGGTATACAGGAAATTTTCCCCAAGGATTATAATAGCTAGATATCCCAGCCCAAGTATTGTAGATTCAATTAAGGGCGGAAAAAAATATGTTTAAGTGGACTTACTCTTAACAGGATTATCAAAAATCACTCAAACTATGTAATTAAAGTGGTGCAGCACTAGGGGAAACTCCTGTGCAAGCAATCCCTAATGCTGCATGCACTGATTTTCCTTACTGATGGATTCCACAGAGATCTTCTTTAGCATTAAGTAATGGAAGTCATGCAACTGCACATTTTAAGATACTGGGAGCCAACAGCTAGACCCTGCCTGCCACAACATAAGGTTACCCCCAAATCTAAATTGTTACTTTTTTTTTTATTTTCTCACAAAATAAGAACATAGGACTATCCCTCCATATAATACCTGTAAATAGAAAAAAGAAAAGAAGAAAAGCACAGGAGAGACTTTTATAAGACTTCATACAGCAGCATCAGCTCAATGTGAGAGACAAAATTCATGTTAAACTGAACATACTCAAAGTGTCTGTATACTAACCTATATGCGTTTGAGCCATAACATCAGCTAGTCTGTGTGCAGCACCACTGCCTCCACTTTGTGTTGAGGAGGAGGAAGTGGTTGATGTGGTAGAGCCGTGGATCGCTTGACTGATCCAATGTTCCATGTTTATACTCCCCTGACTTGAGGTGGGAGTTCCCTGGGAGTCGCCCTGTACGGAGCCTTCATCTTCTGAACCAGAAGAAGTATCTGGTAATTAAAAACAGCCTGTTAACTTGCAGTGCTTTTGAGTTTTCTTAATAGAAATAAGGCATGTTCATATTAGAAATCTAAAGAAAACTGCCAATAAGAAAAACTCATGAAGGTAGGCAAACAGAATAAGAAAAGTCTGTAATACTGAAAGCCCTGAAATGAAGTCAATTGCTAACTGCGCACCAAGTGAACTTTCCTGCTCTAAGGCCATGGCTTGTGTATTATTGTACAAAAATAAGGGTAATAAAAGAGTCTTTCTTTACAATACAGCTTGAGAATCTTCTGAAGATCTCCAATCATGTATTAAGAGTACAGAATACCCAAAATACTTTCCCAAGCTCACTCCACAAAGTCTGTGAAAAACTTTTCCAATTGTAGAAAGAGCCCCCCCTTCAGTGAGAGATGGAGTCCCAGCTGGATCCAGCGAGTATGAGAATGCATGAGATGTAGGGTATTTTCACAGTCTAGTAGGTAAAAGAGCAGATACATTTGAAAACGGATGGCATGACTAATTGTAAAGACAATGTTCCATTACAGTGTTAGGGAATAAACTAGAAACTTGAAAGGAACTTTGAGTCACAGAAAATATGACAAGCTGGCCATAGTTAGGTCCTCATTAAACCAAAAGGACCAATGCAAGTTGAGGTACCACCAAGGGCAAAGCAATCATGCGAACTGCCCCAGTTGACTTTCCAACCATTCAGTTCACCTTCTCCTCTTCAAACATATCTCAATGTTTTCTGCCCAGCGTGCTTCAAATGACATTTCCGTTACTATCTATGCAGGCAGATTATTAGTTCCTAGCAGCACAAAGAACCATTTTTAAAATTCTTATAAAATACACAGAGATGCTCACCTGGAGGTGTGTAGGCATCCATTGATGTTTGGACCACCAATGAACGTCGTTTGGAGGGCATGGGGACAGCCATTTTCCTTTCTTTATGTTTAGCAAGGGCTGCCTGGACTGCTTCTGTGTGGACATCTGGAAGGAAAGAGAGATTTCAAGCTAGTGTTTCAGACAGAAACGAGCTGTTTGTTTGTGCATTCAGTGCACCTGCGCGCAGGTTCGTTTGTATGCCAGCGAGGCTGACAACGCATATCGAATGATGAAAGGCAAGGAATTCACAGGATCTCAGAGGGACTGCGTAAGTTCTCCTCACTGTAGAAAAAGCAGCTATAGTGAAGTGCCATACCAACAAACAAGCTCTTTGAGCTGTATGATATTCCCAGAACAGTGTTGCAGTATTTGAAGAGTAGGAACTCCGCTTCCCCAGAGCAGACCTCTGTTTCATCAAGAGCTATTACTTCAGCAACCATTACTATATTCAATGAAAGCATGGTGTATTAACATTGCCTGTTTTTTAAATGAATGAGGTTTCCAATTTACACAAAAGTCACACAGACTAAGCGAACAGGAACGTTTATTTGAAAGGTAAGAGGTATGCAAAATGTCATAACAAAAATGGCAGCAGGTCCCCCATTCCCAAATCCTTCTCCTGCTTCCTTCACTTGGCTTTATTCACAGAAAAGTAAGTATTACGTAGGGTTGGCCTGAGGTGGAATGAGAAGAAAAAGGAGAAGGCCTTGTACTTTTTCTGAGTGCAGGCCTTGTGCTTTGCAGGCTTGTGCTACACACAGCTCACACCAGCCCATTCCAAAGCATCCAACAGATCCCTTCTCCATGGGGACATCCCTAGTAAAGAGCTTCTCTATCTTTCATATGTCTATATAGCTGTCTGCCTTCCCAAGTCTGAAAAAGGCCATTTATCATGTCTAAAAGACACTAACAACATGTTTTGATTAATTACTCTGTTTCTGCAAATCTTTTAATAACTACCATAACTGTACATTGAAATAAGTCTGCCTTTAGTTTACTGCCTTGCACTGTTTGTCTGCATATTTCTATGGTTTCGGGACAAGTTGTACACGAGGAGACAGTATGCAAAACACACGGCAGCCAACAAAAGTCACTTATGGTTAAAGAAGCTGTCACACACTGACCACCTGGCACACAACTGGAAGCACATTAGATGTTGCCTTTTAACCAGTTGTCCTTAGTCAGCTGTAGAAAACGCAGCAAGTTGTGTGCACTATTTAGCTGTTCCCATTTGTGAAGTAGGAGAATAGTGAAGCAGGTTTAATCCAGAGTGATCCCACTTCTGCTGCTGCTGAATCTGTTTGAAGACCACCCTTGTAGGGTGGTTTGCAGCGCACAGCCTGTTTCCTACTCCTGTGTCGATGTGGTGGCAGCTCTGAACAGGCAATGTTCCCCAAGAAAAGCCACAGGAAAGGCAAGAGTATATATAACTTTATTTGAAGAGCTGCTGGTTGGATCACATCAGTGTAAGTAACTTGTTTTAAGTAATAACTGGGAAGGATGACTAGAAGCGTTAGATGATACACTTTGCTGATAAGCCACTATGTCTCATTTTTAATAATAGTGTTCCCTATCTTCTTGCCAAGGTTTAAGCACCTCTCAGTGGAAAGACTGCAGGGAAGAGTAAGTCTAAGAAAAAGAATGTTATCAGCTGCTTCTGTGAGTTGTTTTTTGCTTTTGTTTTAAATCACGAAGAGGACGAGCATGTCAGCGAAAGCAAAGCAAGAAAAGCAAAGAGCAAAGCTGGAAAAGCATACTCAAAAGATAAAAAAGCCATGAGGCTCCAAAACTGAGGAAGATTGCAATGCTAACATCAAACCAGAAAACAATTTCTCTCCTGTCAAGTCATTATTTTAAAGTAGAAGGTTTAAGGTCTTTCTTATAATTAAAACCTGATGAAAAGTTTATGTGAAAAGTATCAGGCTAAGAAAATAAACAATGGAAGTTTTTACCTAACAGCATGTCCCCAAGATAAATTCCTACCTGCTCACTCCACACCAATGCCAATAACATATACAGGACTGAACATGCTCACTAATAATTTGTGTTTCTTATCCAACAAACAGGGAACATTCTTGGTGTTCTTTCAAAGGCCAGCAATTAGATATCAAGCAGTAAAAAATGAGCTTTCCCTTTAGAAAAAAAACCCCAATCTCTACAGAAATTTTTGGAAGAGAACAAATTTTGCTGATCAAGACAGGAAGAATTAATTGTCTATTGTTGTATTTAGGATTGGTTTTTACTGTACTATTAGGAGGGAGATGAGGTGTAACTCAAATTCTTCAAAAGTTTTTTAAAGGAGGAGAGCTGACAGAAAATCATTATTAAAATGCTTAGTGACAGCTGGACACTGAATCATAACTTGCGAATTCTTTGATTTCTTTTTTGATGCTTTTTTGATGTAAGAAGGTAAACTCATCAGCTTAATTAAAAAAAAACACTCTGCAGGGTTTTGATTTTCAAATGAGTCCACGGGAGTCCAGAAATTGAATTCTTTTCTTAATAAAGCACATGCCTGATATGTTTATTTGTAATGAGTTACTGTGGAATAAACCAAACTACAGATTACTAAAAAAAACCCCAACTCCAAAAGCACACAGGAAAGCAGAAACAATGGAAAAGATAAGAAACTCTCAATAAACAAGCAGGAAGCTGACTGGGGAGAAGGAACATGCACACCTGCTCCCAGCCAAGCCTGCAAGGTCAGCTATTCTGAAGGCATTACTCAGAATATAGAGGCTACCAAGAAAAACAGGACACTTGCCTAGAAAAAGCTGAGGACAGACAGTCCAGAGATGGTCCAGGGACTATCAGCAAGAGCTTACAGGCTTTTAGCGGGAGAGGAAGAAAAGGCAGCAGAAACAGTCAAGCTTGGGTGATAAATCTTTTCACAACGTTCTCTCCCAGGAATAAAATCTTGGCTAAACGAAGTGTCCCTAAGCATATAAAAAAAGACTAAGGATTAGGTAAAGAATGAATAACAGCCTATATAGTTTGTATGGTCTTTTTGAATGAAAGCCTATTGATGAGTTCTGAAGATGCTCTTCAACCTATTTTGACAGCCTTGTACAGAGTTGGACTTGTTAAGCTAATGAACAGCATTCAAGCCATTCATACCTAGAGACTAAGTCCCAAAGTACTGAGAAATCAGAAAGGTGAGGGAAAGCCAGACTGATACTTAAGAATTACACTTAAGAACAACTCATGGGTTATAGCCCCCATCCTGTAACCACAGCAAGAGAGAAACAGTAAGTAGGTTTGTTCCCCCTAAGTATCAGCTTAAGTATGCACTTTCCATACACATGCTTTGCTTTTTTCTAGGTTCTAGTTTTGCTTTTGTGATCTACAAGCCAAGTCTGCTGATGTGTCACAACGAATGTTGACCAAAATATAACTAATCATCTCTTTTCATAGTTTCATGAAGCATGGATTTAAACCTAAACTGAAACGTACATTCCTCACCAAGGGGTGACCCTGCTGATTTGCTTCTTATCAATTTGAGCAACAGTGTGGTAGCTCTTTACCTTGGTGAAAGATGGGCTATGGTGTCCGTCATATTGTATGTGACCCATTCTCTCCCACTGCTTGCCCACAATCTGTCCCTAGCAGCTACTAGAAAACTACAGGGAGACTTGTAATAGGAATTCATATGATAGTTATTGGAAACTCCTTGTTCACTGAAGGAAGGAAACCACATTTGTGATACACACTGGGACATAGTATGATGAGGGTAAGAAGACATATCCAAGTTCCCTCAGGACAGGAAACTGCTTATCCCCCCCAAATCCCATCAACACAAAGCAGTTTGTGTTCTCCACGTATCATACAGAGCATCAGCAGAGAACATCACATTAGAATTTCAAACTGTCTCTGTCAGGGTGATGCCTCTTGTACTGCAGGTCTGATAAAAGTGTCTGAACTGTCTTCTCAATCTACTCTGGCACACTCAGGCTAACTGAATTCATCACATTGTGACTGAGCATTGCTTTAAAACACAGATTTCTTGTTAAATTTTCCTGAAAAAAATTGTTCCAAGTATGAAGATTTTGTCCAGAAATGCCACACAGTTAGGAGCTTTCATTAAAAAAAAAATTTAAAAAATCAACAAAACCCCCACCTCTCCTCTCTTTCCTTATAGTGTGGCATGCTACAATTTCTCACCTACTATAAACTTCTGATAGAGTTTCAATGCAGATATACCTTGATGTAGTTGCACTCAAGCCTTCTGAAAAAGTCCCGGGTCTAAGTGGAAAGAAAATGCTTTTAGGCAAAATATTCTTTCATGTAGAAGTCTGTGACATTCTAACTATACTGTTACAGCTGATAAAATGACTCCAGGTCCTGACCGTTCAAAGCACTCCTATAGGTAGCAAAACCTTTATACTCTTCCCACCTGGCTTTGCTACAAGGAAGTCTCAATGGAAAATCTAGAGCACAGAGTAAAATATCACCAACTCTATCTACAGTAGTAGGAACCAATGCGCAGCTCCTTATCTGCTATTGTCCTCCGCTGTTCTAGGTTGGCCAACCATATGTTGAATCCAATTTGTGAGTTTGTACTCAAGGTATCAATAAATGGGTAAGAGTAAAGCAACACGCTTGGGAAAGTTACTTGCTTAACTTGTGCTTTGCAATCAACCTGGTGTTCAGTATTCAATCTGACACATATTTCTTATAGGCTGCCTGATAATACTTATCAAACTTCAGACAAAACAGCTCTGTCCCCAGTCTCTTCTCTGTTGCATTCAAGAATTTTTATTTGTTTATTCTCTCCCTTTACTTTCTATGACAAGATAGAGAGGGCAAGCATACTTCTGGGAGCAAAGTCAGTAAGTGAAATACAAAGGAAGTAGAACTGTAAAAACAAGCACGTGGTAGAGAGAAAGTTTCCCTTCAAAGAGCTAACTATCTATTAAACAAGAGATGAGGCCTCAAAACAAAGGGCAGAGAAATTAAAACTGGCATAGAGAATGAGGGTTCATAAGCTCAGACTCCCGGAGTGATGGATCACCCATGGCTTTGGCCACTGCTCTCTGTAATCAGAAACTCTTATCTATTGCAAATAGAGGTAAACTCCTCATTCCATCAGTAGGACAAATTGCCCAGCTTTCCCAGGAGGTGCTCTGCTTAGCGTAGTCACTCTTTTCATCTGGTTTATCCTGCAACTTGGCACAATATTGTGCTCCTTGTTCAACTGAAAAGGCTTAGGAGAAAAACCAACCCACTAACATACATTATTACACAGCACCAGCTTGATATGGACACAGTGTTCTCCATGGTCTTCCCCAGCTTCATCTCTTAGTGTGATCTAACGGCTGCATGTTCAACACACCAGTGCATTTGACTGCCCCTGGAGAAGGGAGCAAGCCCACCTCTGATTCTGTGGAGCAAAGTGGCATCATACCTGCACTGACACGCTGCTCCGATGGGACCCCACTGGCATAACAAACCAGCAGAAGACTCGAGAGTCGGTGGTTGGCACAGAGCCATGCCAGAGGGAGAAGCCTGTGCTCAGAGACTGTTCATTTTAAACACATGTTGACATGGGACAGAGCAACCTATTCTCAACACGGAGAACTGCATGAAAGATGATGTTAGGGACGTAACTGTATCAACTGCGTTGCAACACAACAGCAGTGTTCAAAGGTTAAATAACGATGCCCTGAAATGCAGAAGCAAACACTGTTAATTACAGATTGCTCATACTGTTTACCCCTTTTTCACAGCGTTCTTTAACCATTTATTCCCTACATTTTTGATGACATGGAATGTAATTTTTGTTGAGAGGTGATAAGGCAATTTTTTTTTTAGTCAGTAGCTGGGTTGGCACACAGACAGAGAGCCTGGCCAGGAGTCTTAGTCTGGTTTGTATTGGCTCTGGGATAGGAAAAGCCTCTTCTGAACGTTTACTAAAGTCTTTTCTGTAGAACATACTTTCTCTCCTCCTTGCACAAATGTGTGTGTATTTACAAAAAGTGGCGAGTTTCCTGGGAAGGCAGTATGTGTGATCCTTGTAGGCTCAGATGAGCGCCACAAGCAATCAGCTTTCCTTTCCTGAAGCAAGAAAGCAATTGTTGTGTGATGAACAAGGCCAGCCATTTCCTGGTCCACATCGGGAGCCATGCTGCAGTATCTCATGTTTCTCTACAGCTGCTAGAAGAGCACTCTTCTGAAGTGTGCATCCTCATTTGGCATGGAGCATAATCCTGACTCGTCCTTCCCCTTACACCCCACAAACAGGGATGCCCCATTCCTTACGTGGGCCAGATACAGTGTCCTTGAAAGCTCTGAACTGTAACTGAGACATCTGAAATATGCTACATATTCCTAGTCCTCCCACAGACTTTTGCAGCTTTTAGCAGGAGAATGAGTTTGCTCTTTTTTGTTCAGCTCTTTTTCAAAAAACAAAAACCTATTCAACAAATTACAGTTGCATTCTTCCTCAACGTGGAGGGGTTGTTAAAATTTTTTTCCTATATGAGTTTAACATGCCTCAGCGGCTTCCCTTATTCAGTATTAGCTGCATTTGCTCCATAGGCATGTCGAACATTCAACATACTGTAAGGAAAGTGATACCTCCTCATGGATCAGAGATCTGGGTGTTAGTTCTACAGAGATCACAAAAAAGGGCACTTCTCCCATGGTAAGCATCATTACATTAAAAATTTCTACATTATGAAACTGTTCTTTGCACTCCCTGCATAAAATGCCTCAGCATACAAAAGAAAAACAGCATCTTCTTTTGTACTTAAATCAGGTCTTGCAGTTGTATGTCAAGTGGTTCTCTTGCATCTAATTTATCACGCAGCCCTGTTTCTTTTTAAGAAATAAGACTTGCTGTAGATAGGAATCATGCACTGCTAGAATCAAGATAGCAGAAATCTGCTTCTATCTATGTTTCAGAAAAAATGTATTACTTCTGTTGTTTTTGCTCAAGTTTTCCGTTTCCCAGTAATTATAAAGCCTTGATAACCAATCACCAGCTGTCTAAGAAACACAAATACGGAGAAACAAGCTGTTGCCTAATTTTTGCTGTACAGATGCTGAATTACCTAACAGATCTTCTGCAGCCTGGTTTTCCAGTTTCGAAGTAATGGTACTTCCACCCCTCCCCTCAAGGGACTTTACCCCTGAAAGAAAAAAACTGCTGGGAGACATACCTAAATGTGATCCGAATTCATCCCTTTCATCTGTTTGTTCTTTTTGCCTCATGTAATTCCTCTCCCCTGACCTATTTTTGTCTTTTTTTTGATTTAGCCTTTGGAAACAATCTTTCTTCCTTTGCTTTAGTAGCCAACTCCCGGTAACATGATGATACAACCAGGCCCAAGGACTCTGAGAAGGTTTAGCATCCTTGTTTTTTGTGGGGTAGTCAACAAACACAACTGACTTGCTTGCAGAATGGTAGATTATTAAGATCAAGAAGGCTGATACTCTGCACTAATGAGTTTAGAATACCAAAGGATTTTTAATAAGAGGTTATTTGTGTACATATAATACATATTTATGTCTTATTTATATTGCAGTAAAGGATCAGCCCTGAAGTCAGACATTTAACAAATAAATAAAACCACAAGTAAGTCTGTCTCAGGGAAGCCAGTATCCAGGTGACATCAAGGAAAACAGCTGGAAGAACAGGCAGAGAGAGGCAGGAGGCAACAGGAGCAAGGGCAGTTATTGCTGCATCAACACATAGTGCAACGGAAGAATCCTAACAGCTTCTGAGTTATTACTGGGAGGCAACTGATACTATGATAGGAAAACAGGCTCCCCGACCCCACCGGTACTATCGAAGGTGAATTTTGACTGAAAATTGTAGATAAGGCAATGCTAAGTATAGCAATAGTATGTGCTGTAATTATACAGAGGAAAGGTTGGCAATTGCTGCCTTACAGGAAACTAGTAGTTGAAAGCATGAAAGTCTCTTATGAGTTTAATCAGACCTTTGTTGTAGCTACCATGGAAACGAAGGATATACTGAGAATTCATTTCCTAATACGTGGCCTGTAAATACTCTGAGTAGAGATAATTTGGTAGCTACATCTACTGGAAATGCAATCAGGACATACTAAATAGGGTGAGACATGGTAAATGTGGTATCATCAGAACAGATTACAGTTCGGCTTTGTCTTTTGATTGTCCTGGGCTGACAGCACTGACTTATTTTCAGGCAGATACAGGGCAAGTGATTTCATAGAAATTGCTGTGTTCATCCAACACAGATCAGTCCTTGCAAAATCATCTCACCCCTGGGAACGTGAAAGTAAATGAGTCCCTGTAACAACGGATCTTTGCGGTGGGTGATGCTATAATGAAGCAGTCTCAAAATACTTTCACAATCTCTCTGGGTATTAAGGTAGGAAAGCACATAGCCTGAACAGTGTGACACCTAATTTCTCTCCAGCTGCAAGCAGGTGTGCTATTAATTCTGAAATATGGCAACAAACACAGTGAATACCCGACTGAATGCAAGAACATCTGCTCTAAGACGACACTCTTTTATACGAGGGCTGTGGAGGTTACTAACAGAAATAAACTGTTGCTTACATTTCAAAAAACAAGTGTGTAAGTTTCAGACTTTGGGATGTTTAAACCATATATGGGCCTCTGGTTTTGCTGGGAACTGCGGATACACGGATATGCAGGGGAAAGTTCTGCTGACTTTTCATGAAGTCGGGGCCAAATTTTGTTGACCTGCACGATTTTGACAACGAGAAGTCAGCGTTTTAGAAAACATCTGCAATCCCATGAATGTGCCACTGGAAAAGACCTGGGTTTTCTAGGTTGTTGCAGCCAACAAACTCCACCGGTGCAGAAAACTTCATGCCACGCACTCTGTGAAGGGCTGTGCCGTGCCATTATTCAGCCGCTGCTAAGTACCTCCCGGGCATCTTCTGTCCTCCTGCTGCACACATGAAGAAGCCAGAAATGTGGTACGCTCTCATGCACTCAGAAACCTTAACTCTAAAGAAGAAAAGCATGGCTGTCATCTCCCACTTTGGATGGCAGTGGTGATAATCCATAATTCTGGGTGGAAGGAAGGTAAAAGCTGAATGCGCAGATGGGAAAGCTGTATGGGCAGGCTGTGAAGCACAGAGGTTATGTGATGGACACCAAAGCAGAAGACTGAATTCTTTACGACTTTACTGCTAGTTTTGCTGAAAGGCGTGGTTCTTGGTTTACTTTGGATTCTTCAGGTATTATAAAAAAGCTGATTTTAAAATAGTTTTCTCTAATCTCTGAGATTTAAAACTATATTAACTCTACTTATAAATGAAATAAAAAAAAAATGCAGGCCTGCCACTAATAATTTCCATCCCTCCATTTATTTATTATCTCATTTGTAATGCAATCTGGAAGTCAGCTTCACATAGTGACTTCATCTCAGGCCCCCTTATTATGTGATCTGAAGTAAATCAACTTTCTATTTGTTTCTCTCTGGAGATCCTTGAGTAATTTTCCTCAGGAGTTCTGCAATTATCCTTACAAATTTTTCTGCTGGGTCAAAAGCAAGGATGTGGTCATATAAATGACATATTTGCAAAAGTTTTTCTTCAACCTCTTTTCTGCTCTGATTGAGTTTGAGCTTGAAATTAACTTTGTAAGTAAGCTAAATCAAATAGGAGATTAATTAATTTCTGAACAAGTGTGTCTACAGCCAGGTTAATTAATTCAGATTAACTCTTTCAAGCAACCCTTGCTCACCTGAAGGGTTAACAAATTCTTTGTTTTATGATGAGCCACCTTAATACTTATATGCAGGCCCGTCTTGATACATAGCACATTCATCATATTTTTGTTTCTCCTTATTCTTTGGAGAAACGCTAAATGATAAGGCTTCAACAAAATGATTCCTCAAATCTTCCCATTGCATCCTTTCCTCTACCATGCGCTACAACTCCTATATTCTCATAGTGTAATTCGGTTTTGTCAGTTTTGGCAAGATTGCAGAACGAGATCTTGAATGTCTTTTAAAAAATGCAAAATATAAACTACCCATGTATTTTAAAATCACCATGAGGTAAGCTGTAAACATACAAAATGTCAGCAACCTTTGCTACAGTTCATACACACACTTACCTCATGGTAAATGAGAACAAATACATGGTAAGGCACATATTGAAGATCCTACAGAAGAGCGGCTCAGCTACCTGGGGTCTGGTGCCAACTTCTCCTCTAGGATTTGGGTCTACAGGGAACGTTCTTTCATTGCTAGCTCCCTTATTTCAAATGCCCCTCAAACCTAGCCTGGGATGATTTGTTTTGAAGTTTAATGATTTCACAGTCATTATAAGCTGTTCAGCCTTTTTCCTATTGAACCACAGTGTGGGAAAGGTGGCTCAGGAATTTGAGCTGGGAGAGTTGTAGTTAGGATGCATTTGTTTTGGCAGCATCTCCAAAAATCTCCTATATTAAGATGTCTTTTAAAAGAAGTGCTGAGTGTGCTTGGAAAAAGAGCTGTTCTCTGCAGCGGTAGGATCTCTGGGGCAGGGGTTGGCAGCCCTCCAAGAATGGTGTACCAGACCGATTTTTTCTTTCTCATCTTCTGAAGTTAAATGTATGGGAAAAAAATCAGCAAGAGTGAGTGGGCGAAAGGAGGTACTCCCTCCTGAGAGTCTGGGTACCACAACCACCTTACCAGCAGTACCCTTCCTCCATGCTACCAGCTGAGAGATGCTGAATCCACATAACGGTATTTCTCAAAATACTCCATTTCCCAGCTTCACTGCTGTGCCTTTTGAAATCTGTCCATATAGTTCATGTAGCACATGTGCTCTCATTTGCTGGTCTTTCCTCTAGGACACCACGAACCCTTAGACATAGAGGCAGTGCAATTTCACTTACGCTGCAACTTCCCACATCATTTCTGACATCTGGAAAACACAGTTTTTAGAGCTCACTGGTCTCATTTTTCTTATGCATTACACTTGCTCCAGGCAGTGCAGAACACTGGTCATCTTCAAGGCCTCTTAGAGACCTCATGAGAAACAAGGGACTTAATAAACTTGGCCCAACCCATCTGTCATATCCTCATCTCATCAGAGGAGAATTCTACAGCAGAAATCATACAGCCAAGAGCTGCTATCTCATTCCCAGCATATGCATTTGAACATATTGCACTGCATTTCCTATCACTTAATGTTGTTTTTTTAGTTTTTAATTTTTATTGGTGCATACTTTTCCTGTATTTACATCATCCCTTTGGGGTTTTTTTACTGACAGGTGTGGAAACAGTAAAAGCCAGGTCCTGGCGGATGAGAAGGTGCTCTGGCTTTCAGCATTGGGATGGAGAACTGAAGCTTTTTGTTTTGGCATACTCTAAAGGCCACAGGGGTGTCCCTTTGGAAAAATGAAGTTAGTAAGGACCTGATGTTTCATTTCTCCATGTGTTGAACACCCAGCTGAGGGAGGATAACTCGTTCTCTGGAGAGTAGTTAAAATAGGTGCTGAGAAGTCTCTGACAGAGAGCTGCTCTCTGAACCCCGCAGGCTGCGACTGGCTGAGAAACACCGATCTGGGGGATATTTATCGTGATCAAGAAACCCAATTTCTGATGCCGGCGATCTGCCCAGTTTACCCATGGGGTATTTCATTCGGAGCTGCCACAGCAGCAGA